>NC_041710.1:32341285-32666285 GCF_900700375.1 Denticeps clupeoides
GGTACGGGCAGCAGACTGCAATACAGTGGATGAGATGGCTCTGTTCAAACACCTCAAACAATGTACATCTCGTCTGCAACTGATTTGCATCACAATTACAGTCATTTAGCAAATCAGCCATGGACGCTGCACAGCAGAGGGCAGTCTGGCTTCATGGTTATGCAAAGTGTTTTTTACACCCGAGGAGAGGATCCATTTGGTTGGTGACTGAACAGTTGTTCCATCATTATAATGTCACGTCTGGCATGAGCATAATTCAGGCTCATTTTGGTTCAACTGTAATTTCACTGATTTCTATATGTTGTCGTTCACATTCAAAAATGAACTATATTTTTCTTTGACAGAAAGGAAGGGAGGGAAGCCTTTTTGACTTGAAGTCATGTGAAGAGCTATTGTTTTCTATCCAGATGATTAGCATACGAGCATTGTAAGTATGGGTGTGGTACTCTTCTATTTGTTTGCTTGTTTGATGTCCAATTTTTAAAATTATACTCAGATTCATTGTCCTTCCAAAGTGTACATTGATCATCAGTACTGGAAATCTAGAGAACCTACCTCCACCGCTCTGGAAATTTGGGATGCCATGCATGATAACGCAGTGCAGGAAGAGAGGGGAAGCGTTGATTTTCATCGAGCCACTGAGCAGACTGTTGAGAATCCACACATACCTAGAGACGAGAAGAGAAAAGAGGAGAAGAGAGGACAAGACAGGAGAAGAGAAGAGAGAAGAGTAGAGAAGAGGAGAAAAGATAAAAGAAGAGAAGAGGAGAGGAGAAAAGATAAGAAAAGAAAAAAGAGGAGAAGAGAAGAGAAGAAGCGTGAATGACACAGCGCATCAGTACATTTGTGTCTGTTACATCCCTTCCAGGTAACAACATTGTTCGGCAGGACAGGACAGGTGATCCATGTGGGAATGGTGTTCCCCTGGAGATCAGCAGCACAGTTTTCTAGTGAAAAACAAGCAGCATTAAAGCGACCACAGGTTGGGTCAGAGCAGATATGGTTTCACTGGTTCCTATTTCCCGTTCCACCACAAAGGCGGCTTTTCTTCAAAGTTCATGGAGAACGTACATGAGACTATGGGTGCGCTCATCATCAAAAAATTTTTATAAAAAAAATTCAATATACCTGCCCAGGATGTTTAATATCGTGAGGATATAAGTTACGACACCATTTAATTTCATCCTGCATCCTGCTGGTTTGTAAAAAACAGCTCTCACCTCTTTTGAGACGGAGTCATTAAAGTCGAGACCTTGTCGTCATAAAACTTCCTCATGGCAAAACGGTCAAGCGCCTGATCAGCGCTAGAAGACAGGAAAGGAGAGAAATGATGTGAGTTTTTGAGGTTGTTACTGAATGCATGTTGTGCAGATCCGCCAGACGTGTGGAGCCAGGGAGCTGTGGAGATAAGATAAGATTTTAACAACGGTGAAATGTGTAGGTGTGTAGGTTTGTTTGCTGACTGGCAGAGCAAAAGTCGTGCGGACTATAAACTATATAAAAAAAAACCCTCAAATCTACACTAGACCCAGACATGTATTTAGAAAGATCTTAACACACAAGCTTACACACACACCACACACACCACAGGATGTCTCCCTTCTGCACAGAGGACACAGAGAAACTGGGATTCCAGCAAAGAGGGAGACAATGCCCCTCTAAAGCAAACACAACAGGGATGAGTGCAGAGGAGACACACACACACTCTCCCTTTCATTCTCTCACACTCTCACACACACACACAGCAATGCAGCTAGTGCTAAACCAACAGGTCCAAACTCTCGCGGCCTTCCTGTCACACTTCTTGCTACTCGGTGAATAACATACATGACTTCTTTGTGTGTGCGTGTGTGTGTGTGTGTGTGTGTGTGTGTGTGTGTTAATTTGCGTCTGGGTGAGTGTGTGAATGACCTCCACCCATGTGTAGGAGTGGTGCCTTTGTTAAAAAGGTCAGTTCCACCTTCAATAAACTGTCGTACCAGCCAGAGCACCATGAATCCGAGTCATTATTCCCTAAATGGGTCAGATGAACTGTTTTGTATTATGAGATATCTAGGATACATGCTAATGCAACAGAGAATGTTAATACTGCTTTAAATAAAGCTAAGTGATGTATTTTTACCAAGGTTCTGAATAAAGTCTGATCATAAAGGTGATTGTGGTAAAGTGAGGGCTGTGCATGAGAAATAGTGTGATATGAAACCTTACCTGGCAGAAATGTCTGTGAAGTGAACAAAGGATGATATGACCACCCCAATCCGACCTTTTCCTCCCTGCGAAATGAAATAGAGGAATAGAATGGAGTCCTTCTCTGAGTTCAAATAGTAAATAAATAGTACATATATAAATATACATATACACATCAAACCATTACCTCCCAACATGGAGAACTCCCATGAGTTCCCTAAACAACATTTCAAAAAGGGGGGCACATTCTGCTTTCCACAGTTATAAAATACACTTCTTGGCAACAACCAAACCATGAACCAAGACTGGACGAATGTTATGATCAATGTCCTCCAGTGTAGTTGGACATCCAAGTAATGCTGTTTCAGGAGCAAGTGTCAGGTTGATGTTGAACACATCAGACAAGTTGTTGATCTGCAGCCCAGTTCCTGTGTTTTTGTGCATAGCTGAGTTGGCCTTGTTGCCATTTCGGAGGTTTGGCATTTTGACTGTAACTCTTGCATGAAGACTACTTCTGGCCAGACAGTAGATGGGTGTTCTTGGGTACTACTGGTTTTTGCCAGTTCTGATGGCACAGTTGGACATCTTCCAATTAAGAGGGAGAATAAATGTCCATTCCTTGCCGACCACTGCGTCTACAATCCTCAACATTGTCAGTTTCTGTGTGCTTCTTCAAAAGAGCTTGAACACATTCTCTGGAAAAGACCTTGCTGAGGCAGAATAACTATCTTGTGTCTTGTTGCTGTGTTCAGTCTTGCCTTGGCGTAAGACCTGTGACATGAAACTTACACAACCTCAGCCTCCACCAAGATTTAAGGCTCCTACACAGCTGTTTCTCTTTCGGTAAATGACTGTGTTTCACCTTAAATGTGAAATTGATGATCATTAGCATCTGTTTGGTATAATTATTTGATCATACACATGCTAATAATCCCTGAGGAATCCCTGAATTTATGTAAGAGTGCTCATGAACAGTGGTGCTAGCTTGAAAGCAAAAGGTAGTAATATCAAATAATGATTTGATATTAAGATTTTCAAATTAAGATTTTCCTTTTGTTTTTGATCTGATTTTTATTATCTGGCAGACTGAGCCCTGATAAGGACTAATAGGTCAAATAAATTCTATTCTGTTATATTACTTAAATACATAGTGGCTATAAAAAGGGTTCAGACACCTGTTAAAACCTGTTAAAAGTTTTTGTGAGCAAAATAAGTAATTAAAACATTTTCCCACCTTTAATGTGACCTATTACCCATTCTTTCTGTTGAAGCTATGTAGCTGCAGTCGAGGTCCTAAGGCCTGCCTTCTACACTATAGCAGTGGAAGCCCACCCAAATTAGGCCTGTAATGTGATGTATTGCAGATCTGTTTTTTTTTTCACAAAATTTTTAGGTTACAGGTGGGAAAAGATTTGAAATAATTTATTAGATGTGTAAAGAAATTATAAGTGGACAACCTTATAATGGTATTTTTTTCTTAAATAAAAAGATATAAAGAGCTAATTAAATTATATTGTGTCTAATACAAATAAACAATATTTGAAAAAACATATATTAAAATTACATTAAAAAAATGTTAAAGAGCAAACCAGATTTAATAGCAACCTCTATCAAATACTCTTGTTTTGAAGACAGTGGCTATTGAAAGTTAATACTGACAGAAACTCACCCTGCAATGGATGACCACCACATGTAAGGGGTCCTCATTGAGCCAGCTCTCCATAGCTTTGCAGATAGTGCAGATCTTATCCAGGGGTGGTGCGTGGAGATCTGGCCAGCCTGTGTCCAGAGTCTGGAGCAAGGAGGAGTGATCAGAAAACATCGGAAATCTTTCTTTCCTGAGTCCAGTCTGTAGCGGTACACTGAACCTGACCATTTCACCCGTTATTGAATATTCTGCTTGTGACAAATTGTAAATTATCTGTCATTTGCACTAGCAATTTAGTCCCAAATAATGGCACAAAACAGTTTGAGGATTCACCTTAGGATTCATCTTTGAGAGATCATTCTTCTTTTCTGACAGGTTGATGACCTAGAAAAATACCAGAGCAGCACTCTGAGTCACGCTGATAAGAAATGGTGTTAATGTGTTGACTTCACATGCAAAGTTGTCAGTGTATTTTTAGACCTCAAAATGTCAAAATGTTTGGACTCAATCTGTGAGCATTGAGTTTTTTTGACCTGTGGTCTGTGGGCTTTATTGATCTGTGGTCTGGTGTCATTTGACTGATTTCTCAGACATTTTGTTTTTAGTAGAGAGGGACTTTGACAAGTTTATCAGAACAGGTTAATCTGAGGTATAAATTGTGTAGAGTCAACTTTAATCCAGTTATCAAAGCTGTCCCATACCAAACTAAATTGATGTAAAGCCATAATGGAATAGTGAAAACAGAGTAATTCAATTGTCGCAACTCAAAAATAGAGTACAAAATACAGATAACATGTTATCGAATTATTACTTTTGAAAGCAGTTGTGCCAATAGTTCTTTGCAAGATTTTAATGAAATTAAATGAATTTGAATTTGCAGTATGTCAGATTATTTTGATTTCCAAGATAATAATTCATCCATTTTTAAGCAGAGAATGTTACCTTAATTGTGAATGAACTTTTTTTCATATCAGTCCTGACAGAACAGCAAATACTAAATATGAATTACACAGGATTAGTTTCCCATTCATGAATTAAGCCTAGTCATAGACTAGAAGAGACTGGTCTTAATCCATGAATGGGAAACCGACCCATAATGTAGAAACTAGAGGACTGTTGTAATGTATAAACTAGGAAGGAATTAGCACTTATAGAGTTATAAACAGGCTGCTTTCATTTTATTATCTCATGTACAGCAGTTACTGTATCTGGCTCACTTTATTTCATTGGCTTCTCTGGAAGATTCCCTGCCTTTGGTCTCCTTAGTCTTATAATTAGTTTTAAAATAGTTTTTAGTTAAGGAAACACAAGTGAAGTGAACAGTTATTGACACCAACTCACAATCTCTGACAATGAAATTCTCTGGCCGCTTCTTTCTGTTGAGGTACAGATCATGTAGCTGCCATCGGGGTCCTAAGGCCCGCCGGTACTCTATAGCAGCGGAAGCCCACCCAAAATAGGCCTAACACCATCCATGCAAGGGTATATGATTCAGCCACTAATATATGATCAATAAATTTCAGTGTTTCTTTCTTTGTGTGTATTAAGGAAGTGTCATACAACATTCAGTTCTTTTTCTGTTGCTGCTCTTCGAAGTTGAATCAATGGTTCCATTTGCACATTTACGTTTGGGTTGTGTTTGCTTTGGTTTACAATACACCAATTAACCATAACTTTATGAACAAATAATGTCGATAATCTTGTCATAGTTCATCTGGGAATGATGAACAGCACATGAACATTTTGTCCTAGAAGCTGATGTGTTGGAAGTAGAAAAAGATGCATGTCATGTCTTGTGGGAGGTTCTTGAACTGCAGTGGTCATGATGTACCAAAAGTGACCTAAGGAAGGAAAACCAGTGCCTTGTGCTGACCTGTGTCCACTAGCAAACGTGCTTCCAATACGTATGTGAGTATCAGAACTAGGCCATGGATCAATGAGCTAGAATATGAACAATGAAGTGCCCCCAGAACTAGAGGAAGCAGACCTGCAATCAGACCTCCAATTCAAATCCCAAAATGCCACGGTACCAGTAAGATGCCACTGAGCAAAGTACCATCCCAACATACTGTTCCCCTCATGGCTGTCCACTTCTCACCAAGGGTGACGGGTTAAATACAGAGGACACATATGTATACATATGTATCATATCTTCTTTTCCTTTTCCATAACTTATGTGGGGAAGACATGACACCAGGATACGCTATGGGGAAAAAGGCAAACCAGTGGAGCCAATCTGATGCTTTGGGTAATGTTCAGCTTGCAGCTCTGTTTTGTTCAGCTCTGTTTTTTCTCTTTTGAGGGCAGTGCTGGTCTTTGGTCTTCTGGTCTTAGCGGGTAAAGAAGAGGACCCGTAGTCCGAAGGTGCCACTGAGCAAAGCACCGTCCCCACACACTGCTCCCCGGGCGCCTGTCATGGCTGCCCACTGCTCACCAAGGGTGATGGTTAAAAGCAGAGGACAATCACTTTCAGCAGAATAATGCATCCTGTCATACTGTAAAAAATGTTTCAAGAATGGTTTGAGGTGCTGACTAAACCTCCACATTCTCCAGCATGTCTAATCATCAGTACAATCAAGCATCTGTGGGATCTCCAAATCTGATCAATGGATGTGCCACCACGCAACTAATGGAGCTGAGAGCTTGGTGACACAGACTGCTGGAGGCCAAAAAAACTGACCAGCTCAATATTAGGGTAGTAGTAGCCTAGTGGGTAAGACACTCGCCTATGAACCAGAAGACCCAGGTTCAAATCCCACTTACTACCATTGTGTCCCTGAGCAAGACACTTAACCCTAACTACTGATTGTAATTCACTCTGGATAAGGGCATCTGATAAATGCTCTAAATGTAAATGTAAATGTAATATTAGACCGAATGGTGTATTGAGAAAAATTTCTTAAAACTGTGTAACCCAGTACAGCGCCAGTAGGCTACAAACTCCCCAACCTCCCCGTCCTCATATGAAACATTTCTGATCTGCGACTTACCAGGTAGTTGTCTGAATGCTTTGATTTGAGCATGCGTGTTACGTCCTTCAGGTTGCGGAGATAGGTCTCCTCTGAGGCCATCCTAGGGAAGGATACAGCTATAATGCGCTCTGTGATGTAGGTAAGGTCCAGTTCATAGCCCTCCTCCATCTGAGGGAGAAACAAAAAAACATTGACTTGAAACTAACAATGACTGAGAAAAACAGGCCACTGGGGAACATAAGTGTCATTCCCTGTTTATTACAGTCTGAGCATGAACGTATTTAACATTTTACTGAAGCTTTCATAGATCTAGGACGTTCAGGAATGTGGTGTATGTTCTTGACACATGCCCTCTGTGCATGACCTCATGCCCTTCTGCTTCCTGTGTCAGACCTCTCCCCGGCTCGGTTTCATTTGCAGCATTTCTGCCTCCCCACCGAGACAGGAATGTGAGCATTGTGCCTTTGACTCAGGAGAAGAGAAGCACTTAAGATCAAGCTGTAAGCTACACAATTTATGGAGCAAATATTCTAACAATGTTTTTGGACCAGGATTTAGGTAAAACTCTTTGGTAGCAGAGGCACAGCAAATGGGCAGAATTGAAAGAAACGCTGCAGGGAAGAGTGTGACACTAAACGCATGTCTAATCATGTTATTAATAGACCTCTCTTGGAATCTACGGTAGGTATGCATTACGTACACAAATCTTCTATTTTAGTATCTTGTAATACTTCATCCATTTAGTGGGTTCAAGGGACATGCAACAGTGTAATGTTGTTCATTATATTTCGCTTAAAATATCATCTGGATGGCGGCAGGGGCAGAATGGAGCCTTTATTCCCTCTAATCCCAGCCCCCAGAATTTGTCTATGGATAGGCCTGTTGAGAAAGGCCATCTCCTGGGGTATTGGTGGAGGATGGGCTCAGTCGGTGGAGATGGGTGAGGGGAGAGCCAGCCAACCGCTACAGAGCGTGCATTCTCTCAGGACGTAAGTGGAAACGAAGAGTTTAATGAGAAATGAATGAGACACTTAAGGCTGGGCTTTCACTGAGGAGTCAACAGGCTGCTCACTGAATACATGTATCGTAATGCTGTGTCATTATATCTGAGAAAAACTGTGTTATGTCATAAGCTAAATGAAATGTTTTCTTTTTGTTAAGTTGCATTTAATGCAATTGCATTGAACAAAAGCACAAACGTTGTCTTTGTACTTTTAATTCTTTGAATTCAGTGCATCTGGAATGACATGCGTCCTCGGCATGCCTGCCCCTCATCCACTCTGTTTGCAGGCGGCTGCACTGAGTCCTTCTGGGTAACAAGTCCCAACAGGCAGCAGCACTCCAGCAGCCTTTCATTTCCACTGAGCTCAGTTGTTCGAGGTTTGAGGCTATACATTTTCTCCTTAAAGACAGGGCAGAGCCAAGAAGTTCACACTTACATTCACACACACCACAACTGCCTCACGCAGATAGGAGAGCACACATGCGCGCACAATCTTACAAACACACGCTGAGACTGTCACTGGCGGGATCTTCCAGAAAGGAGGGTGCAGTAGGGAAGGCATGCAGGAACAGGCCTGCTGCTGCCGCTGCTGCTGCTGGGAGCAGATGCCTGGATCTGGGTGTGTCTGTATCACTTCTATCCCTTCTGGCTCGGCGTGAAAACACCGCCTCCGGGGCCGAGCTGGTGTCGAAATGCGCTTCACGGAGGGATATACAGTTTACCACAAACCCTCTCCCAAACTACCCCTCACCCAGTCAGCACAGAATTCACCTGGACCAGATTCACCATGTTGGCCTGGATGCAACGATCATCATTTATCATTATTGTCATTGTTATTATTTTATTATATTCTGGAGAATATAATACTGGGAAAAAAAGTTGATTATTGGAAAACATTAACCATAAGGTCTGTGGATTCGAATGGCTTTAGATTTTATGCTTGCTTTGAGTATCTAAATCAAATGTTCATGAAATTAACATATGGACATAAAAAAACACATTTCCTGTCAGTATTTGTATGTCAATAGAAAGCAAAACAACAATCATTCATTTCTGGAACAAGAAAAACATCAGAGTAGCTTGAAATGACATTTTAACCACATTCTTTTGAAATGCCATTCACTTCTCCAAAAGGAATTTTTTTTAGGTTACTGGACATTCAAAAATGCCACAGAACAGAACATGTTGACTGGACATTAATAATAATCAATTAATAAATTGATCATTTCTGGTTGCTGTTAGTGATACATGGCTCTGACACTTAGAAAGTAGCCTGTTATACCATGTGAACATGAACACTGACATACACTTGGACCCAAGAACAGACATTACTTATCTCGTATCATTTTGTATACGAAATCGTATTTCATATCATTTCTATCTACATTCAGGAAGAAGACCCAACAGAAATGCAGAAATGTCCAAACTGCATAGTCTGCTGCAAAACGTTAAACCTCAGGACAATAAAATGAATGAGTGAGTGACTGAGGGGCAGTGGTGACCTAGCAGGTAAGGAAGTCATTTTGGGATCAAATCTAAAAATGCAGCCATGGCGACCAGGTTCGTGCTGCCTGTTCTTGCCATCTTACCTCCAGGAAGAAAGGCGTCATTCTGCAAAGAGAGGCTCCTGCAGAGGGGCTCCTGGTGACCTTCTACACGCATACGGGGTTGGCGTTTCGCCAGCTACGCACTACATGCAACAGGCAGCCAGTCGATGCCTCGTGTTCGGATGCCAACGGTAGCAGATTATGTCATCGTTTGCAAGGTACCAGGCCCAGTCTGAGGAAGTGAGGACGAAAACGATGATAATGTTGGAGGTGTGGCGTCATTACCCCCTCGGGCAGACGGGATTCGCTGAGCGAGTTCGTTTTCTCTTTCTCTGACAGTGATTTTTTCCCCCCCCCGCAAATTACACTCCATCATTTTCAAAAACATTACCAGGCAATCTGGGTGTCTAGCCGGCTTTGAGAATCCGTAAATGAAGCGTACACCGCGTAACTGCCTGGCCTGAGGAATGCGCACATTAGTCTGCAAAATCTGGTGCAAACCAACACTTCGCACAAACGTTAGCGCGACTGAACCCAGATTCAGAGCGAGTTTATTCTGACCGTTTCCTGCCGCGTTCCTGGAGTTGAGGCTTCTGACCAAAATAAACGAAACCGTGGAATCCTGGAAAAATAGTTCAGGGAGGGGGCAGCGCTATTTCAACCCTGTTTATTTAACCCTTCTGGAAGTCTAACATGTATTTGTCTCCCGGCGTCATGGGACAGCTTTGGGAAAAAGAGACAAACACACACACGCCCGTCTCTTAGCAGTGGTTCCTGCGGTCCAGCAGCCGCCTAAAACGGGGGCCTTAATTGATGCTTTCCCAGGGTCGCAGAAGAATGGCCTCCAAATAAATTGCAATTTCTCTCCCTCTCCACGCCGCCGCTCGGTAATCGCTTGCACATGTCGGCGGAGGGGACGGATTCAGCACTACTAAATATCCGTATCGGTAGTCTGTACAGGCTGTCAGTGGAACAGCTAGAGTCCATGCCTGGTGGACTTCACAACGTGCATCAACACCGGGCCGCCGCGGTGCCGGGTGACCAAAGTGCAATGTACAGCATTTGCTTTACTTAATGCTGAGTCACCTGGTTCTCCTGGCGGTTCGGTTTCATTATGTCCGAAGGAGAGGGTGTCACAGCCAAAAACCAGTGGACGACGAGAGACAGAAGAGCGTCCACATGCTTCAGGTTGTTAAATATCCCGACGAAGGCGAGTTCCTCCTCGGAGATATGTATTTCCTTTCATGTAGCACGAAAGAAAGAGTAGGAAATAGACCAGCTTTCTGCTCGACTTACCTCCACAGGCTGTTGGTGAACAACTTTACCAGAGTTTTCTCTGAGTCACACTGTAGAGCTTAGCACTTTTGGTCCCAGACAAATTGTCCCCATCCGGTCAGAAATCCAGCGAGAGCATTTTGGTGTTGGTGAAGCCACCATGTGAGCTTTGCTTGTGTGTCAGAGATGTCTACAGGGTAAGTCCTGGATCTCCTGACCGCTGGGCCACTAACTCACCGTTGTTCCACTCCACAGATTAAGCTCGGCCCCCTGAAAACACACACACTTCCTCACTCAGAGGGAAATGGTGGGAGGGAGGGACACCGGGAGGCACGGAGAACGCTCCAGTCACCACAAGTTCTAGCACGGGATCGTCCTTCCTCTGAAAGCCCTCCCCTTTTACCCTTCCTCCCCTTCTCTCACTCCCCCAATCTGCTGATGTGCTGTTAGGCTTTGCTGAAATCCCTCTCTCTCTCTCTCTCTCTCACACACACACACACACACACACACACAGGATGGGGTGAGGGCTGGATGTTCAAATCATTTATTCACGTAGGCATCATTTTTTGGAGTGGAAGGAGAACTGGTCTTTGTTAAGGGGGATTAATGCCGGGCAGCGGAGCTACAATATATTGTGCAATTGCACCGGCAGGATCCAAACTCCACCAGCATTTTAGAGTCTTGTTGGAACCTTTAAAAGTCACAAGGTGCAATTGACCGCTTTTCTCTTATCACTCTGCGTCGAACACCACAGTGCGCAGTACATGACAAGTGAAATGATTTGGTCAAGAACAAAAAGAGCCACTCTCTCGCAAACAATTATTGATAACTACGTTCTGTTTGTATAGTTAATCTGCATCCAAAACCAGGCCAACTGCACTGTTAGTTACATCACCGTTCTCGTGTCCTTCACCACCCAAGGCTAAGGAGTGTCTGATTAATGATTAACAATATCCAAAGCCGTACACATCCTCACGGACAGACCACTTAAATTCCTGATTGTTCTCTTTTTATCATTCTCCCCGAATTGTTTAAATCGCAGAATTGTGGCTCTGCTTTATCTACATGACTTAATGGTGGTTAAGAAAGAATAACCCATGTACTAAACTTGTTCTTGAGTAGGTGCTAGTGCCACCTAGGGGTCGATGCTCCTAAAGGTTCTCCGAAGCACTTTCATTTACACTTGGGAAAATCCTTGGGAATTGAAGATAAAATCTAAATGCATGTTTATTTAACACCATGGAGTTAATGTAATAGTTCAGAGTAGATTTTGAATCACGAGCTGGGTCACAGCTTTCATCCTGCATTGGGCGTAGGGCAGAAATTCACCCAGGATATACATGGTGTTTAATGATAAATTAAAAGTTTAATCAGTGGCAGGCAAAAGGAGTGCAGCCTACAAAACAGCTCCACTTCTAAGTGAACTGGCTGGCGTTGTTGTCTATTCTACCGTTATACGCATGAGACACGAGACCGCAATCATTTTTAAACACAAAAGCAACGATACAAATAGTGTTGCATTATTTATTCTTTATAGATATTGTATTTTTTTACATCAAATATTGCATTAGATCACATCTAGGAATGATACATTTCTGATTTTGTTAGGACAAACAGGCAAAACAGTTAGATTCTAAAACTTGCAAGATCAATTTTCTGGTCATGAAAAAATATCATTTCTGTTAATATGACATTATTCAAAAAGCAACAGTTTTATTATATTATACCATTCTAATTATAAAGTAAATGCAAATAAAAATGTCCACCCACCAGGATTACTAAAGTGATTACCCTAACTAATAAAGAATCAAAGCAAATTGGATAATATTTTTAATGCACACATGGTTAAAGCAGTCATGAAGAAAACATCTTATGAGTTGGAACCTGAGCTAAAAGTTTTGCTAGTGGAGGAGGTATAACTATAACTTATTGAAGAATAGTCAACGCTGCCTCTTCGAGAGCCGCTTCGAGAGCCCGTCCTGGAGCCTGAACGTGACCCAGGACCTGATGAGACATTGTAGGGGCTGCTGATGCCTTTGGTGGACATGGAAGTGGCCTGGAGCATCTTTAGACCCATGTCCTCAACCATGCAGTTGTCCATTGCATCTTTGTAGGAAATTTTCAGCTTGGTTTTAGGGCAAGTGAGAATCTTCAAATAGTTCTTTGTCTCTTGTAGCTTCTGAGCACCTCGGCCATCTACCCAACCCCTCCTAATAGCTTCTTCAATTCCAATCCGCTTGCCAGTACCTGGATCCACAAGGCCTCCAGTCAAATACTGAAACTCCAGGAACCTCTGTCCTGCCTCGTAAGGAAGCCATTTCTCTTTAATTGCCTCTGCAGTGGACAGCTTTCTCTTCGTCTTCACATCCTCAAAGCCAGTATAAGCTTTGTGGGCTGGCTTCAGTTTGGCAGCCATGTCTTCATCAATGATGGCCTGGTGCACTGCATCCTGCAATGCAAGCCGCTCACCACTTGCCGGGTTGATGATGCCCCCTGTGCACGCTTGGGCTTCCAGTAGTCTCTGAGCAGTGATGTTGTCCACAATCCCTCGACGCTGGGCTTCAGGAATAGTTATCTTTTCCAAGGTCTCTGTGTCAAATATGGCCCCGACGGGACTCTGGTCATCCAGTATCTCGGACGGTGGAGACAAAGTGATGGACACACTTGCAAAGCGCTTACGAATAGTTGGTGAAGATGGATTTAGCTGTGTGGGGCTCCTGCATGTAGTGATGTCTTCTGCATTACTGGAGTAGATAGACATCTCGCCGCTCCGACTCTTGCTTGTAATGAGATCCGCAAATTGCGTGAGAGTTAGAGAGCCCGAACGGTACTGGTCCAAGGAAGTCTGAGTGATGATGCCCTTATCTAGAGCTTCCTGGACATCATACTGGGTGCCAGTTTTCCGGTCAACTATAGACAGTCGGGTGCTGCCATCTGTGGCTTTAATACAGATCTCCTCCCATTCACACTCTTGTTCAGAGAGTTCCAGGAAGGTTTCATAGTCGATGAGCTCTCTGTGGTAGGCCTCCCGCACACTCATCTCTTTTCCTGTGTCAGGGTCAACAATCACCACCCTTCGTTTGCGGAGGGTGTTCTTCTGAGAAGACTGTTGCTGCTGCGTTGACTTTTTTTTGTCGTGCAAAGGTAGAAGGATGAGCCCTGTCTTTGAGTCGGTAATGCATTTCTCTTTTAGTTGCAGGTACGTCAAATTTTCATGGGTGTTTGGGTCAAAAAATCCTTTAGTGTCATCTCCTTCATAGGTCAGGATCTCGTTCATTTCACGGTCAAAGTAACCTCTCTTGTAGGCGACCTCCACATCAATACGATGGCTCTCTATTGGATCGATGATGCCTCCACTTGCGATTTGGGCTTCCAGCAGTCTGATGCCATGACCCCGTTCGATCAATTCTTTCTCAATTGCCTGGAAAAGAGAGATTACTTTCCCTGTATGTGGATCTTTGTACCCTGTCACAGCTCGTTCAGCAGAGAGTAATTTTCCTTTGAATTCTTTGCCCACCAGACCCCTCTTCCATGCTTCTTCTACAGTCAAAGACACGTTGTTAACTGGGTCAATCATAAATCCAGACGCAGCCTGCGCCTCCAAAAGTTCTAGCGTGGTGCCAGGTCTCAACAGACCCTCCTTCATTGCCTTGTAGATTGGCATTATTCGGTCATTGGCTTCATCGTAGATTCCTGCAATGCAGGTAGAGCCGTACAAGTAGGGCCTAAGCCTGTCTTCTATATCTTGACTTGAAATCTTTCCTTGGTTTAGCTTTTGTAAATCAGTTTCATCTATCAAGTTAGACTTTACAAGCTCATTGATTGATACTTCTCCACGAAAACCTTTCACTGTCATTGCTTTGTCCTTGGCAGGAAGAAGTAGCAACCCCGAGGCTGGTTCAATCTTGCATTTCTTCTTTAAGTCACTGTAGGTGGTCTTCTCATTGGTATTCGAATCCAGGTAACAAGGCAACTTCTTGTTCAGGGCTCGATAAAGGTCTTCATCGATCAGATTGCGATCAAGGGCTGCATCTTTGGGCAAGTACACACTGAGCACTGGGTCCAGGATGCCACCAACTGACTCTTGGGCCTGAAGCAGGCGAAGAGTAGTGTCCTTGTCGATGCGACCTTTCTTATAAGCCTGGCCAACCGATAAGAGCTTTCCAGAGTACGGATCTTTAAAGCCTATGCTTGCGGCCTCAGCAGTAATTAACACATCTCTGTCTGCAGTGTCAACAACACCCCTAGAACAGGCGGCATCGACAGACATCTTGTCGTTGAATGTTGGGTCTACCATGTAGCCTGTTGCAGCCTGGGCTTCCAGCAACATGATGGCACTCTCAGGGGTCAGCAGGTTCTTGCTTCGAGCCTCTGTAATGGCCATTTTCCCCTGAGTGCCTTGCACCACACCAGCTATCACTCCAGTGCCTTTTAAGCTCAGCTGGATGTCGACAGCGACCTCAGACACTGTCTTCTGGCCACTCAGAAGTTTCTCCAGGGTTCCTTTGTCAATGATTCCACAGTCATAGAGTTGCTGGGCACTCACCTTCCGATGGACACCATCAAAAAGAAGCTTTGAGGGATCAACCATGGCAACTTTTTCCTCAGTCTGAGTATGCTTGCTTAATCCCCCTGGGCGGAGTTGTAGTCGCTTGATGTCTGTTTCTAGAGACTCTCTCTTTTGAGAAAGCTCTGAAACTTGCCTTTCAGAAGACTGAAGCTGACTCTTGTAGCGTTGCTCTAATGTCCTCAGTTCATTTTTCATCTTGTCCAACTCATTTTGAAGTGAAGATCGCTCCCTGTCTGCCTTGCTTTTCTCTGACTCAAACTGTCTTGCCTGACCTTCCTTAAGGGCACACTGGCTCTTCCAGTAGTTGAAGTCATTTGTCATTTTTCCTAAGTCCTCCTGTAGCCGCTGCTTAAAGCGTAGCTCGGACTCCAGTGACACCTTGACGCGGCTCAGCTCGTCTTCCAGTTTCAGCTGTTTGTTTTTCTCCTGGTCCAAGAGCTTTATTCTAGTAAGAAGGTTGTCCCTCTCCTGGCGCACTTCATTGTAGCTTGTCTGAGATTCATGGATCATCATAGTGTTCTGAGGAGAGAAAAAAAATACTTTTAAGTAACACCCAATTTGAGCAGGCAAGTATTATAGAAAACGAAACAATACAATTTTCACTGCAGCATAGAAAATGGATGGGGAAACAAAAGCATGACGAATGATCCTGATGAAAATGGGAGGTAAAAAAGCAAAGCGTGAACGTAGTTATACCATGCTAAGAGCAAGCAAAGCTACAGTTAGACTAATTGTGCATATTGATGTGTTTCAGCATCAATATTCACGTGTTTCAGCACAAGCAGCAAGCACATTTCAGCGAGCAAAAGGCCGAAACAGTCTGTAGCCAGAAAAGCAAAGCGTTGTTATATTTGATTGATGTCATCTGGAATTGGCACTCTATATACCTCCATGGCTTGCTTTTGGATTTTGGTGATTTCTGACTTTAACCCTTCCCTCTCTCTAGTCAGCTCACTGATGAGAGCCTGGTGCTCCAAAGACAACTTATTGCTCTTCTGTAGTTGAATCTGCAGGGTTGCTATCTGGCCGGTGGTCTCACTGTCAGTGGAATCTTTGCTTGATCTCAAATCGTCCCTTTCCTGTCGCACGCTTCGGAGCTCCTCCTCCAACTTCAGACGATCCTTGGTAAGCTTCTGGGTGAGACTCTGCAGCTTGTCGATCTCAGCCACGTTCTCATTCAGCGCACGGCTCTTCTCCTCAATGGCTTTTTGCAACGCCTCGTTGCGGAGGTTCACCTCGCGGAGACGGGCCTGCTCCTG
The DNA here is from genome assembly GCF_900700375.1 of Denticeps clupeoides. Lineage (NCBI taxonomy): Eukaryota > Metazoa > Chordata > Actinopteri > Clupeiformes > Denticipitidae > Denticeps > Denticeps clupeoides. Next base: position 32,357,747 of record NC_041710.1, read on the forward strand.
CACCAGCTGGCTTTGCACAGATCTCAGATCAGCCATCAGGGTGTTGAGTTTGTCAACGGTGGCCTTGCATTCCTTTATACTCTTGTCTAGAGCCTCCTTGAGGGCCCGGAGATCTTGCTCGTTCCTTCTCACAGACACAGATTCCTGATCTTGTTGGACTTTGAGCGTAGTGATGGTGGTGGTGTATTCTCTGCAAGTCTGGTTCATTCTTTCGAGTTCAGCCTCCACCCGCTTACGCCGAGTAAACTCATCTTGTTTATTCTTCTTCTCAAGCTCCAACTCCATCTCCACCTTGTCAACAAGTTCTTGCAAGTCTCCGATACGAGCCTGTAGCCGACTAATACTCTGCTCCACCTTGATCTTCTCGTCTGACCTCTTCTCCAGCTCTATACGTACAAGACGCAGCTCCTGCTCTGATATCTTCATTTTGTTGATGGTCTCCTGGGAAGAGGCCTTCTCACTCTGCAGTGCCATCTGGGACTGTCTGAGAGTCTGACTTTCAGCCTCCAAGGCTTTCCTCCATCTGGTTTCTTCTTCAAGTTTCTGAGTGAGCTGTGTGATCTGCCGGTTTCTCTCCTGCATGGTCCTGTTGGCATCAGTTAGTGCCTCTTTGTGCTTTAACTCATCGTTGGTCCTCTGCCGTACGAAGGTCTGAATCTGGACCTCCAGCTCCCTTCTCCTCCTACTCTCCTCTGTGCCTGTGGATCTTTGCTGGTGGACTTCATCCTCTGCCTTCCTTCTTGCTTCCTCGACCTGGCTAAAAGAATTTTGTACCCTCCGGAGCTCCTCCTCCAGGGCCCTCTTATCTGCCGAGACCTTATCACACTCCATCCTAAGCGCAGCAACATCTTCTTCCTTCTGTTGTGTGGCCATGAGGACCGTTGTCTTGGTGACGTGGATTTGGGACTCGAATGTTTGTTTAAGGCTAGATATCTCCTGGTTGCACTGAGATCTTACCTTTGAGGTCTCGCTCTCTGCTGCTTGTCTGCGGGCGGCCTCTTCCTGCAACTGCATCCTCAGCCGCTCCACTTCATGTTGCTTATCCTTCAGAGCCTTTTCCACATCAACCTTGGCCCACTTCAAATCGTCCAGTTCTTTCTGCCTCTTGCGAACAGCCTCCTCATAATCTTTCTGTTGGTTGGAATAGCGTTCCTCCGCTAACATCCTTTTACGCTTCTCATCATCAATTTGGTAGGTAAGTCGTGTCACCTCGTCCTTCAGGTTCTGCAGACTGTTATAATTCTGGCTGAGGTTGTCTTTGAGCTCGCTGCACTGACGAGCATGATCTCGTTTGACCACTTCCATGTTGACTAGCAACTCCTTGGTTTGTGTGAGCTCCACCTCCTGTTTAGACATGCTGTCCAAGAGTGTCTGGTTCTTCTGGGACTTGTCATTCAACACATTTTTCAGACGTTCTAGTTCTTCTTCCAAAATCTCTATTTTGGTGTTCCTGATCTGAAAACACAAGAAATAAAATATGAAATCTCAAAAAATAACCACTTACTAATCTAAATTTACACATGTTTGTGTTCCCCACCTTCAGTTCCTCCATGTTTTTCAGCATCTCTGCAAGGAACTTGTAGTAGTCACTTGAGCGTGTAAGCAGCTCAATGTAGCGAGCCTGAATAGAAGTTGCCTAAAAAAAAGTATATCTATAAATATCTCATCTATAAATAAATATCTCACATTGTCCAATCAGCTACATACATAATTATTGGGGCCTTGAACATGGAGCAATCAATTCAGAGTCCCCTAAATCACCAAGGCTGCATTCGACCTTTCACTGCAGTGTGACATTACCTCCTCTGTGATGTCTGTTGCAGGAGAGTGCAGCAAAGTTCTCTTAATGGGAATATTCAGGAGGGTCTCTAGGCCAGCGCTGTAAGAAGCCAGGCCCAGCTCATAATCCTACAAAGAGCAGGTTGAGATCAGACAAGAGCCTACTTCAAACTGGGACTACAAACTGGGTATAGATGGCAACACATGGACACAAGCACACTTATATAAAGTTAAAGAGAAAGTTTACCTTGATTAATGAGGCACAGGTATCTGCATCCTTGTGTACATTTTCAACGTCCTCTTTCTTTCCTTTGATTTCACTGAACAATATCTGTCAATTCCAAAAGGAACAAAATCTCCTCATTAGTTAACTAACACTGTGGATGACCCTCTGTTTTGGACATGTGTTTATGTCTGACCTATGTCAATTTATTAAAAACAGAACCAAATTACTTTTTACTCTGGGTTTGGAAAATGGATTTGTTGATACAAACAGTGACCTTTCTTTAGTGCTGAACCTATTTATAGTTTATGGCAAGTTCTATATCCATAAGTGTAAATATACTGACAAAAACCCACTCTCAATTATTTTTCTAAATGTTACCTTGCTACCATTGTTGGATCTACAAAAACATACACATTTTGAATCAGACCGGTCTATCTGTTTTACTTTATATTGCTTTCCTGCAAATAATTGTTCAAAGTCTCGGTATTGTTCATCATTTATTCATTTATCACTATGTGTGGTGGTCCCTGTCTACCACACAAAATATTAAAATAAGCCACATCATTAAAAACAATCAGGTTCCCTGTCAGAATTATGTGGCAAGGATTCACGCCATTGTAAAAACAATGGGACACACAGTGCCATGCATTGCCATGCATGATGGATGGCTGATGGCTTTAAATGAGTTCACTTTAGAGGACTTTAGAATGGGTGATGATATTTTTTTGCACACCAAAAAATGAAAATGAAAAAATGAACACAGGCATAATTGCATCGTCCACTTGAGGACCACAAACCATCCTGATTAGGATGGTGGGTAGTAAGTTCTCACAATTTATCAATCCATACTAACCTTTTGTCGGTCAATATGGGTCTTGAGGCTCTGGACATCCTTGCATTTTGCGGCCTGCAGCTCATCTTGCCGCTGCTGTGTGTGATCTATCCAGCGACTGGTCTCACCACTGCTCTGCTGGTATTGCTTCAGCTGCCTTTCCTGCTTTTCCAGGTCACCCATTCTGTATGATGGAAGCACAGCTAGTCAAGTCTTAAATCATCTACAACATGATTCGAGAGGAAATGCAATGGGAAAAAATGTATTTTCAATGTAATACATCAGAGTATGTTGGATAAAGAAAAAGCTCAGCATTTATGTGCTATACAACATATACACACAAAAAGTGTTCAGCGGTTTGTTTCACCTAAATGTATAAATGAGGGTCTCTCTCACCGGGTGTTGATCTGGGTCTGAATGCGGCGCCAGCGGTCCGTCATCTGGCCCACAATCTCGCCATATTTGGACAAGTCTACATCACACTGGTGAAAGGACTGGTCTATTCGGCCGTTCCATTCAACAGCTTTCACCAGCTCTGACTCCATCGTCTTTAACAGGTCCTTTTTCTGCTCCAGCTCAGACTTCATTTGCTGTAAGGGAAACATTTCCTTGCGATCTCCTGCTAACTGCACGTACTTGATATGGAAAATTCATGGAACGATGAATGGATTGGGTTTACCTTCAGGTTGTTGCGGTACTTTGCAATGTCATTCACGTCTAAGGAAGTGGTCTCTTTCTCCACCAGGCGAGCTTCATGAACTTTAACAATGTCTTCAGCCTGATACAGACTCTCCAACAGGGCCTTCAGAGCAGTCAGCCTGTAGAAGAATGAGCCGTCAGGAATCATGTAACCACAGCCCTGCATGATAGCACCAGAAATACGTTCATATATTTAAATTCTATATAATATTTCTTGCCTCTTGAGATAGACTGCAGAAAAGTTCTGCAGGTTGCCCAGTTTCTGGTCGATGAACTCCAGCTCTCCTCTCAGGAACCGCACTTGCTCTGGATCTTTTGCCCCATCCAGCTGCTGAAGGATCTTCTCCCTCAGCCTCAGGTACTCGTTGCGGATGGAGTCTAGATCACTGTGAATTTCCTGCCATTGCAGATGAATCCAGTGGCCTTTAGTGCTCTGCGTTCTGTCTCACTTTGCTCGTTTTTGGCTGGAAGTGTGTGCGCGTTTTACCTGGAGCAGCACAAGCCTGCGGGAACATTCTTGGGGAGCATCGTCCCTGAGGGGGACATGCAAATGCTGGCCCAGGCCAAGCTCGACTCCCTCCAGGCGGCGCCGCAGGGCACTCAAGTCTGACAGCAGGGTGATGCTGACTGTGGAGCTCGGTGGAGGTGGAGGTTTTTTGACTGGCTCCAGCTTCACAGGCTCTGTGTTGACCACCGTTGCCGTTACAGGTTTTACTACTTCCATCTGCAGCGTATTAGCATCTGCATGTACAAAAAAAGCAACAATGGACGTGATTCCCATTAGTTGCACTTAACTTCGGTCACATGGAGTTACAGTCCTCGACACTGTCCTTCACACAACGCAATCCAGCTACAACTAAATTCATCTCCATCGTGATGACCAGCCATGTCCACAACCACTGACATGGCACCTACATGAGAAAAGCGAGGGAACAGTGCTTACTGTATGCCGGCAGTTGGACAACCAGCTGGTCATAGTGGGTCTGGGCTCCGACGTATTGACTCTCCATCTTCCGTTTGTCTTCATCACCAAACATCTCCGAGCCATGGCTGCTACGCAGGAACTCCTGGTAGTGCGTCTCCAGGCTCTTGACTATGCTGCGATACTCCTCAGGACGCATCTTCGAAAGCTGTGGAAGACAGTGCATCAGTTTCAGCACATCTTTTAAATTACAGGCTAAAACAGACAAGAGCGTGGACCATTCTGAGAAAAAAAAAACAGTGGAGCAGGTTCTCACCATAGTGAGGGTGAGGGAGTTGATCTGGTTGATGTCTCTCATGCAGTACTGCCAGGACATGAGGCTCTTAATGTTGATGTAGAGCTGATTCCAGATGCCCATGATGGCCTCATAGTACTGTTCATTCCTGCCAATCAGATGCACCAACAGTCAGACAGGCTGCCAGGCTGTGTGTGTGTGTGTGTGTGTGTGTGTGTGTGTGTGTGTGTGTGTGTGTGTGTGTGCATACTTGTTGGCCAGGGTAATGCTGAGAGGGTTTGGTGGTGGAATGATAAGGCACACAGACGGGATCATCATGTCCAGCCCCCCAGGTCCTGTCACTTGCCACTTGCTGCGCTGGCTATTATCCTTTAGAATGGCTTCATTCCCCTTCATAATACCCTTCTGTAGAGACCATACACACACACACACACACACTTGCTGTTTTTTCTTTATATAAAAATATGTCAGTATTGATTGAGGTCAAATGCATATGCAAATTATTTGTGAGATCACTGACAAACAGACAAAATATGCATGATTTGCAAGTTGATATAATATTTTAATGCTGGGGTTTACTGAGCATTTGACTATGTTTTTATTTTAATGCTATGTTGTTGATGAAAATAAAAAATGAAATGGATTTTGCCTGTCACGGTGTGTGTGTATGCGAGTCTGACCTGGTCCTGTTTGAAGTCACACAGAGCTTGGACTATGACCTGACCGCTGCTCTTCTCGTCCGGGCTGCGGGGCTTCAGGCGGACAATGTTCTTGGATTTGTTGACCAGAGTCTGCACCTGCCGCTTGTTCTCCATTAACTTCTCCTTCTCTCTCTGTGGGTCAGACACGCTCATTTTCCTCAGTTCACCCAATCACAACCGTCTTTTTCTTACCGATTCAATACTAATGATTTAATGTTAATCAACATATTGCAGGACAGCCGACAATGACAAAGTTACAAAATGTGTGTGTCTGTGAAGCAAAAATCTTTACAAATTACAATACACATTTAATTTAGTATTTATCATGTAATTGTGTTCCTACTGTTATAGGAGGATGTTCTCTGTATGAGAACAACATACCTCCAGGTTGTACAGCAGGTCAGTGAGGCTCTCCAGGGGTGTGTTTTTATCACATGAGAATTTCTTCCGGATGCTTTCGTGGTCTTTCTGCAGCTTGGCGTAGGTCTCATTGGCCTCCTTAAAGAACTGAAAGTGAGGGAAAGACCATCAGTCGTGATTATCTTTATATTTTATCTGCTTGCGTGTGTGTGTGTGTGTGTGTGTGTGTGTGTGTTTTACCTGGCTGTAGGCTGCATTCTCTTTTAGATGCACATGAATGCATTTGGTGATCTGCAACAGCCAACTCCACTGAGTCTGCAGGGTCTCCATGTAAGCCTAGCACATTAATAAATACATTAAATTAAACATTTCAACCAAAATAGCATTGCAATTAAAGAACTAGCTACGGTACAGCAGTGGTGGAGACACACCTCGATCTTGTCTGATGCTGGATGGCTGGTCAGCAAGACGTCCACTTTCTGCTTTAGTTTGTTCAGCTCTTTCTCTTTTTCCTCCAGATCACGCATCAGCTTCTAATTACATAAAGCAAGGAAAGAAAAGAAAATCAGTTTCTAGCAATCACAAATACTATATAACCATGCATCTTTATGATAGACATAGAGCTAGAGCTATAATTAGATATAAAATATTTTAAAAAGGATCAAACAGATGATTCATCTTACAGAGTAGCTCTCCTGCTTTTTTGGGATGTAGACGTCAATGTTTTTGTCCCCCCAGTCGAACACCAGCTCCTCCTCTTCATGCTCATTGACCCACATGATGGCTTTAGAGATCTCCTCGATGATGTTCTGCAGCTCCTTCAGATGGCTGGCTCGGGCGTAGGACATTTTCTTTGAAAAGCGTAAAAATACCAGAGACATACATTACACATGTTTACAAGGGACGTCCTCAATTCCAAAATACTGGTCCCTGCATGCATTCTGCCAGTTGTATCAGCTTTTTGTGTTTTTAATGACCATTGTCTTTGCTTGTGTGACATTCCCGACATGACATGATTTGTTTTTTTTCTTATAAACAATGTCTGCAATCCCAGCAACTCAACCGTGATTTATTTCATGTCCATACTGAGCCTCTGTTTTATATATATATAGTTTTCAGAGTTGGAACCAGTTTTCCTGGCCCAGAACCATTTCTTTGGCTGTCATAATGTGAAAAATTGCTTCAATATTTAGACACTGGCCAGACAACCGACATTCAGGGAACTCCTGAATTTGATTGGATTGTCCCAATGGAGAATAACAAGACAACCACAATACGAATGAAAACGACAGATTCATTAAGTTATAGATATATTATAACAAGGTATAGAATCTGTAACGAGATCAAGGCTGAGAAAATATCTTGTCCTTACCTGTAAACTGTCCCATTCCTGGTCCAGATGATGCAGCGTGGCCTTGTCACCTTTTTGCATCTGAACAGGATATATAATACATGAGTTGTTTGGAATAAATACAATGAGTCTACTTGATATTAGGCAAGTAGTGTTTTCAGCATTGTGGCTGATGTGTGGTAACCATCAGGTCCAGATGGATGGGGATTGTGTGGACAGTAAGAGATACTACACAATCACTGTGCCTGTTCCAGCATCTGGCTACATTGGTGGTCTTCAGTAGACAAACAATGGTGGAAATTCTGAAGCATGGATTTCGATTAATATAATGTGTCTGCACTCACACTATAATGTACCTGCACCTAGGCCTGGGCAATTATATGACATTGATCGATGCATGCGATAAAATTCATCTCGAGTGGCCATTTTTCACGAATTTACATCTTTTGTGTGTATTTACAATACTTTTTATGTTATGGTAGCAGGTGACATTGGAAACAGCCAGCAAAAGTTATGGAGATAACATGAAGTCATTTTTGACATGAATGGTTGTTTGGAAATGGTTTGGTAATGGCCAAACCGACGTGGAGAGAATGAAACTGCTGAGTAAGATAAGCTAGTGGATGGCAGTACTACAAACTTTTTCAATCACTTAAAATATACAATCCAAGGAAGTGATTCACCGGTTTAATTTGTTTGGGCTTTGCCTGTCATTTGGTTTTACATTTTAATAAACTGTTTATTATTTCTGGTGTTTCAGTCTGGCAATATCAGAAACATTTTTTGACGTCACGGTGACCGGACACGGTGGGGAAGGAGAAGTCGGACATATAATGCCATGAGACAGGGGATTTATTATAGGAACACACGACAAGGCAACGCATGACCAAACAACGACCCAACGAAGAACAGACACAAACTGGGCAGCTTTATACAATCATACACAGGTAAGAACAATCAGGAAATGTAGCGAAACAGGACGAACCCGATTAGCCGGGTTCCGGAACGGATACTGGCATTTCGTTCAATATGGGAAAGTATATTATGATCTACTTTTCTGTCATATCACCCAGCTCTACCTGTATAACTTTCTCACATCTAATCATTTCTGTGTGTCTGTTATGTAAAGGTCTTTTATAGGGCCAATAAAATTCTTTTTTTTTTTTATCCAGCTCTCTGATTGGTCAGAGTGTCCTCGGAAGATCAAAGGTAGAGGGTTTTGCTGCAGTATATCCACGTGGGTTAACTCACCAGCTCGTTGCGCGCTCGATCCACCTCCATGCTCCTCTGGATGGAGCTGTGGAACTTGCTGTGGGACAGGATCTGCTGCTCAATGGTGGACACATCCTCACCAAACTGCGCCCTCTCGATCAGCCGCTGTAGCACGGGGGACAAAGATGACATCTTACGTGTCTACCAAGCAGAACAAGGCGATTCTAACACACTTGAAACATCAAATAAAGACCTCAGGTGAACAGCGTGGCAGAATGCACAGTGACTGTCTCTACCAAGTCCTCACTGCTGGTGTTGATGACACAATTCTGCACTGGCTTTTAAAAAAAGGCTTTTCCTGTGGTCTCTGAGGGGAACAATGCTGGCAGTGAAGTCCCACCTTTTGTGTGGTCCCTGAGGATAAACCTGGCGGAAGCCCTGTGTTCAGGCTGCCTGCACTATCTTCGTGAAGGTAATCATTAAATGGTCTTTGTTTTGTTTCCTTCCCTCCGCCAGCCGCGCCCACGCTTTACTGCACCACTCTATGAAATAACAGGGGATCCAGGCTGCAAAGGGAAATTTTTCATTGCAAGCATGTCGGCTTGTTAATGCTCATTATAGAACTGTAGAAGTTTTACATTTTGCAGGTTCATTCAATGTGAGATTTGAAGGCCACAGCAGTTTCCTTTACTGGAAATGAAATATTCTTATCAGCTACTGCAGCGAGACCTGCAGCGACTCGTTTAACTCATTTAACTCGTCAAATGAGCTGCACTGTCACACTGAAGTGAGACATAATGGCCACACACGAGTGTGGTGTGGAACAGATTTAAGCTTTCATTTTGCATGCATTCTCCAGTTAAATGTAGGTGGTGGTACATTAACAAATAAGAAAGTGCCACTGTTGAATACATGATCTGTGCAAATTCAACATTCAGATTTTTTAAAGTTGTAACCTTCAGTCATTTTTGTGGAACTGAAATGTTGCATGTTGATCTCAAAGCAACCCATGAGAGTGGCACTGCTCTGTTTTTTGTTTTTGTGATCGCGTAGGATGAAAGGCGCCTTGTTCTTCACCCTACAGCGTTCCGGCCGAGGAGCAGCCCACCAGGAATAGCCCTGATCCCCCGATAGCCACTCCGACTATAGTGTTAGTGCATCCAGTGAGCCTGGGCCAGCGACGGAAAAGTGATACTGGAGTTTCTGTTACAGCTGCATTATATATGAGGAGATGGTGGAGGAGGGGGAGACACGGGAAGAATGGAAGGGTGGAAGACGGATGAAAAGAAGAAAAGAAAAAACTCGTTTCAACTGGTTTAAAATTCTGCAGCCAAAGTTCAGGCTCAATACCCGGCTCCTGTGCTGCCTGTTAAATTTCATATTTTAACTACAAGAAATGATGTAAAACCACCACTGCACATAGAACAACTTTTCAACATCGAGGCATCAGACACAGTTTAAATAATTCAACCCAGGCCACAAACTCCACAATCTAACACAACTATTTCCTTTTCTTAAAGTCGCTCGGGGACTTTTTTTTATTGCCGAAGTCTGACTCTGTCCCTTATTTATATTGTAACAAAACGTGCTTCAGAAATAAAGACCGACTGCCTGATAAGGACAGGAAGTAAAAATGACTGAATGGAGCAGGGATTCGGGGAGGACTCGGCAGACGAGTGTGAAAAGGGCGTGTGCAGCAGGGCAGGCATGTGTGAACTCTTGTGGTCTTCGTTCTGTCCTGCTGCAGCAAGCCGCCCTGGGGGAACTGGGCGTGGCCCAGGAACACATTCCTCTCTTATCCACCACATTTTCACACACTGGCAAGCTACTGAGCGGCCAGTTCACGTTTCAATTTTAGGCCTGACGGAAGCCAACTTGTGTTCTCGGCACTCGCGCTTCCTGGTACTGTTAACGTAGTTCGGCGCCTGTACGACCAAGTCTTCGTTCGTTTGGGTTTGATAAACACGGGAACATGCACAGAGTCCCCCCCCCCAGCTCCCTGCACACACACTCAGAACTGCAGAACCGGTTCTTGCCCAACAGGTCATAAGGTTGCCTGCTGGAGTTCCTGTAACATGCGGCGTGGCCCTGAGGGCGGGGCCTCTCCGCTATCGCTCTTACGGGTGAGTCGCACGAACATCATCGAGTCCGCGCTCGTCTCGGGGTTCACGGGAACGTCGGACATCTGCGCCGTGTGACAGAAACCGCATGAGTCACTTGCTCCTAATCTCCAGAGGAACGCAGGTTGCGCCTTCTCACAATTCACTCATTTCTGCCGTTAGTGTCATCGACGGTGACTAAAATGGATGCCGGTCACAAACGAAGGTGACCAAGGAGGCGCAAACACACACAAAACATTCAACTCCATTCATCTCAATAACATCATTATTTTTAAGTTTTCGCATGAAACTGGTGATAACATAAAAAAAAGTACAGAATTTACTCTGTACTTTTAATGGGCTTCACAAGTGAAATGAAGGCAGCTTTCTGTTTCGGTGTTCAAGACTGTTGAGTGGCTGGAGGTCAGCGGGAGTCTGACCCTAGAGCCACGGCGACTGACACAAAGCACTTAAAATGCTCTGGCGATCTGAAACCAGAGCAGCAGCAGCCCTGCGTCGGCGCTTTCCCGGTCACCTCCACTGACTGAGGTCTCGTGGGTATTTCCAAATGTTCTCGTACCTTCTGCTGGCTCATCCACCCCATGGCATCATGGAAACTCTTCCCAGGGTCCTCCCAGCTGAAGCTGCCGCGATTCTTCCTCTGAGACGTTCCAAGAGGAAGCTGGAGATCTGTCTGCATTTTCTGACATTCTGAGATCCTAAAAGCAGGTGTTCACACACACACACACACACACACACACACTGTAAAAAACAACTTGATAAAAGTTAGTTAAATTAATGTTATTGTGTACAATGAAATAAGACGTCTAAATAAATAAAGATGTTGTTCTTTCAACAAAATGAAAAATGCTAAGTTATTTTCTCCATTTTACAAAAGATAACAAGTTAGAGGACTGTAGAAGGGCAGAGCTTCCCAGAATGCTCCGGGGCAATACTACACAGTTTAAAATCGAGGAAACGGGCTGTTCTGATGGTGACGTTGATTGAGTACTCATGTCTGGAGAATAAGGGGACACTTTATTTTTCTCTGTTAATAGAGTATAGTTTGTGTTTTGAGTTTGAGTTTGTTAGCAGACAGCTGTTTCTGTGAGTGACTTTATGATGTCTCAGGATGAGGGAACATCTGGAAAAGATGCATCACGAGTTTATCTTACAGGTCTGGTTATTTGCTGCTGCCATCTGCTATAATAACGACTATGACTAGCACTAAACACAAAACAAAGGTGAAAATCACATTACTGCAAAATCATGTTTAGATCTTTACTTTACTTTACTGTACTTGGCTTTTATCCAAAGCGAGAAGACACCAGCCATTCTCATTTGGTTTCCATAGATTGTAAGTCAAAAATCTAAGAGCCCTGATAAGGTCTAACTTGTCAAGAATAGAAGAATGCAGGAGAATTGTTAAGTGCTAGAATATTTTTTTATTTTTTTTATTTACTTATTTTTGTGCAGTGTGTGTGCATGTGCGCGTGTTAGTGTTAGACTCGTTTAAAATACTTTTTTTTTAAAAGTCAGTAGGTGGCTGTGGTCTCGGCAAGAAAATGAGGCGGGCTGGGTTTTATGGTGACTGCAGAAGCTCCAGCCAGGAGAGAGTTACAATAGTCGAGTTTGGAGATGACCATTGCCTGGACGAGGAGCCGCGTAGCCTGTTGCGAAAGAAAAGGCCGAATCTTGCGAATGTTGTAGAGAGCGAACCTGCAGGATCTGGAGATCGCAGCAACGCGGTGGTTCAGACTCAGTTTGTCGTCAATCAGTCCAAGGCTTTTTGCCAGTAGCGAGTTTGACTATGGAATACCGTGAATTTAAGATTTGCTGTAGTTGCTGTGTTTAAAGTGTTTGGTCAATTTGTGGTTTAATTTGATCTGACCAAAAACGAGTGTGCATAATGTTGCAAAAAGTTGCGCGTGTCCACGTCCTCACCAGCTGCAGACCAGCTCGTTGGGGATATTCATGCTCTGCATGTCTGATGCCGAGCGCTTCAGCCACTCCAGATTCTCGGCGGACGATATCAGCAGCTTCTCCACCTCGGCTGGCGGCGCGCCCTGCAACACACACGCACGGTCCTAACACACACACACACACACCACGGCGGCTGCATACGAGCAGAAGCACCAGATGGGAACTCACACACTGCAGCAGGTACTGCGCTCTCATCAGCTGCTCCTTGCAGTTCATGTAGACGCTCTGCGCCCGCTTCTGTGGCGGGACGCTGAAACACACACACACACACACACACACACACACAGGCGGAGAGCAAACGTCAGCCTCCACCGAGAAAGCAGATTTGTCTGGTCTGGTTTATAAGAAAGGCCTGGTTCGAGGAGGGGGAGAGTGTGAACTTGCTGCCATGGTGGGAAGGTCTGGACCGGAAGGGAAGGGAAGGTGGGGACAGGAACTCCCGGACTGTTGTTTTTACTCAGACGCACTCGGGAAATCGGAGTTTCACGCATTCTAACGGTAATTAGACTATAGTAAGAATAAAGTAATACTACAAAGTTGTCAGCTTTACCTGACTTGCCCCCCTCCTCCGCCGCCGCCGCCGCCGCCGCCGCCGCCGCCCATGGACGCTTTGGAGAACGTGTACTCCGAGAACTCGTACCCGTTCCCCCCGACCATGAATCCGCCGGACAGGTCGGGCCTGGAGCTCGTCCTGCGGCCCAGGGTGGCCTGGACTCGGGACGGGGAGTACATGCTCATCGCTGCTTCTCTCCGGGCTGCGCACTCTCTGCTCGTCCAGCGGAGCTCTGCTGGGAAAGGCGCGGGGGGCGGGGCTTCGGGTCAGCAGGCCACGCCCAGCTGAGCTCAGCCCCGCGGGGGCGGGGCCGGGACAAGAGTCGGTATTTCTCACGCTCTTAGCAAATTCTGGGAGGGCCGGGTAACAGTGAAAGTTTAACAATATAGCACATATTAATCATACAGTCCGAAATATAGACACTTACTCCAGGAGTACGGGGACACACCCAGACTAAACCTCGCTCCTGAAGGGCGTGTCACAGCAGAGACCGCGCTCAGAGGGGCCAACGCCCATTTCAGGAATCTACTCAGTTCCAGCACCCCAGCTGAACTTCCACCGATCCTGCGAAAAATTACACATCATATTCCCACAATAATCATTTCTGGACATTTCTGGCATGATTACTCTGGTGTGGGCCTGCACTCATATGAAAGGCCAACACGGCGTATTTTCTCCTGGATATAATTCTTAACAACTTTGAATGTTTTTACCCATATTTTCTCTGGTAGGAACTGCAACACACACATTCACAACAACACACATCCTCAGCATGCACAGAGCACAGAGATAAATGGATAAATAAATAAGGTTTTAATGTATGTAATGAAATAAGTTCATTTTTAATGTGGCACTTTTGTTTGAAGCTTAGGAGTCATTGTTGGTAATCGTTGAAAAGTCCACACCCACACCACGCCCTTATTACTCTACTGGAAACCTGGCCCCACCAAACATACCTGTTTCTAGGACTAAAGACACACACACACACACACACACACTAAAAGACCACAAAATTGCCCCACTTACTACCATAACTACTGATTATAATTCACGGCATCTGATAAAATCTTGCTTTTGTTTACAAATCTAAAGCATGAAGAAATAACAGATTTTGCATGAAAGATATACTGTGTGGCTGAGGTTGGTTGCTCAAAAGCATCTCCTGTAATTAAATAAGTGACGCCATCACAAAGTATTAGTTTAAGGATGTGCAACCAGCCTATTGTATGTTTCTTTTTTTTTATTCCCCCAACACATTTGTTTAACATTCAATGAAACTGTACAAGCTGTAGGTCACATTCAAGGTGGAAAACATTTAGAAATGATATATTGTGGTATCATCACAAAAACCTGGCATTTTATAAACTGTGCATAGACCTAATGGAGAAAATCTGACTTCAGACATCCTTGCATGGGACGTCATATGGCTGTTTTGAGTGCATTTTTTGTAAAACTGTTACAAAATTACATTAAAAAAAATTATAAAATTTAAATGTTAAAGGCCATGATGCAGGGGATTGAAAGAAGTCTGTTTAAAGTGACTTTAATTAATAAACACAGCATTCCAATGTTGCTGACTCTTAATTGGTCTCTTTAAATTAGTACAGCTATCCCATTCATTTACAGAAATGTATTATCAATCTGATCATATTTCACAGGACAAAACTATTGAGGACGTTTCTCCATTACCCCAAATAATTGAAAGGTACATGAATGTGAATATGTATAATGTATATTCTCTGTGTATAATGTGTATATTCTAGGGAGGTTCTAGCCTAGCGGGTAACACACTCGTCTGTGATCCAGAAGTCCCAGGTTCAAACCCCACTATCATTGTGTCCCTGAGCAAGACGTTTAACCCTGAGAGGGAAACCGTCCCTGTAACTACTGAATATAAGTCGCTCTGGATAAGAGCATCTGATAAATACTGTAAATGTAAATAATGAAAAAAGATGTTTCATATGATGTCAAGCCAGCCCACTGTCCTGTTGGGACTCCTGTTGGACCTTCCCCTGTGCCACTGTCTCATATTCCCAGATTATCCTGATTGTGTGCGCCAGCCCATGTATGTGAATAAGTGTCCCTTGTATAAGCGTCATTGTCTGTTCACTATCTGCCTGACCCATAAAGTTTGTGTCATATGAGATCCTGTTTGTGTTTTACTTTCAAGTTTCTAGTCGCATCCTAGTGGGTAGGACACCCGCCTATGAACCAGAAGACCACACAGTCCCAGGTTCAAACCCCACTTACTACAATTGTGTCCCTGAGCAAGACACTTAACCCTGAGTGTCACCAGGGGGGCTGTCCCTGTAACTGCTAATTAGACAATGCTATAAATGTAATAAATGCACACTGCAAGTCCTTGGGTTTATTCTTGATTTATTCATAACCTCAGCAAAAAAAACAATGAAACGCTAAACCAGATGATCAGACATACCGAAATGTGTATTATGGATAATAGTTCAAGTGAGTTCCATAAAACACATATCCATACTTCCATTACTGAGTAAAATGAACTGTTTTGTAAAATGCACTGTGACCGTAGTCCAAATTCCCCCACTCCTCTCCTCCTAGAAAATAAATGACATGGTTCTGTGTATTAAGGTTTCATGGTCTCCACTGCACAGCCCCCCCAATACAACTGCAGACCAGTGACAGTCTTTCTAATCAAATGAATTAGATCCCCGCTTAGTCCATTATCTGATCTGTTCACGTCTCATGTTCTTGTACCTTGGCAGTAATCCACAAAGGCCGTTTGGAAAGGAAGCCACACACCTGCTGGCATGGACATTCAACCCTAGTTCCGAAACTACAGTGTGGGAAACTGCAAAATAAAAATGATTTTTGGTGGAAGGAATCTTATTCTCACATGGAATGTTGTAATAGGCTCTTCTTGCACAAGGGATTTTCATCACTGGGGCTTGTTTCCTGCACATCCCCATGAATTCTCTTGTTTTTTGATGTTGCCTTGAGCATGTTAGCTCACTCGGTGTAAACCAGGTGGTGTCACGGTGTGCTGGTCTGTGGACGAGGTGTTGAAGATTCAAACACGCCTCCATGGCTGCCAGCAGAAGATTCATATCTCCACCTTAAAGAAGAAACATTTTTACTTTCAAAATCTAAAATAAACACGAGGAGGGTAAAACCATGCTGAATACTAATCTCTCTCTTCTCTTCAGTGTGTGACGATTGAGCAATGACTAATATAATTCCAGTTTAAACTGGCTTTTGCTCTCTCGCTCACACACATTTATGGGTGTGTGCTATCAGGTCGTAAATCACTAACGTCTCCCACAGTGAATTACTTGCATGAACTCTGCACTTGACTGAAAAGTGGTGTTTCTAAAACCATGTAATGATTAAAACACTAAAGTGCAACTACATCTTTGCAGTGAACGTGTACGAACCTGCAACATTATTTGGTGAGGGATTTTGTTTGCATGACCCAGCTCTTCTGAAACTGAGATCATGGATAGTATCTTCTGCTCATGATAAACCAGGTGACTAAAGGTTTATGCCCATGTGCCATTTTATACCATCGTTTTTTCCTGGCCTGGAACTCACCCTGGTCTAACTGGCACAGCCAATGTGAGCACTGTCTTTTTACTGGGACCTGATATGATGGCATTGTTTCAAGCGTACCGAGCCTGAAAGGTGTGTCTGGTGCTGTGTGATTACTGCATCCCAGACGCACGCAGGGCGTGTTCATCACACGGCATCTGCTCAGCCCAGACACACAGTTATCACTCACAGTTCCGTAAGTCAGTACGTTGTGTACAATGGAAAGAAAAACAGAATACATCATATTCTCAGGATTTTTAGTCATGATTTCATCTTACTAGGGTTGTAAACAGCTGTATTATTCTAATTCTACTATAAAATAAATAGTGTGAACATTTCCAAACACTGAGTGGCTTATCAAGCTCAGTGGTTTCATTTCTCTTATCTCTACACATTTGTTGTGGCAAAAGATTTCTCAGTTTAAGTCCGCAACGCTTCTTAACTAACTTAACATGTACTGACTTCTATCATAAATGGTCCAGTTAAATGGCAAAAATCAGTAATTAGAGTGGTGGGAAACAGTCATAGACTGTATATGACTGTACCACAAGGGTGGCAGTAACCTAGTAGCTGCACTCACCTATAAACCAGATGACCACAAAGTCCCAGGTTCAAACCCCACAACTACCTGAGCAAGACACTTGACCCTGAGTGTCTCCAGGGGGACTGTCCCTTAAACTACAGATTGTTAGGCTCTCTGTATGTAAGTATACCCTAGTATTTCAGAAATCCATCCAAATCTAGTGTATTTTCCCCTAAAAAGATGCTGGCATGATACGGCTTTGCGTGTCATTGAAATATTCTGTCATTTTTAAAGTGACACCAGTGTCTTGGTACAATTTATTTGTGTACATGTTTTAAATGCATTTGTAAATCAGTCTATAAGTATTTCCCACAAATTAAAGAAGTGTTTGTGGGATTGATTCCAGCAAATCACTGACAGATTACTGCCAACAAAACAATAAAAATGAAATGGCTCCAGTAAAATGTCAGCCAAGCAGTGAAGAGCAGTCAGTGCCTGAAACCTGGACGCTCTCACTGCTGTGTCACAAAACACAGATGGCTGCCAGCTTTATGCAAACATGGGTGTGGTGCATCAAGCACACCTGAAACTGTGTGTCATTCATCACCATGGAGGTTTGATGCATTAAAAAAAAAAGGTGGAGTCACCTCTCTGGCTCGCTAGTGCTGCATGATCCAACTTGATCCAACACACACATAATAAAGGCTATCCACACTTTTTTGAGATCCTTCTCAAGATTATTGTCTTCATTATTTGAATTTGCAAATCTCTGTGTTAAGAGTGTATTTCTGAAAAGCTTTAACTTTGACTGGGAAAAACAAAAATGTTTGCAGCCCTCCACCAGTGGGGGTTTTATGGCAGAGTGGCCGTAAAATAGAACTTTTTGGCCTTAATTCTAAGCTGGCGCTGCTCATCACCTGTCCAATACTGTCCCAAAAGTGAAGCACGATGGTGGCAGTATCATGTCGTGGGGCTGTTTTGCAGCTGCAGGGACAGGACGACTGGTTAAAATTGAGGGAAAGATGAATGCGGCAAAGTACAGGGATATCCACAATAACAACTCCATTACTGTTCTTGAGTGGCCCAGCAAGAGCCCTGACTTAAACCCAATTCAGCATCTCTGGAAAGACCTAAAAATGGCTGTCCATCCAAACCAACCAGAACTGGAGAGGAGGAATGGCAGAGGATCCCCAAATCCAGATGTGAAAAACATGTTGCATTTTTCCCAAAAAGACTCATGGCTGTATTAGATCAAAAGGGTGCTTCCACGAAATACTGAGCAAAGGAATTGAATACTTAGGATGATGAGATATTTCAGTTTTTCTTTGGTAATAAATCTGTAATAATATCAACACATTTTTCTGTCAATATGGGGTGCTGTGTGTACATTAATGATTAAATTGATTAATGATTTTAGCAAATGGCTGCAATATAACAAAGAGTGAAATTTTTTGACGAGTTCTGAATACTATTTGTACCCATTGTACATTATTCTCAAAAAACACAGTATTCACACTAAAATGCAGCCTATTTGTGTTAATCATATATCTTCTGTGCACGTTAATAATTCACTATTCAGTAAAAAAAAATATATTCTGAAGTAGTGTTTAATAACTTGAGAAAGGCGCACAGGTAGATGACTAGGAAGGTGGTGAAAGTTCTGCAGTGCACTTTACAGCCTGCAGAGGGCAGACGCCACCGGGAAATTGGCTTCAGTGACGCCACGAAAAATGACTGAGCGCGTTTAAAAATCTTATTCAATGTATTGCTGTACTACGACAACAACAATTACTGTTTTCATTGCTAATCATTTACTTGATTATTGTTGTTATAATGATTGGAATTAATGTCTGCGTCAGTATATATATTTTAATTATTATAATAAAATAATATAATTTTTTGCTGAGATTTATTGAAGGTGAAACAGAAGTTGGTGACTGCTGTCCTGTTTAGCGCGGCCTTCATGTTGCAGACATGATTGATTGGATCATGGCCTGAAATGAAGTGATCAGAAGAGAGAAGAGGGCGTGGCGCCTATATAATAAAGGCCCACCGAGGAGGGAGAACTCGATACAAAGAATCCCTTTGTTTGCGTGGAGATCGGCGCACCGTCGCGAATTGCGTTACGGAATCCACCAATGAGGAGGCGGCCTGGGGGAGGAGCTTGACGCGGCCCCGCCCCCTGGCGCTGCCGGCTCGGTGTTTTTCTGTCTTCCTCCCTCCGTGTTTTTTTTCTTGTTGTTGTCGGGACTCTCCGGCGAGTGGAAGGGGGTTCCGGCGCGTCCTTCCGCAGTGACGTCGCGGCGTCATGTCAGCTCCCGGGCTGGCGTCGGGACAGGTGTGTCACCTGTGGCTGCTGGAGGGAAGGGGCTGGTTCGCGCTCACCTTCCGGCACGGCGCACTGGCAGCCTGACTGCGCGCCGGGAGAAGCGGAGTCGGATTGCTGGCGGGGAGCGTCGTACCCTTCCTCCTCCTCCTCCTCCTCCTCCTCCTCCTCCTCCTGCCCACCTGAGTTTTACCGGGATTCCTCGGTGTCGCAGGATGGGCGAAGCCGCGATGGCCGTGGCGGAGAACGGATTCGTGACCCCCGAAGCCGCGTCCCCCGGGCTGCTGTCGCGCGTCGACGGCTGCGTCCTGCCGTTCCTCGGGGGCTTCGGGAAATACCAGAAGCGGCTGGTCGTGCTGACCTGGATCCCGGCGCTGTTCCTCGGATTCAGCCAGTTCTCGGACCAGTTCCTGCTGGCGCAGCCCGACACCTGCGTCTGGCCGACCGGCACCGGCACCAACAGCAGCGGCGGCGGCGGCGGGCCGCGGACGAGCCCGGCCCTGTTCGCCGGGGACAACGTGCCGTACGTGGCCGCCGACGCCGCGCGGCGGAACGTCAGCACCGGCGCCGCCGACTGCGCGTGCATGAACGAGAGCTACCGGCTGCAGGCCGGACTCACGAGCAACGTGGTCACCAAGGTACGTGGGGGAGGGGGGTCCCCGATATCGATCCCCGATCGGCGCGGTTATTACTGTCAGACGGTCACGTGGTCTGTCGGAGCGTAGCGGACCGCCGCAGAGAGAGAGGAGAGAGAGAGAGAGAGATCGAGGGGAGAGAATGAGAGATATGTGAGGGAGAGATAGGGGGAGAGAGAGGGCTGTGAGATAGAGGGAGACGAGAGAGAGAATGAGAAGCATAGAAGGTTAGGAGAGGCTAGGATGAGATATAGCAGATATAGATGCTCTTCTCTCGCTCAACCCTCTTCTGAAAGAGGTGAGAGACGGCGTGACTCTCTGCGGGGTTGGGGGGTGTCGCCGCTCGGGCTCCCCGCGTCCTGCTGACCGCAGCGGAATGCGCCGCCCGGCAGCGGGTTATTTCGGGGGCCTCGAACCCCCAGACTGGAGGAACATCTCGTCGTTCCACCCATCTCCACAATCTGCTCGGCCTATTAGGCCTCAAGGTACGTCGGGCCATATTAAGACAACGTCCCACCAGGACCACAGGGCTGGATGATTAGGGTCATCTACAAAGAACTTTTTTTTATTTCATAAAAATAATAATTAATCGTTGAAATAATGAAGATCTGCTGATGCACTGGATACTGTACTAGTGTGAATTTGGCCAGTCTTTTTCAACCCTACTAAAATAATAGTGAATGAAGCTGTTAAATTAACAGACTTGGTCTTAATGAATGCAACATTCCACTGAAACCCAAGACTAACAGTTGCTGATAAAGTTCCTCATTTTCCATCATTAACAGACATTTCCGGCCACCACAGTCATTTACAACATCAACAGTGTCTGGAGTTATGACCCATGGGATGTTTCCTTTTTCAATGCACCAAAAAATAGTTTCATATCACAATATGAGACTGGGACAGATAAAGTAGCGCAGGGCCTTCGTACTAGGTTTTACCTCATGTTCTGGATCAAAGCCTATTAGGGACATATATCAGTGTCCAGGGTGCCAGATTAGGGTGGAGTTTAAAACCTGTGGGCCGTTATGACATTTGAAACGTTTATTTTCATAATTTGGTGTTACAATATTGCTAAAGCAAAGTTGAAAGTTAGACAGGCTAATTAAATATGTGAACATTTCTAATGGCATTTGAACCTAAACCCATGCTCTTTTCAGAGAAATCCGTATCTCGCTGCCAGAGACCTTCTAATGTTCAGATCAAAATGTTTTACATTTATTTGTCACGTACAATCATCAATCAGATTCAATCATCATGTTTTTTGTTTTTCTTCATTTTAAATTTTTTGCTGAGCGACGTCTTCCGGTTTTGTGATCGAGAAGTTGCACAATCATTTGTTCTGGATCCATTCAGCTTTGTGTGCTGTTGACACAGTGAAAGTCCACCAATAAAACTGTGTGTCTTTGTTGACTGGCTGCATATTCCAGGCAGAACGAATCCATTTCACCGCCTGTTACGTATTCATTGCACAGCCTGCCTATTCTGATCCACAGCGCCATACATGTAGCAGTCGAGGAGTTCCATCAAGCCTGGTTAAAAATTGGCCTCCCAGCACTGATGCCAAATTTTGTAAATAAAAAAAATGATGCCATATTCTTGGTTCAAACACTTGTTTTTAAATGACAGGGAAATGATCATTTTTTCCAGTTGGTTAACTCTCTTATCACATGAATCCTCCTGGAGTGCTGCTCTTCTAGGGTAATGTGTCATTGCTTTAAAAACTATTGCATTGTGGTGCTGGTACGTGTTGGCCAGCATGTTTGCTAGGGAGTATGAAAGAATTCCTGTGAAACTGCAGTCATTCTGAGATGGTCATCGGGGAAATATTTGACATTTTTGGGATTGTGTGTGTGTGTGTGTGTGTTTTTTTTTTTTTTTTAACCCTCCACAGAAGGCTAATCTATGTCCTACATAGACCCCAGCCCCCCCGTCCAAGCCGGGTGTATAGGGCACCCCTCCACACATCTGCTTTTGATAGATAATGCTGTTGTTGAGCAGCTCTGACATGGCGTCGTCTGCGGAACACTCTCCAGTAAACTACCGACTACACGTGCCTTTTTAGTCTGGTTCACTGGGCTCCTCGCTGATAAATATGCTGATTTCAGTGTTTGGTAACCATGAGCAGACGTCCTGGCTGAGAAAACCCCCTGAACAGCAGGGGTGGGGCCGTACTGGAGGTTTTTTATTTTAATCAGCGCTGTATAGGGAACAAGAAAGAAGAAGAAAAAAAAGAAATCAATGCAGTAATTTTTTGTGATTCTCCCTTTGGTGATGCATAACAACATAGAGGAGGGACCTGAACTCATAATTTAAAGTTGCCAAATTCCTGTGTAGTCTAGGTCTGAAGAAATTCTCCTACACACCACCCGTGGTAGTGAATGTTGTGAAAAGTCGTTCTTTTTCAGATCCAACCTGAAGTGTTTTCCCCACACTAGTTTTCCAACTGTAATCAGAAGGTTGCCGGTTTGATTCCCGATCCGCCAAGGTGCCACTGAGGTGCCACTGAGCAAAGCACCGTCCCCACACACTGCTCCCCGGGCGCCTGTCATGGCTGTCCACTGCTCACTTAGGGTGATGGGTTAAATGCAGAGGACAAATTTCACTGTGTGCACCATGTGATGTCCATCACATGTGACAATCACTTCACTAAAAAAAAAACTAAACTGTGGCCACGTGTTCTTGAGTTCGAACCCATGTTGGATACAAATAAGTTATTAAATGAATGTAATCTAGACCTGTTGTCTTGTGTGCCTGGATCATGTCACTCCTTAGTCTCCTTTGCTGAAGGCCAAACCTTCTCTTCCAGGAATAATTCTAGTATTTAGTAATTCTAATAATTCTTTCGAATCCAGATAGGCCAAGGTGTCACTGAGGTGCCACTGAGCAAAGCACCGTCCCCACACACTGCTCCCCGGGCGCCTGTCATTGCTGCCGAGGGTGATGCAGGGTTAAAAGCAGAGGACACCTTGTGTGTCACTGTGTGCTGTGCTGCAGTGTTTTTCAATGACAATCACTTCACTTTCAGTATTCGAGGCGAGATGAGGGAATTGATTTAAACTTCATATGTTTGGAGACGTTGACCAGCATCTTATTTAGCTCAATATTGAAGCGTCAATATACAAACCCAGACCTTTCTCATAATCAGCCTCCTTAAGTCGAGCCCATAAACTACATCTGTATGTTTTAGGGGAAACGTTCTGATTAAGCTCACCTAAATCTACAATGAGACATTTGGCGAGCATAAGACATTGCTTTTTGGCAGGAGATGTTTTTAAAAGGAAATATTGATCTAGCAAACAACATTTTCAATGTAATATAATTTTTGTAATAAAAATATATATATACTTTGTGATAAAGTTGCACATTTTTAAATGCAATAAGTCTGGCTGTGCGTAATGGTCACCATTTTATACCCGCTTGTTCCAAATAAGCCTGCAACGACAACAGCAATACGAAAGCAGTGAAACTAAGCATCGCGTTATCAGTTATTCGAGTTATTAACTGTTTACAGAGGAGCATGACTATTTTCAAGTCGACTTATCATTATCTCGCTATTTGAAGGTTTGCCTTCCTGAAGACAACTTGAGATCTCTGCGCAGACATACTCGCTGCCCTAGATGTGCCTCAACACTGACTTTCTCCTTTACTCAATCCCCGTTCTATACCGTATCCTATGGTATATCAACGACCTGCCTTTCATTTCTAAACTGATTTTAAATCTAAATTGAGACATTCAATGTAAATTTCCCACTTGTGGGCCTAAAGCATAATCTTATCTTAATGTAAATGAGTTTACTGAGCGTAAGTTCTGCTTAAGGAAGTTTGGAAACATGGCAGCCAGGACCCGCTTCTTTGTCGGGATATGCAGTTACATGCAACCGTTTCAAATTACTTACATGTTCATTTTTTTTTTTTTGCCTCATGATGATATGTATATTTAATCTGTTTCTGGTCCCTGCATGAATTCCCTTACATTTAGTCTAATTTCGTTAAAGGCATCTTCACTGCCAACGTCCACATCGTTTATGTAAATTGGGAATTACAGTGGTCCTAGAATGACAGAAGGCTGTAGGTAGTTATGAGGGCCTCGGGCAGATTAAGCAGGTGTGGACTTGGACATTGCGGGACATGGCGTCCCCTTTATTTATGTAACAGGTTTATAGCCTCTGTCATTTTCACTCTATGGAACTTTTTCATGCATTAAGCCTCCCAAAACAACAAACTCACCTAATTTTAATATGTAACATGTAACATATTTTGCCCGTGATGGTGACATTCTTCTGAAAACTGTGACCTTTGCAACCAGGGCATGAAGAGGCCTGTTTATATGGCACACCGTAACACCACAAAGTTGTATTTTTGAACCAGGAGGAGCAGTTTAGTGTTTCGTATCCGGGTTCATGCCTGGATAACTGATGCCAGCATCAGCATACTGGAATTTCCCTTTGGGATTAATGGTCTGTCTATCCAGGAGGTGACCTCCCCTGACCTTGTGTTCTAATCCCATTTTCGTGGTGCTTAATTATGGGATGGGGTGGGTCATGTAGTCTCTAATAATGATTATGATGATCAAGGGTGACACCGGGGTGCCTTTGACACTCTCGCTTCCTGATTACAATGACAGACCAGCCACACCCTGTTCCCTGTCACCTGACTCCGCCCAGTCATGAAACCTGGTAAATGAGACACGGCATTATGGTTCCATTTCACCGACCTGAAGCTTGTAGTAATTCTGTAATTGATTAGACGAGAGCTACCTTACCGCAACGGGGTCATGTTTGCAGAACTAAACAGCCGCAGTTTTCTACTGTATATCATAGTCTCTTCTACCCGTTTATCTGTGTAGCCCAATGGATATCATGTAATCGCTGCTTCTCATTATCAAGAGTGTAATTCAACAGGTCTTGTATTTTAAAGCATTTATATACAGTACATAAATGAAATAAGAACTATTTATATGTGGTTTGAGGTTAATTGAAGTATAAGTAACTAAAAGTTTAGATTTCAAACAAATGAGAACAATGAGATTTCAGCATAGATGATTTTACAGAGTCAACAAAACGCTGGCCTGTCCAGTACCGGTATCTATTCACATGGCATTTTTCAGACCAATACCGGAAATCTGAAGTAATCTATCTTCATCTCAACATTTCATTTGTTCTCATTCTCTGGTATTTTCTGACTGAATTTGTTCATTTCTCTGTTCAGTGTGAATTCTGCAGTGATTCTTGCCCAGGATTTTTAATCTGAAAATGATTTTTCACAGAAGTGCTAAATATGGGTAATATGAAAATCTCCTGCTGAGCTTGTTATGTAACTGTGTGTGTGTGTGTGTGTGTGTGTGAGAGAGAAATTGGGGGAGATTGCCTTTCCCGTGCCATCAGTGTCAGCATCTTTAGCACTTGCTTATTCAGCTTGATGAGCGGATTTTGAGGTCAATAGAGCCGTTTTTCAGGCAGGAACCGGTGGGACCATCCCATGCTCAGGCTCCGAGACACAGACGGACACACAGCAGTGTGTCCCCCTCTTTCTCACAGAGACCGGCACTGCTCGTTTAATGCTGCTGACTGTCTTTTACATCCACAGCTTTTTTTATTTCTGTCGCTGCTTGCATGTACAAAGAGCGGAACACGTTGAAACCCCCCCCCCCCCCCCCCCCCCACCCCCCCCCCCCCCCACCTTGACCCTGACTGCTATCTGCTGTGGCCGGCTTTGAATGGAGGATGGAGTTTGTATGGTGGCATGCAGCAAGCGGAGGACGTCTCTGGGCTGTAATGGGTGTCCATCCGGAATAGACTGATCCCTGCATTAGGGTATGGCTGAGAGGTTTTATACCCTGGAGAGCTTGGCTCCCATTCACTGCACTCCCTGCTGCAGACACTCCCTCACCACAGACGCTGCAGAATAACACCGTTTTGGTGGGTCTGAGTTGTGGATTGTGTGGCCCGGGATGGTGTGTGTGTGTGTGTGTGTGTGTGTGTGTGTGTGTGTGTGTGTGAACTGAATAGATACCATGGAGGTGGATGCTTTTAAAATGGTGGCCACTGATTTGTTCCGCTGATATGAAGGGACTTGTTTCGGTAGGTCTGTCGTCATGCTTTCTGGTAGAATTGCGCAACACAAGTCCCTGTTTCATTTGAGACATTCCCAGGTGACACGGAGCACGAATGTGTGTCATTTCAGGTGACTCGGGAATGACTGCAACAGCAGCTGTGATTCTGAGGAATTCCGCTGTTGCATTAAAAAATTGAGCTTGTTCCGCCTCAACCAATTCCCCTATGATAATACAATTAGTAAAGTAAAGGTGAAGTGATTGTCACACGTGATACACAGCAGCACAGCACACAGTGCACACAGTGAAATTTGTCCTCTGCGTTTAACCCATCACCCTTAGTGAGCAGTGGGCAGCCATGACAGGCGCCCGGGGAGCAGTGTGTGGGGATGGTGCTTTGCTCAGTGGCACCTCAGTGGTAGCTTGGCAGATCGGGATTCGAACCAGCAACCTTCTGATTACGGGGCCGGTTCCTTAACCGCTAGGCCCCAGTAAATTAGCAAAAATAAGGAAGCTGAAATGATCAGAATGGTTTTACTGCATGAAACCCCACATTTGAATGCTTCATAATACAAAGGAGATTTATTATATAGTTTTGCATCTAATAATAATAATGCTATTATTAATGTTATGTTAATTACCCTACCAGCATCGCATTATTTTCTGGGTGAATTTCATCATCAGCGGCAGCCTACAGTAGTCAGACACTGGACCAAGCACTGGTCATGTGACTATGAATGGATTCATATGAATGAGAAATAGAGAATCGTATGAATCCTGGACAATAAAAATGGTATTAAAATCCATCATAATAAACATCTGTACCTTGTGCTGGGTTGGTTGTGTGCACAGACCTCTCCAGGTCGGCGCAATGCAAGTTGTGGACTCTGGCTGCAGAGTCTCAGTGGAGACTTTAGACATTAACCCAGAACTCAGGAGACAGTGTTGTGAAATATGCAGTTATTAGCATAGTTATTAATATTAACATTTGGGGGGAAAAGGTGATTTATTATTATTCTTTAAGATTCTGACTAATTTGCCACATTTTTCTTATTTACAATTTTTTCTGAGGTTTTAGGAGAATCTACAGACCACTTGTGTTGTTATATCCTTTAGGATTTTGGGGGGCTTTTCTGACTCCTCTCACATGCGTGAGTAACATGCAGGGACAACATTCTTCTCCCAAAAATCCACCAAATGGTATTCTCAGTTCATTAGTATCATTAGTTTTTTTAAACTAATGATACATTACCTCAGTTTTAAGATTTCTTCTAGAATTGGGGTTGTACACCTCATGTACACCTTATGCTGTCCATAAGATGAAAGGTTACGGTTGTAACCCTGGTTCTCAGAGGGAAATGAGGGCGACATCTCACTATGGCACATGCCCTTTACATGGCTATTCACTGACTTCAATCACAGAGATATTCAACATTATTGTCTGATTTATCGTTTTTTTTCCAGTGTTTAAGTGGTCAAAGTTTTGGACGGTAGGTAGATCAGGTCGGCAACTGGGTTCGTCAAGTTCGAAGCCACGATACAGTGTGGTTTAAGAAATTAGGACTGTCTTACTGAGGTATGCAAGGCCTCCCCTGAAAAAGACGTTGTCTGGATGGCGGCATAGACTGTACGAAATAACGTAAAAAAAAATTTCGTTTTCAACCAGTTTTCTTGGTTATGTTTCAGACCTTATTTTGAGCTATGCAAATGTAGCAGCTGTCAGTTTAAAAGAATTTGCGTAAAATCTTGAGTAACTGAGTTAACATTTAACTCTTGAGTGTTTCACAAACTATCTTGTCTTTTTTCCGTTCTTTGGATTAAAGTGAGCAGAAAAAAGCTTAACAGCACGAGAAACGTGGCCACGACTATTGGCTTACAAGCACTCTCCAGGCACTCTGTATGCTTCCACTGATCTGAGATCAGTGTCCAACCACAAGGCCATCCCTACTGACCTGAGGGCTCGCTGCACTTCCTTTCATTTCGTGGATCTTGCTTTCCCGTCCGTGGTTTCATTGACTGCGTAGTGGATCTAGTTCGAGTGAATAAATGTTGCAGGTGAAAATGGGAAGGAACAACCTTACTGAGCTTGGATCTTGATTAGGGCTGCACGATTTGAGGAAAAAGACATATTGCAATTATTGAGATCAATATTGCGATATGCAATATGATAAAAGGGCACTTGCTTGTATATCAATGAAAAGTCGTACAATACATATATTATTCTAAATAATATATATATACAATATTCTACTAAATTAAATAATCACAAAAAGCCTTTACTTTAAAAAACATTACTGTCAAACAACAAACCCTGGTAAGGCTAAACAACTGTTTTCATTATATTTGGCCATTATAAAATCCCGTATTATAGTTCTTACGTTTAACCAAAACGTTGTTTGGAGGCTGACTTGAACACAGGAATGCATAGCTTCGCTAGCTTAGCCTAGCTTAGCTAAGGTTAAGACTTATAAAACAGGATTTTATAATGGCCAAATTTATTCAAATGGTCCAGCCTTACCTATGAAATTTAATCCCCCGGGATCTGGTTTGGAGCATACAGCGGTTTGTACAGCCCCAAGAGTGAGGCATTTTTATGCACTTTTCTCCATAGACATGTATATGCTTCACTCCACATGTATATGCTTCACTCCTTCAATAGGCGCTCCACAGCAGCGCCTATTGCAATATGGCGGCGACGTTGACGT
Organism: Denticeps clupeoides; assembly: GCF_900700375.1. Lineage (NCBI taxonomy): Eukaryota > Metazoa > Chordata > Actinopteri > Clupeiformes > Denticipitidae > Denticeps > Denticeps clupeoides. Next base: position 32,386,564 of record NC_041710.1, read on the forward strand.
ACGATGTGAGTCACGAATCTGAGGTCTCCATTGAACCGAATCAAAAGTCATGTGACCAAACACGTCACATTTAAATCGCAGCTTTTTGCGTTCATGTAATCGCACAGACTGACATCGCGATTACGATTGCGATTAGATTAATCGTGCAGCACTAATCTTGATTTATGTTCCTTACTAAAGGCTGAGCCCTGCCCTTGGGTGGAACCAATGGTCTCCTTACAGGGGCAGTGGTGGCCTAGCGGTTAAGGAAGCGGCCCCGTTATCAGAACGTTGCCGGTTCGAATCCCGATCCGCCAAGGTGCCACTGGGGTGCCACTGAGCAAAGCACCGTCCCCACACACTGCTCCCCGGGCGCCTGTCATGGCTGCCCACTGCTCACTCAGGGTGATGGGTTAAATGCAGAGGACAAATTTCACTGTGTGCATCGTGTGCTGTGCTCCTGTGTATCACATGTGACAATCACTTCACTTTACTTTACATGGTTTGAAGGCACCAATAAAACCCATCAACTTCACAATGCTGGACCCAAAGATCATAGGCATTTAGGATTTTCAGCCTTGAGAATTTCACCAGGTTCTCAGGATCTTCAAAAAATTGTTAATAACATTGACATAAATTGTTCCACAAAAAGTGGATGCAGTTTATTGCAGATTGGTGCAATAAACTGCCACTCTTTATTTCTAAGGCTTCTGTCATCAGTTAACCTACCTAGCCATCAGAAAATAACATGGCCTAATAATTTTCATGCAATATTAAGTTGTCACTTGACACGATTTGTATGTTCTGTTGTGTTTCTGAGATGGTGCAGTGTGTCTGTGTCTGTATGTGCTGCATTTAGTCTCTCTTTTCTGGAACGTGTGGCACCTTCAGTGTTTTTTTTTTTTTTTTTCCCTCCTCTGGTGTACAGTTCACCATGCACCTGTCACCCAGACATCTCTGCCTCAACCCTTGAGCCCTTTCACACACACACACACACACACACACACACAGTCATCCTTGCTCCGTTCCAGACAGCTGGGACCACAGAGGGGGTTCTAGAGCACAAAGAGTTCCGTATTCTATCCAACCAATGAACATAACAAAACACAGCAGGGGCTTGCTGAGAGGGAGGGGGACAAACTGGAGGGAGGTTTTGTTGACCACCAGACACCAATAATCATTGATTGTATATAAATGGATATTTGCTTCTACACAGTGTTATTTTATTCCAGAACTACGCCAGTTCCATGAAAGCATATCGCGCATTCCTACTTGCCGCGTGTTTGCTGCTGTTTGGGCTGGGACGGGAGCTGAAGAAGATCCGCCGGACTGAGGCCGTCTGAGATGCCTTATCAGAGCCGCCAGCTGAAAAAGGCAGACAGACAGACACGTGTCTCAAGTTCTTTCTAGGTCCATTAATAGTACTAATACTAAGTACTAATGGCCACTGATTTTAGTTGGTCTACAGACTGAGAACTTTCATAAAAATAATATTCCAGCTTTAATAATTGAGCAACTCTACTATACAAATCTTAATCAAAACTAATAAATCCTAATCAGAGGGCTCAGACTCCAGTGCAAAAGCACCGTCCCCACACACTGCTCCCCAGGCGCCTGTCATGGCTGCCCACTGCTCACTCAGGGTGATGCAGAGGAGAAATTTCACTGTGTGCATTGTGTACTGTGCTGCTGTGTATCACATGTGACAATCACTTTACTTTACTTTACTTTATACTAACCATAGACAAAGATGATTTGAAAGTGAAGTGATTTGTCATTGCAGCACAGCACACGTTGGCACAATGAAATGTGTCCTCTGATTTTAACCATCACCCTTGGTGAGCAGTGGGCAGCCATGACAGGTGCCCGGGGAGCAGTGTGTGGGGATGGTGCTTTGCTCAGTGGCACCTTACCTGCTAGGCCACCACTGCTCTACAATCGTCCTCACAGTGTGATGTTTTATTTTCACATAACCAACCTATTAATAAATGGGTGTTCAGGATTAGATTATGCACTTGTCCAGCTCCACCTTTCATCAGGAGCTGCTGTGCCTCGGTCCCTTTCAGGCCTGTGATCGGTTCCCTCTTTAACGATTAGAGAATGGAAAGGAGCTATATGTAGATCATTGATGATCGCCAATTACGAGCGAGCCACAGTCACTAAGCTCATGGTCATGATGGAGAAGGCGAGCGTGTCTTTTATATATCTCAGCCACTGTCCGTGCCCAATCAATGCCATCCATTACTGTCAAAGTTTCTTCATCATCCAGCACTTTTCAATGTTGTGACTAAGCAAAACCTCATTTTGCTGTTGTACTTTTTTATTGCTAGTTTGATGAATGTCGCTCAATATCCTGAATGATTTGGCCGGCCGTACATTTGAATCAGTGCTTTATGACTCTGGTTAACATTGCGCTGATTTTTTGTGTTTCTTTTTTCTGTCCTTGCAGTTTCATTTGGTGTGTGATTCAGCACGGATCGTCCACTTTGCCAAGTTCTCCCTTATTGTGGGCTCCATCTTCGGCTTCCTTGTACTGGGTGTCCTGGCAGACTGGTAGGTTTGTTTTTTATGCATCTGTAGCACCAGCCCTGCAGAACTTGTCTCTTTTTGAATCAAACCAGATTCAGCTCAAGACCTCTTTGGTGAGAGGTTGAACCAGACATTAATCATGCAGCTTTTTTGGCACTTGATCTATGGTGACCTGGATTTTCTGCTTGTGCACTTTTCCCAACCTGAGTCAGGTTTGAGGAACCCACAGTGATAGCGTAATAGATAACATGGATCAAATTTCTATTAGTTTTCACTCAAATGCAGTTCAAACGATTGATCTACAATCTTCTCCTATTTTGCAGGTTTGGGAGACACCCCGTCCTGATCGTCTCCGTGTTCTTCATGCTGGTGTTTGGGTTGACCGTTGCATTTTCCATCAACATGGCAATGTTTAGCACTCTGCGTTTCTTCGAAGGCTTTTGCCTGGCGGGAATCATTCTGTCCCTCTATGTGCTGAGTGAGTACCACCAGAAAAAAGTACAATGCCGTCTTCTCAGCCTGAAGAATGAGCATGTGTTACTGTCTTCCAGTCCTACACATTATAGTATCATGTTGTGGTCAGTTTGAGTTCCGTTTTTTTGTATAATTGCCATAATTATTGTTAGTAACAGTATTTAATTCATTTTCTTATTTTCTTTTTAATCTGTCATTCCTTACATATTAATTTCTTAGATTTATTTGGCAAGTTTTATTGCAATTTGCATGAATGCTGCCAAGTACTGGGCTCTCACAGTAATGCAGTTTTTGTGAATGTGAGTCCTGCGGCTCGTTCCAATCACATGAAGCTGCTCTGTGGACGTGTGTGTGTGTGTGTGTGTGTGTGTGTGTGTGTGTGTGTGTGTGTGCGCACTGAGTTTGCTGTGAAATGTCGAGGGATGAGGTCACGCCCTGTACTGTGTGTACACAACAACAGGACTTTTGGTTGGACAAGCCGGCATGGCAGAGTCTCACTCCAGCTTTTAACTGGGTTTTGGAGTGGCATGGGTGATTGTATTCTAGTCGGTCTAGAAGAACCTCGAAGAACCAAATATCTGAGCTCTGCTGCAGGTTTTTGTGTGTGTGTGTGTGTGTGTGTGTGGAGGAAGGGGGGGCTTTGTTTTCTCTTCTATTAGAATATAGTGGCTTCTGAGACATGGTGATGTTACTGGACTGTGTGTGTGTGTGTGTGTGTGTGTGTGTGTGTTTTGTTCTTCTGAATTATTGAAGAGCTGGTGAGTATTATCTTTGTCCAAACCAATTCCTGTCTGCTGGCCTGGGCATGTTCTTGTGTAAATGTGCTGCAAATGTGCAGGAATTGTTCCTGGTTGCCGCCGCTGCTGCTGTTGCCACTGTTGCCAAAACTCCAGCACATGTGGGATGTGATGTGGCCCGTTTCACGTAACACTGCACCCATCTGAACTCCAGTCTTAGATTAAAAGGGATTATTGACAGTATTTTAGTACAGTACTGTATCTGCCAATCTCAGTCAGCATCAGAGTGGTCATGATATTCTCCCAGGTTGTGTGTGTGTATATATATATATATATACATAATATACAATATAAAGTGTATATTGTCCACAGTGTGTGGCGGGAAAATGGGATTCTGTTTGGTGAACGAACGAACGGACAGACCAGTAACTCCTCTGGTTCTGATCCTCATCACCTTCTTTACTGCGTGCATGAATGAACCACATTCTCCTGCATGTCCCAGCATGCTTTTGGGGTGTGCCTTGCTGGGCCGATCATGTTTTGAGTCACTTACTCACATGTGACCCAAAATCCTGCTTTTATGCACTCTCATGCAGAATTAAGCCATGAATGTGTGCAGGGATGTGTGGGTGTCTGTGTGTTGTCCTGTTGCATTTAAAATTGGTCCGATTTTTCAAGTCGACTCACTGTGCCTGCAGACGTTTTAAAATTTTAAGTCCAGTTATTTTCAGAAATGTTTCTCTTTTTCATTCAAAAAGAATTCATCACCACGCCCCATCCCAACAACATCAAGTCCCAAAGCCCCCGTCCCCACTTGTCCTGTCAGGACACATTTTACGACCCCAGCAGGGCCACTGGACTCTGTTTTCAGGATTTCGTTTCAGCTTCGTTCCTGCTTTCCTCCTTTATCTGACTGTCTTCACGATGAATCACACAAGATGCTGTCTGCTCAGCAGAGCCTAGTCTGTGTGTCAGATGGAGATGACTTAGCAAATTTGGTCTGTGTGTGTGTGTGTGTGTGTGTGTGTGTGTGTGTGTGTGTGTGTGTGTGTGTGTGTGACTGATTGCCTGTTATTTAAATGCACTCAGTTAAATATTCCCATAAAAAAAGTCTTGAATTTTGCATGTCAGGTTCATTATTAATGTTGTAAAGCACACCTATCCACATGAATGCAGAACCCAAGCGTTGGGACATTGTCCAAAGCATCACACTGTTAGTTTGCTTTATGATTACAGATATTATGTCCAATTGCTGTGTAATTTGCTGCCATGCGTGTGGTTTTGTTTTGTGCTGAAGTACAGGGTGTGATCTCTGTGGGCCATGAGGAACTTGTGAGTGGTCATGTGACTTTCAGAGGTCACCTTCCCCCAGGGTTAATGGGGGACATAGACCGGCCACATTTAATATCTCAACTTTTATGTGCTGCAGGAATACATTGCGCTCAGACGGAGTCTCTGTGATATTTCTTCACCATACGCCTCTGTCTGTGTCGGGGACGCGCCCGTCCTAATTCTGCCCGTAATTCCTGCTAATCGGCTACCTGTGAGTGTGGAGTCCTCCAGGCAGTGGGACAAAGATGAAACGTGTCACCACAGAGAGTCTGGGGGTGGAGCTCGGCTCTCGATTGTCGCAGTTCGGCCTTCAGGCTCTGGTAGAGGCGAATAAGGCTTCAGATACGGAGTCTTCTCCTGCGACTGTACGTGTGCTGGGTGTGTTTCTGTGTTAAATGAGCTTCTGGGATTATCGGGGTCATCCGATTAGGGCCAGATGGGTTTAAGGACTTTCCCAAGGTCCTTTTCCACACATGATGTCATGTTGGTTCATCCTTCATGTTGCCTGAACTTTCATTTGTAAATGTGTAAAGATCTGTGGTTTCTGCTCTCTTGTCACCAGGTGTTTTTTTACTTTTAGATCGAGCTGCTGGGATTCGGAAATCATTGAAAAGGACAACTAGATCTTCAAACGATCTCAGAGTGTATAATAATAAAGAAATATTTATTATATCTCATTTGTTTAGTAATACCAATTCACTCTATATCCATCCAATTATTATTTACCCTGTTTTTAATTGTATTTATTTACATTTTTGGAGATCAACCATAGTTGGTAGTGGTGACCTAGCGGTTAAGGAAGCGGCCCCGTAATCAGAAGTTTGCTGGTTCCAATCCTGATCCGCCAAGGTGCCACTGAGGTGCCACTGAGCAAAGCACCGTCCCCACACACTGCTCCCCGGGCGCCTGACATGGCTGCCCACTGCTCACCAAGGGTGATGGGTTAAAAGCAGAGGACACATTTTGTTGTGTCACTGTGTGCTGTGCTGCAGTGTTTCACAGTGACAATCACTTCACTTTTACTTCCTGTACTGACTGCTGGCCAAATGAGTCTATGGTGCAGGCCAAGCTTTCGGAAAGCTGGTGCCCTGGGTTGTGTTTCAAAATTTGGCCTTTGGTGCAGATATGCCTTCTTTTATTAGCTGCCAGTTGTTGGAATTGTTGTTACGTTTTGCGAAATTATTCCCTTTAGTTTTCTTGACCTGCAAAAAAAGGAAATTCCTTCCCAGTTTGCTGTTCTAAAGTGTTTGCAGTGAAACGTTGTGGACAGCGACACTTTCTGTGATAAGCTCAGCATTGCTGAACAGTTAGATGATTGCTACAGGATTGGCATTAAAGACCTAAATACCGGCTGCTTGCATGTCCTGTACTGACTTCACTTGGTGATGGTGCCTGTTAATAGACTGGGGTTTTGTAGCTCATGTTTAATGGCATGCACAGTATTTTAGCAAGAAAGGGATGGAATTCAAGGCACATTATTCCAGTGTAATCAGCTCATGCCGGTTTAATTAAATTGGCCTACAGTATGCAGAAATTGGCATCTATTATCGGAAATGGAGTAGAAAGTGCTATCATTTTTTCAATATAAAGATTGAGCCCCCTTTTTTCATACAAGCAGTGGGTTTTCTCTCACTGAAACCGCCATGTTGTTTCTACAGACAGACCTGACTCAGGCTCCCACTGCTGCCCGGTTTAACGCACATGGGTGGGTTCAGAAACGGAAAAATACGACTCAATGTCTGACTTCTCATCTCTTCACCAACCTGACATAATATGAATTTGACTAGTTTTGTAATGCCTCAGGCCGGGGCATAATAATATATAAAACATATGATCGTTTCCTGACAGTCATTGCTGTGCTTCTCTCACGGCCCTCTACCGCAGCAACCCTCAGATGTGCTCAGAATTGTAATGACAACAGCGGGTGGAGGCTGACTGGGAGGAAAGGGTCTGGGAGTACACACTGTTGCCCATTATCAGGGCACGGCGGAAAGCGCAGGTCTCTGGTCCTTACTCTGGTTCTTTTAAATGCTAATGAGGAGAGAACTGCGCGGTTGGCAGGTCCAAATGTAGGGTTCCAAACAGATACTTCTTTCATTCATTAGAATGTGGATTTGCTTGCCTGAGACATGGTGCACAAAAGCTGCACAGAACTCAAAGCCAGAGTAACAAATAGGGTCGTCACACTGCAGTACCATAGCGTACCAACCTTTTAAAAAAAAAAAAAAAAAAAGCAGCTACCATGAATGAGAAAAAGTGCCCAAAGCCCTTAGTGAGCAATGAAAAAGCTGCAAAAGCTCCTGAGCAACAATAGGAAGGAACCAAGACTTTTTTAAAAAAAAAAAAAGCACTGGTCCAGGTATTGCACTGGTAGAATGGCTTATCATTAGAGGTCTTCACTGGATTTTATTTGATTACAATTATCAATGCCTTGATTGTTGATGCACCGTGATGCATCCCATAAATTGTTCTACATTACTTCAGTTACAAGCGTTAAGTTCACCAGTCTGGATGCTTTGATTTACTACAATGAGCAGAAAGACCACGGGCGTTGTGTACGTGGTCACCGGACTCCAAGAACGGCTGGTTCAGACATCTGTGGCATCAGGTGAGAACGTACTGAATGTCGGCTGTCTTTCTGCTCATTGGAGCAAAATCTAAAGTCGCTTTCGGACCGAAGCGCTTCTTCTTAAAAAACAGCAAGTTGATCTGTTAGCCGTGGTTTTCTAAACTCCTGTCGTATAATGTCGTATTGGAGATCTCTGGACACTCAGAGACTGATAAGATTTTTCTCCAATCACACGTGTGTTTCAAAGGGGCAGACCGAACACTAGCCCACTTCGCGTGACCAATGGCAGGCGAGGCAGGCAAGTTAAAAAAAAAAACAACAACTTTGACTAAGTGACCCGGAGTAGCGCTGTACACAGTCACTATGGCACTACTTTTAACTAGAATTTTTATACCGCCGGCAGAAAATCACCAAGCAACATCATTATGATATAATCGATTATGTTCCGCACCGTATCGATGCAGAATCACCACATTTGCATTGCGATGCATTGATTATAATATTAATTTCAACAGCCCTACATATTATGCAACTTGCTTATTGTGTCCTACACATTCTCAGCAGGTAAACACAAAACTACAGGAGGCCAAGGTTAATATTTTAATGATTTATTCATACTGAGCTTAATGCTGCACAGGGAATTGTGAAATGAAAAAAGAAAATTAAAATCCAATATAAGTATTTCCAATGGCGTGTTTCATTCAGGCTCCAACATGATTACATATTTGTTTTCCCCTTTTGATTTTAATGAGGAATAATTAGTGTCAAGCCATGAGAAATCTAAGTTGCATCAGTCCAGGCATTGCTCTTCTGCTGTTAAAAAGATCATGCAACACCAACATAACTATGTTCAAATGTATCAGTTTGTTTAATTATTCATTAATTAATTAATTGTTAACAAATAATTAAGGGTTTAATAATTAATAAATGAAAAAGCATTTATCAGACACCCTTATCAAGAGCAACTTACAATCAGTAGTGACAGGGACAGTCCCCCTAGAGACACTCAGGGGGTGTCTTTACGTGTCTTTATCAGGGACACAATTGGATGAAGTGGGGTTTGAACCTGGGACTTTGTGCACTTCTGGTTCATAGGTGAGTGTCTTAACCACCAGGCTACTCTTACCCCATTCATTTTATTTTATTATCTAATATTTTAATAATATTAGAACGGGAAAAGGTAAAAACCAACAAAATGTTTTATACAGCCTGTAAGTGTCATAGTGATAACGCCATTCATTTTCAGGGTAGCCTTTTTGCCATTTGCCATAAACATTTGTATTTCTGTAAATAACTAAACGGTAATAAAGATTCCAGTGTGTCTTTCTTTGAATCACAGCACTGAACTCCTCATTAACAAAATCTGCATTCTGTTCTCCAGTGTACATAGAAAAGTGCTCTCTGCTTAGGGAATTTTACCTTGGGGGAATTCTCCGAAGGCAGAACTTCTCCATTCAGAACAGGTATAACTTGTAGAGCACCTCAAATACCTGGAAATGTTTCTGGTGAAATACAGGGCTAAATGCATATAATGAACTAAAGACAAGTAGAACAGCCTACACAACCAGTCACAACCTGCACATGTATGGGCTTTGCTTCTTTTTTTTTATATACATTAAAGAACACACATGATGTTATGTAATATGTAACAAGCATCTAATGAAGCATCTCATACTTTCTCTGGATACGACAAATACTAAATATGTCCCTTAAACTGGATTCTTCAGAATGGTAGTGTCTGCAAGTTAATTTGCAAGCTGCTTTTTGCCCACTTCAGCAAGGCACAATGCCTGGTCATTTTGCTATAAGCCGAATTAACTCTTCACTTATTCCCTCCAGACTACACTGCTTCATTTGAACTGAGCGTTTTTACTCCCAAACATATGGAATCTTATTTAACGCGGCTGTAGAAACTCCATTATGAGGGAACTACAGAGGGAAACCAGAATGGAACGACTCCATTTAATAAAAAAAATTATATGGAGAAAATTGTAGAGAGTTGATGCAGAAATGGCACTTTGATAAGCAGTGCCACCTTGAAGTCCGCTCCACTGGGTATAATCTATTGGGATCATTTTAAAGGGGTCAGGAAGGTATCAGAAGATGTTATGTCTAGTTCAGCATCAGGATGCACTTGTGATGAAATTTACCCTCAACAATGGCATAGATGGTGATGATGGTGATTTTATTACTATATTCTTTTTGTTATTTGTCTGTTTGCGTTGAACTGAACATCGAGTTTGCAGAAGTTGGTGAGAGATGAAGACCAGGACGTAGTTGCATATGACATGTGATTTGTGTGTTGATTTGCCTGATTTGTAAAGAAAAATGTTCATTGGAAGGATCTGCCATAATTTTGTGCAGTTGTGCATTATAGAATTAAAATGGAATTAAAATGGCATTAGGAAAAAATATGAATACTTACTATTGCAGTAAAGTCCCACCTCCTAAAGGGCTGTCACTTGCCACCCAAATGAAATATTAATTCAATATGGCATCCTTGTACTTGCAGTGGAAAACACATTCAGGCCGATGAATATACTTATATGTATGTTATGGCTATGTTTTATTAAACTCTCTGTTAATGTTGATGATTTATTAATGAACTCTCTGCAGGGATCGAGCTCTGTCTGCCTGATTGGAGGTTTTCTATGACCATGGTGGCGACCTTTGTGCTTCTTGGGGGTCAGCTGCTGATGCCAGGCCTGGCGATCATGTGTGGTGACTGGCAGGTCCTCCAGGCTGTTATCATCTGCCCCCTCCTGCTCATGCTGACCTATGTCTGGTAAGGATCCCCGCTTCAACCACCACCACCTCAGCTTCAACCAAAAGCCATGTGGTCATGTGAAATGATGTATACAGGTTATTCATGGGATAGAACACATCTTTGTTCAGCCTGAAGGGATGCGTACTACAACTCTGACAATCATGTACAGTGTTACAGCTGTTATGATCTCCTGGGGCTGAAATGCAGGGGTAAACATGGCTGACCCTGGCCCTGGTGGGACACTCAGTCACACGCACACAGCTTATCATTAACGCACAATCTCCACTGACCTTCACATTTCAGCCGAGCTGAAATGGCGTGTTCATTAACCTCCGGGGCACATGCTTTTACGAGCGCAGCTGAACTCAGCAGCCATTACTTTACCTTCTTCCTGTGTGGTTGAAGGTTAAGCAGAAGGATGGAGGACTGTAGGAAAACCTTGTGAAACATCAATATACCAATGAATCTCTACCTATAGTGATGTGAAAAAGTGTTTGCCCCCTCTCTGATTTCTTACTTTTTTCCGTGTTAGTCCCGTTTAAATGTTTCAGACTATAAAAAAAATTATATTGGTCAAAGTAAACACCAAATGTGTTTAAGTGAAGGATTTTATTAAGGGAGAAAAAGTGATGGAAAAAGTGATTGCCCACCCGTTAAAACATAACTTACAGCATATCACACCTGAGTTCAATATCTCCAACCACACCTCAGGATCTCTACTGCCACACCTGATCTCAGTCACTTAAATAAGACCTTAAAGATCCTTAAAAGCTAGACATCATGCCAAGAAATCCAAAGCGAACCACTGTGAGAGCCATGATCCTCAAATGGAGAAAACATGGAACAGTGTTGAACCTTCTCAGGAGTGGCCGACTGACAAAAATTACCAAAAAAGCACAGCAATGACTCTTCCAAGGGTCACAAAGTCCCCAAAACAACATCCAAAGAACTCCAGGCCTCACTTGCTTCAGTTAAGATCAGTGCTCATGACTGCACCATAAGAAAGACTGGGCAAAAATTGCCAAGATGAAAACCACTGCTGAGCAAAAAGAACATTAAGACTTGTTTCAATTTAGCTAGAAAACACCTTAATGATGTCCCATTATATCTGGTAAATAAAATCACACCAACAGTAAAATATGGTCAAAATAGTGTGATGTGTGGGGGCTGGTTTGCTGCTTCAGGACCTGGAAGACTTGATGTGATAAATGAAACCGTGAATTCTGCTGTCTTCCAAAAACTTCTGAAGGAGAATCTCTGTCCATCTTTTTGCACAGCACACAGTGCACACAGTGAAATTTGTCCTCTGCTTTTAACCATCACCCTTGGTGAGCAGTGGGCAGCCATGACAGGCGCCCGGGGAGCAGTGTGTGGGGACGGTGCTTTGCTCAGTGGCACCTTAGTGGCACCTTGGCAGATCGGGATTTGAACCGGCAACCTTCTGATTACAGTGCCGCTTCCTTAACCGCTAGGCCACCACTTGGTGACCCCAAGCTGAAACAAACTTTGGCTCTGCAGCAGGACAATGATCCAACACATACAAACAAGTCCACCTCTGTTTGGCTGAAGAAAAATAGAATGAAGACCTTGGAGTGACTTAGTCAAAGTCCTGACCTGAATCTTATTGAGATGCAGTGGCATCATCTTAAAAAGGCGGTTCATGCTCAAACACTCCAATGTGGCTGAACTACAACAATTCTGCAAAGACGAGTGGGCCAAAATTCCTCCACAGCTTTGTTGTTAGGTTTAGGCGGCAATCACTTTGTCACACAGGTTTGGGATCACTTATTTTTCTTCCTTTAATAATAATATTTTTCACTTAACTTACGTATCATTTGGGCAGTTACTGGATATTTACCTGTACACATTCTGATCAATAATATAATTGAAAGATTAATATAATAATAATATCAAAATGTTAAATGTTAAAGGCTTTAAGATACAAACCACCCCATTTGAAAGAAATCACTGTGGCGCTGTGACATTCATGAATATGATGACTGAGCACACCTATATGAGTTTTACGGAAACCACACAACAAACACTAGATCAATTTTTTCTTCTTCTTCTTCTTCTTCTTCTTCTTCAAAGGCTTTTCCCAGAATCCTTACGCTGGCTGCTGGCGACTCAGCAGTTTAGTCGTGCCAAGCGGCTTATAACCCAAATTGACAAGAAGAACGCGGCCAACCTGGAGAAGGAGGGAGGCGAGCTGCTGATAGGTTCGTCTTTTTCATTCACCTTCAATCCGTTTTGGAGTGCTTGGTGTGCGGCAGACAGTAAACGTCCGTTATGGAGACCAGAACTGTCCAGAGGTAAATCACTTAAAGCTCTCAGACGGCACCACTGAAGAGCTGGTGGGTCAGAGGTTAATAATAAATAAAAAAACCTGAAGGGCTTTTACAACAGCTGCTACTTAACTAATTGCACCAATTAAAATTGTTTTTTTTTCCCACTTAAATTTCACAGTTAAAATGCGTATTGAAAATTAATATTACATTGTAAATAGGTGTTAGTCCTCCATTTTATTGAAAATAGGGTGGTAGTAGCCTAGCGGGTAACACACTCACCTATGAACCAGAAGACCCGGGTTCAAACCCCACTTACTAACATTGTGTCCCTGAGCAAGACACTTAAGCCTAAGTTGCCCCAGTGGGACTGTCCCTGTAACTACTGATTGTAAGTCACTCTGGATAAGGACGTCTAGATTTTTTTTTTTTGGTGTATTTCAGAGCTTCAGCAGGCCCTTCAGAAGAAGCCCAAGAAGACGTGCATTGTTAAAATGGTTGGCACCAGAAATCTGTGGAAGAATATCGTGGTGCTCTGTGTCAACTCGTAAGTTTATGTGCATGTTTGGGATACGGGCAGGGTACCGCTCCCGTGGACCAGGGTACAGCTCACTTTGTCACCTTCTGCAGGCTAACAGGATATGGCATCCACCACTGCTTCGCACGCAGCATGATTGAACACGAGCTTCAGCAAGACACCATGTTCCAGAACTTTTACGCCCAGTACTACACCATGGCTGGCATCGCTGTGGCGTCTTGCCTGGCACTGTGCCCAGCAGTGGGCATGATGGGTCGTCGGGGTGGCCTGCTGATGTTCATGATCATCACAGCACTGGCATCTCTTTTGCAATTAGGCCTACTTAATTGTAAGTGTGAAAAGTGTGTGTGTGTGTGTGTGTGTGTGTGTGTACATAAAAAGTTTGGGGTGCAGAAACAGCACTGAACATCACAATACGTACATACATGTACAATTAATTCCAAAGTTTTATCTAATTATATCACAATTATATTCACACAAGATAATGTTAAATTGTTAAATGTTGGCTCATTGTCTTCATTGGGCACATATTTCCAGCTCTGAAACATCCAAGCTATGGTGCTGAGAATCTAAGCCAATCAGACTAGTAGCTCTAATAACATGAACAGTGTTCGGGGAACTGAGTGTACACAGTTGAAGACAGTTTTGGTGAAACAAGGGCAACACATTTTTTTTCTTGACTGGAGAATCACACACACAAAACTGAAATGAACCAGCATCTCCTCGCTGCTTGTTTTGAGCTGATGTGTTGCTAATGTTCATACATTCTTTTGCAGACAACCCCCCACGCATACGTCCACTCAGCCAAGAAGACAATGGCTTTTGTCTTATAGACTGATACACTCTGTGACCCTTTAACAGAACATTTCTGTGTTCACTGAATAAACTAGAGAACCCACAATGCATTGCATTCCTCAGCGTGAACTTTCTGACACCATACTGCAGCGCTTTATCGTTATCGTAAATGCGCCGTGTGTCCAGCCTGCGCTGTTCCACCTCATATCTCTGCCTTCAGATTATTGTGGAGTTGGGTGGATAAGAGCACATGTTTTGTAGTAACTTCGCCCCATGTGTATGCAGCGTGTTTCAGCAAAAACATTTACTGTAATTTCATTGTATAAATATTTCTTTATTAATCCATATACAGCATGGTGTCCAAAAAAAAAAAAAACAGTCACTGTGAACAAATGAATGCATCTTAGAGCTGGGAGAGACCAACCCCCCAATTCTTGTAGCACATCTCTAAATAGCAGCAGATTTTCTCCAATTGAATGGAATGATTCATTTTTATTTTAGGGAGTGGGAGTTACTATTGGGAAGAGAACTTTAGCTCCGAACTGTACTGTGGGGAAAAAGGCTCTGCCTGTGTGTTAATCATAAGGAAACGGCTGTGCGTGGAGGGATCTGGGACATCGGCTGACACTTAACCTGATTTCCTGGAGTGTGGGGAGTTGTGCCGATGCCTTCTTTTGTGCGCTCACATCTGTTTTCTCTGTCTCTTCCACCCCTTCTCTTTTCTCCGTGGCGGTCAGTGCTGGGGAAGTACAGCGCCGAACTCAACATCGGTAAAGCACCAACACCTCTGTTACTCTGCACAAACACACAGCAAAAATCCCTGCCACACACACACACACACACACACACACACTGGCAACTGCATCCGTAATCCAGTCACCCAGTTTCCTCTGTTCAGAACAGTGGCATACTTCCTCTGTGTGTGTGTGTGTGTGTGTGTGTAAGTGTGCGCGTTTTAAATGTAGGAAGTCAAGCGACCTTGTGTTTCAGGAGAGACGGGTGTTTTCTGCTGTCTGTCCCTAACCCCGGTTTTATTAGGCTTTCATTTTAAAAGGATTTACAGCCTACAGAGGCCTGGTAGATGCCTCCACTCTGGCTTTCATGAAAGAGACCTCTTCTAGTTTGGTGGCACTGAGTTGAGGTTTAACCTTTTATTGTACAGAGTACAGTTGTATAAGATATAATGGGTTTTTTTTGTCTCCAAAGCCAAGACAATTAATATTTTAGAATGTGACACTGTTAATATCAGCACCTTGAATGGTTAAGTTATGATTGGACCGTCTTATTGCAGTGGGGTAGGAGCTGTCACAGAAACATTGTCTTATTGTCCTGTTCTGTGTGAAAAGACTGGACATCGGGAATATTTCCCGAAAACCTGATTTGGTCACAATCCAGATCTGGAATGCAGGTGCCAGGTCCCATCCCGGGACACTGGGCACAAAGCAGGAAACACCCGCCCACTGCTTGGCCCTTCACTCACACAATCACACCTACAACCAACGTAGTCCTAGTGTGGATGGAACAACCAGGGAACCCTGAGGGTGGCAGGCCATGGCACAACCCGCTGTGGATCCTGGTTTCTAGTTCTAGGAACTGGTCAGTTGGGTCCTGACTGAATGTCTGGGGCAGTTTTAATTAATGCCTTATTATCTCCATTAGTCTGTGTATTAAATGCATTTCATTTTAATTAGTGTTAATCATAATTTTGCTGATTGAAAATAGATGGAAGATTTTTAATAATGATAAACCCTTTTAACCCTTTCCTCAGAAAGTACTGATGACCTGAAGTCAAACTTCTCGGTGGTTTTCTCCATCATCGGAATGTTCTCTTCACATGCTGTCAGCAACCTCAGCATCTTCTTCTGTGCAGAGATCACCCCCACAGTCATCAGGTGAGTTAGACCACATCTGCCCCTTTTTATCCGATCAATTAATACAATTTTATCTATACAGCTCTTTTTACAATGTGCATTGGCTCAAAGCACCCAACAGTGTCCAAGGCCCCTACTGATCAAATCCAAGGTGACTAGGAACCAAGGCTCAGCACTGGATTACCCTGGGATGTTCATGTTGAATGAGATTCATCCAAGATGGGATGGCATAAGACATTATCGTAGTCTATTTATAAATGGTGATGTAATATGATGAAGTGATGTATATATGTGATTTAGCAGATCAGGTAGAATCAGTAGATAGCTTGTAAGGGCCAGGCAGTAAAAGCCAAAGAGGGAAATCCATAGAAGTCAGCGATGTCACATGATCAGTCCACACCGGGATGCTCTCCGGGAGAGATTTACCATCCACATGGGAGGGGATGGTGAGGGAGGAAATAAAAGAAAGTGAAGTTATTGTTACTATGATACACTGCAGCACAGCACACAGTGACACAAAGGGCACCTTGGCGGTTCGGGATTTGAACCCATAACCCTCCAGTTATGAGTTTGCTTATTACTCACTAGGCCACCAAGGTTGCATTAGTATTAAGTTGAGGTGAGTGCTACACATTTCCGGAGGCAGTAACAACTGCAGCATTACTAATGGCTGTTTGTGGTGCTTTACCTAGTCTTTTGTGGACATGCTGTAAAACAGACCTAGTGTGCCCTCTGGTGGTCACATCCATACTGCAGCGCACTGATGACGTCACTCGTCAGCGATCCAGCGTCTTCTACCTGGTGTTGAGATGGTTTACTCGTTTTATATTAATTTAGATTAAATTATTTTTTATTTTATATAACTGGAAATGTCATGCATATCAATGCATTGAAAAGTAGAAAACATACTGACTTGTTTTGCATAAATAATGTGACTCTTTTACTTACATTCTGCAATAATCTGGAAAAATGTAAAAATATCACAGCATTTTCCAAGAAATAAAACATTAACATTCATAGATTTAATACATTCACAGGTGAATGAGTTTAACGAGTTTAATGAAGTAGTTGCGGCATTGTTAAAGATCATGTGATTTATGACAACTTACACCAAAACCATCCTTGACTATTGCATTAGAATGATATATTCATAGTGGGGTATGGTGAATCAGGTGATGTATTCTGAATACTTGCATAAGTCATATTCATAAGTCGTATGCCGTGTCTGCTGGTTACAGAGGTGGTGGGCTGGGTCTTGTTCTGGCCAGTGCGGGTTTCGGGATGCTGACCGCCCCCATCATGGAGCTACACAACCAGAAGGGCTACTTCCTGCACCATGTGATCTTCGCCTGCTGCACCCTCATCTGCATCATCTGCATCCTGCTCCTGCCGGAGACGCGCTATCAGCCACTCCCCGAGTCCCTGGCAGACGGCGAGAGTTACACGCGCCAGCCGCTGCTGCCCCCACGCAAACCTGGCGAGCAGCGGCTCCTTCTGACCCGGACCGGAAGCCGAGTCTACGACCGCGTACAGGACACGCCACCGCATGGAGGAGCTGCGGCCACCATCAATTCCACAGCCTCCTCCGCAGTCGATTTAACTCTGCCTTCCGGCTGTGCTGATGAGGAGATGCCGGCGCCCGACGCCACCCCTCTCTTCAGAAAGGAGGATAAACCCGCGACCACGCCCACCACAGAGCGCCCCACTTCTGAGCCCAACGAGGCGGAGCATCCGGCTGCTGGCGCCAGTGAGCTCACCCAGCTCACCAGTCCCATGGACACCAGCTCCCCCCTCCTCATAGGCGCCGTCAGACCCTCCCGACTTACTAACCAGACCCCCCCCACCAGGACCCTGGCCGAAGCAGGCTCTCCGAGTCCCGTCCCACCCCCTCCGTTGGACCCTACTGACTCCTCTCTTCCTGCGGTGGACTCAGCTCTCCATGTTGACAGTACTTTTGACCTTTCACCCACAGCAGAAACCACTACACCACTTTTACATGCCCCCCAGCCCCCAGCCCCAGTGGAATCTTCCACTCATATTTTACCAGACCTCAGCAGGGACCCCGCTGCTGTCCTTGTGAATGGTCTCGTCCCCTCAAGCACAGAGGGCAGCGGTTCCCCCGTGCCGGACTCGTTACCCCCCATAGTGCACACACCTCCCCCAGTCCTTCCTGCCACGCCCTCCATGATTCCCTCTGTCCCCCCTCCAGTCAGTTCCTCAAATGCGGACTCTGCCCCAGAGACAGAGGAGTCGTCCCCTCTTGTAGGTGCGGCACCACCCTCCACAGTGACCTTAAGCACTTCGCTGCTGCAGGACTCGATCGTTTTCTCGGGAACGGACCCCCTCCCGGTCCCCGCACAGTCCTTCAGCCTGGACTGCACCGTCTCCTCCCCTATAGACTCTGGCCTGTCTGTGGCCGAGTCCAGCGCTTCATCGTGATGAACGGACGCTTTCTCCTCTCAGGAGGGGACC
The DNA here is from genome assembly GCF_900700375.1 of Denticeps clupeoides. NCBI lineage: Eukaryota > Metazoa > Chordata > Actinopteri > Clupeiformes > Denticipitidae > Denticeps > Denticeps clupeoides. Next base: position 32,404,912 of record NC_041710.1, read on the forward strand.
TTTTCCCTGAAACGGCTCATGTTGCATGAACGGGAGGAAGTGGACGCCCCGTCTACAGCTTGCGACGCACCGACGATGAGTGGGAAACGCTGGATGTGCTCTGCGTTCAGAACGAGGGGGATCTGCCTGAAGCTTTAAAATGAGTTATAATTACAAGATTTGTTAATGCCACAACTGTCAATAGTGCCAAGTGGATTCTACTTTTGTAGAACTAAAATGATGTCAATCAGGTCATTATCTGACGGCCAAGATGTAAATCATGCTAACAGTTTTCAGCCCTGTGGGGTGGAGCCCAGAAAGGAAAGGGAGTGGCCTGATGCGCCACACCTTCAAATTGGGTGAAGGAGGACGGTGCAGAATATTGAATATATTCGCGTGCCTTGATGTGGAGAACCACACCCCAAGAAAAAAAAAGTCGGATGTGACATGAGATCATGGGAGATGGGCCGTTTGCACCCATCGGTGATCAGTGAATGTTGTAACTTTCATTAGACATTTGCGTGAGACTGTAATGGGGTTGTGCTGTTTATGTAAAGCTTGATTTTACAACCAAAAAAAAAAAAAAAAACTGTGTTTTAAGAGTTGCTCCCTCTGGTACGTCACATGACCCATTTCTGTGTGAATGTAGGTTGGGACAGCAGCATGTGAACCCAAATGTGAAGTTGTTCCCTTTGATGTGCATTCAAGGGGTTGAAGGATTTTGGACGTGTCAAAATGTCACTTTTGTCACTTTTACAACCTATTGCCAGGTTTGCGTGCATAATTTTTATGGATTTAATCATTGTCCACACTCCATTAGTAAAACTATTTTGTCCACTCTACAAAATGTAGATAAGGTGGTGTCTGATCTGAAGCAGCAATAACTAAAATAATTTTTTTTTTTTTTTTTTTTACATGAGCGCACAATGTTTACTATATGAAGCCGTCAGAGTCACTTTAATTGGCATTATTTAAAAACTGGGACTTTTTTTTTTGTACTGACACCATATGAATGTGGATGGGAAGCCTCCTTGTGTGGCAGACTGTTGACATGGAGATGCACAGCGCTGGCCATAGGCTGTTATCAGCACTAATTCTTCTCTGATAGACTGGATAAATGTATGTCAGAATTCAGTGTTATTATTAACATTACCAGTTCTACAGGGAAATACAGACCAATTCTAAAAATGATGGAATGCAGCATTGTTTACAGAGTCCTTTTCCTGTAATCAGCTATTAAAATGAATGGTGATGGACTGAGATGAGTCAAATTTACACTGGTTCCTGACTGCTGAGATGCAATGAGGAATAAAAAGACCACTCACATGGAAATCATCGAGTTCCACAAACCACTACAATCAATCACAACTGTGTAAATATTCCTCGTCGTGTAGCATAAACGGCGACTAATTCACCGTCCATCAGGTCCCCGTCCCACTCCTGACGTGGTCCTCAAACAGCAGAGAAGAACTTTGTTATTGATGCTGGAGCCACATGAAATCAGTTCATGGACAGGAGGGTTGGGGGACCAGATAAGACCAGACATCAGGCTGGAATCTCAGCAGTGAACCCCCCCCATCTTGAGCTTTTGAAGTGTAAATGCCTGTTGACGCATTTGTTTGTTCTTATGCTCAGAGTAGAAGCCAAAAAGTGATGAATTAATATCAGCCTATTAACAAGCGATGGACTTCACATCAACGGAACTTGTCACACTTTTCACCTCAGCAGGTGCGTGTGTTGTGTGTGTGTTTTTCTCCAGTCTCAGGACGACGGGGCTCAGAGTATGAATGAATGTAAAAAGCCCTGATGATGATGATGATGATGATGATGGAGATTTGGTCTGTATTGCTTTTTAACACTGGTCATGCAGTTGTAAATGAGCCATAAATATTGTTGTAATAAACGTCACTATTTATTGATGAGTGATTTGGTGTGTGTTGCTTTTCTGATTATTATAGTAGTATGAGAAAATTCAGGGCGTGGCATATAGTGTTAGTTTGACCACACCCATACTTATAGTTCTTACTAAGCAGAACAGAACAGGACACTACAGAGATCCTACAGCCAATGAAGGGGCATATAAGGTATATTTTAGGCAGTAGTGAAATTAATGAAGTAGCTCTGAAATGGGAAAATATCTGGGAAAAGAGATTATTTTCAACGAGTGTCCCAGGATGTGGTAGGAGAACGGGGTGTCAGTCACTCCCAATTAAAATAATGAAAGATCTCCTACAAGCAGAAGGTCTACAGATGGAGAACAATATTGTGTTGCAGCTCAGAGTCTCTTTCTCTCCACACATCATGTCACTGTTTCAAGGTAATAAGAAAATTCTGTAATTATTGTTTTAGGGAAAACAGAATTTGATCAGTGTTTGTCAACGCCCCCTGCCAGGTACAGCACTTACATATTCATATGTTAATAAGGCCTTTATAAACGCTCCATGAAAGTGGAACATAAATCTGTGACGCAATCAATATTTTACCACCAACCGTCTCTGTCTGGTCCAGGCGACCCGGCCAGGGTGATGAGGATGAGGATGCTGATGATGATGCCTGAGCCCTGAATCTGCTGCAGGCCGCCTTTTCATCAGCAGTGACGTCACGACGGCCGCTGCAGCGCCAGCGCCATCCTCTCCTCCAGCATCACTGCATCAAAGCAGCCGCCGCTGATTGGCTGCCGGGGATGCGGCGCCTGGCGGACGTCGCCCAATCGCCGCGCGGCAAGCAGCCCGCACCGGGCGCCGCGTCCGCGGGGAGGGGGACAGTCTGCCGGCGGACGACCGCGAGCATTCGAGGACATCGCGGGTGCGGAGAACAGCGGCTGCTCCTTGTTCCGCCATGAGGGAGATCGTGCACATCCAGGCCGGCCAGTGCGGCAACCAGATCGGCGCCAAGGTGCGTTATTCAATACGAATTATTCCAGTAATGAACTTATCGTGTTTGCACAGATCTCTTGTCTTTTTACTTTTCTCCTCGAATGTGTAAAGGTGTCTGTACAAACATTATTCAAGAATTTTCAGCACCGACAACTTCTAAATCAGCATCAGGCGGTCGCTGTTATAAAGCGAACTTGTTTGACTTCTTTTTTTTGTTGTTGTTCGGAACATGGGTGCGGTCAAGGTGGGACACGCGTCTGGGACAAGTGTCCGCAGTGGCCTTCACCGGAGCCCGCGCATGCGCAGATCCGCGGACTCTGTAGCCTGTTCTTTTCTCCGCAGTTCTGGGAGGTGATCAGTGATGAGCACGGGATCGACCCCACGGGCAGTTACCAAGGCGACAGTGACCTGCAGCTGGAGAGGATCAACGTGTACTACAACGAAGCTTCCGGTACCTGTCAAATGACGTCATTTCCGGGGGCTCTGACCCACATCTGGATTTTGGGTTTTTAATAATAATTGACCAATAAGCGGCTGACCTGAAACAGCTTTGAGGGCAGAATGCAGGCCTGGTGCAGATGTGGGCGGAAATGAGCTGGACTCAGCGCTTCTGCCCCCACACCATGCAAGGCAGAGCACTGCACCAGCACTGCGCCCCCAAAAGCCTTCAGGACGTCGCAGCCCAGTACCTATTTAGGTCATTTTGTCCCTTCACTACGGATGAAGCCCATTTTCCATTTATAAACAGGAAGCAAATTTGTCCCTCGTGCCATACTGGTTGACCTGGAGCCTGGCACCATGGACTCGGTGCGATCCGGTCCTTTTGGACAAATCTTCAGGCCGGACAACTTTGTTTTTGGTGAGTCTTTCTAGCCACATTTCGAGTCACTGTAAAGGAAAGTGCGACACCCGCCCGCAGCCTTACTTTACTTTATTTAGCGGACGCTTTTATCCAAAGCGACTTACAAGAGGAAGACACCAGCAATTCTCGTTCGATTTCTATAGAATATTGAGTTTTCAAACTAAGAGCCCTGATAAGGCTCAAACTTGTCAGTGAAGAGCATGCTCAGATTGTTAGGTGCTAGACGAAGAAAAATTATAATGTATTTATACATTTTTGGATTTTTGTGCACCCCCAGTTCACACACACACACACGTATAAAACTCAACATTTGAGGGAGAATTTCTAGTCATTACAATGTGTCTGCAAGCTCAACTTAACACACAAGTGCTGAGGGGCAGTGAGTGCAGCAGTACCTAAACCCGGCAGGGGTGTTAGGGGGTGTAGGCTGAAGAGGAAACCTGATGGTAGATTATGAGGAACAGACAGGGTTGGGTACTCCCGACACGGGTACACAGAAGTTGTTTTTTTTGGTGTAGTCTGTAAATCCAAAAATCTGTTGGCCCCTCCTGTAATTCCTACATCCCATCACTACTAGCTGTCATCAGGAAAAGGAGGAATAAATTAAAACAAGACAAAATCATAGACAAGTAGGGCACAGGGCTGTCATCTCATATATAAAATAATACAATATTATATATAATACAATACAATAATAACAAAAATATCTCACCTTAATAACACACAGAACAATTACAACAAGGTTCCAGAAACTAAAAATATTCAATAAAACCACAGATTTTTGTCATTCAGCAGTCAATTCAAATCCAGCATCTATCCATTTTTCTGGCCTTTTCGCCTGTATTTGTGCTAATGAGAATGGATCATGCTGATCACTTAAGATTCCTTTCATTTTGTCATAACATTTCTAAAATGAAAATATGAAAACGAAAGGATGAGCAATAAACATTTACATTTACATTTACAGCATTTATCAGACGCCCTTATCCAGAGCGACTTACAATCAGTAGTTACAGGGACAGTCTCCCTGGAGCAACTATAGGGTTAAGCGTCTTGCTCAGGGACACAATGGTAGTAAGTGGGATTCGAACCCGGGTCTTCTGGTTCATAGGCGAGTGTGTTACCCACTAGGCTACTACCATCCTGTAATAAATAAAGAGGGGTCAGTGGTGGCCTAGCGGTTAAGGAAGCGGCCCCGTAATCAGAAGGTTGCTGGTTTGAATCCCGATCCGCCAAGGTGCCACTGAAGTGCCACTGAGCAAAGCACCGTCCCCACACACTGCTCCCCGGGCGCCTGTCATGGCTGTCCACTCTTCACTCAGGGGGATGGGATAAATGCAGAGGACAAATTTCACTGTGTGCACCGTGTGCTGTGCTGTTGTGTATCACATGTGACAATCACTTCAAGAGTTGAATTATAAAAACTATAAAGAATAGAACTCTGCTCTTATTAACATGCCTGCATCTAAAATCCCCTTTTTCCGGCCTGCCAGTAACAGTTGACGTGAAAGTGTTTATCATTCAAAAATAATCTCATTTTTATTTTCCAGTCACAGTAAATATCAAACACTAAATTTGATTTAACAGCGCATAATACTATTATTAGAAGACATGCTCCACCGGTCCAGTGTGTGTGTCTCTGAGCCCTTATTTGAACCCCGGTGTGTGTGTGAGAACGCGTCCATGCCAACAAGGTTTTGCTATGTACAACAAATAAAGTTACTCTCATGGCAGCACAAGTGTAGTAATTCAATTTTATGTGTCACATACGTAGTCATTCACGGTATGATATGCAGTTCTATGAAGTGATGTGATTGTTGTCTTTGTCGTAATGTCTTTACGATGTCCATGTAGGTCAGAGTGGGGCGGGGAACAACTGGGCCAAGGGCCACTACACCGAAGGGGCGGAGCTGGTGGACTCCATCCTGGACGTGGTGAGGAAAGAGTCGGAGAACTGCGACTGCCTGCAGGGCTTCCAGCTCACCCACTCCCTGGGCGGAGGCACCGGCTCCGGCATGGGCACCCTGCTAATTAGCAAGATCCGCGAGGAGTACCCCGACCGCATCATGAACACCTTCAGCGTCATGCCGTCGCCCAAGGTGTCCGACACCGTGGTGGAGCCGTACAACGCCACCCTGTCCGTCCACCAGCTGGTGGAGAACACGGACGAGACCTTCAGCATCGACAACGAAGCCCTCTATGACATCTGCTTCCGCACGCTCAAACTCACCACGCCCACCTACGGTGACCTCAACCACCTGGTCTCGGCCACCATGAGCGGGGTCACCACCTGCCTGCGCTTCCCCGGCCAGCTCAACGCCGACCTCCGCAAGCTGGCGGTCAACATGGTGCCCTTCCCCCGCCTGCACTTCTTCATGCCCGGCTTCGCCCCCCTCACCAGCAGGGGGAGCCAGCAGTACCGCGCGCTGTCGGTGCCCGAGCTCACCCAGCAGATGTTCGACGCCAAGAACATGATGGCCGCCTGCGACCCGCGCCACGGCCGCTACCTCACGGTGGCGGCCATCTTCCGCGGCCGCATGTCCATGAAGGAGGTGGACGAGCAGATGCTGAGCGTCCAGAACAAGAACAGCAGCTACTTCGTGGAGTGGATCCCCAACAACGTGAAGACGGCGGTCTGCGACATCCCGCCGCGCGGCCTTAAAATGTCGGCCACCTTCATCGGCAACAGCACCGCCATCCAGGAGCTGTTCCGCCGCATCTCGGAGCAGTTCACCGCCATGTTCCGCCGCAAGGCCTTCCTGCACTGGTACACGGGCGAGGGCATGGACGAGATGGAGTTCACCGAGGCCGAGAGCAACATGAACGACCTGGTGTCCGAGTACCAGCAGTACCAGGACGCCACCGCCGACGAAATGGGCGAGTACGAGGAAGACGAGATGGAAGACGAAGAGGACGTCCGCCAAGATGTCCGCCACTGAAGCGCCAGTGGGCCGAGATCTGCGAGCAAAGCTTCTGTAGTCGTAACCTCGTAGATAAGCTGTTCATCCAATACTTTGACTGATCATATGTTGAGAGAAGAAAATACCTCATACCGCATTTACCACATTACAAATCCGACTCAATAAAACTTGATTGCTATTAAATTAATATTGGTTAAGCAGCTCTGAGACAGTCAGTCTCCATAAATCCCGCGGTGCATAACTCCAGTTTTCGCCTGAATGCGGTTTAGAAATGATCAGAGTGTCTCGTTTTCAACGTAGAAACTTTATTGCATTGATTTGTCAGAGCAGCCTGATAAAGATTGATCCTTATAAATAAAAACTCACTCAGTCCACCTAGAGCAAAGATGACATCCAAATTAATCTATGCACACATTATATATATATATATATATTTTAAGTGACATTCAACTATTTTCCTCTCTATACATTCTTTATCCGTAAATAAAAATCTCACGCACATTTATTTTTAAAAAAAAATCTATTTCGACATGTTAGTAAAAAGGTACAAAACGCAATACTCTGGAAAAAACATATGAATTTTAAAGTGCGGTCAGGATTGTGTAGTGATAAAATATTTGAATATTATGGTGTACCATAGTTCACATCGTGGCAACAGGGTAGTCACTGCATGGCAACAGTTTTCTTGGGAAATTTGGTTTCACTCCTCCGAGAGAAGTGGATGTGTTGCAGAGTACAATCATAGATGACTGGAATGTCATGCTGGCAAGACCACACCCTGGCACAGTGGGGTTCTGCTCTAGGTGGGGCTCTCCACGTCCTTGAGCAGGGAGAGGAGGCTGCAGTCCGCAGTACCGTTGTGCAGCCGCGGTTTTGTCAAGTCTCTGCTGAGGCTGCTGAAGTCCTGCCTGCTTCCCCTGCGACCCTGGCTCCGCAGACTAATGAGAGGAAAGAAGAAAGAAACACACACACACACACACACACACACACACACACAATAATTATACATTGAACCGAAAGGAAAGAAAAAAAAAAAATCCATACGGGTTGAGAATTTCACACCAATCAATTTAATTTAAATCAGATAGGGTGCCTTATCCATTGTTTGAAATTTTTCAAAACGGCCCAAAATATCCAATTAGCCCCCAATTACCTGCTCTCTGGAATGAGACGGAGGGTGCGGTACAGATCGACTGTAGATGGCACACAGGCGGAGCCAGTCTTGGGTGTGGTGAAGGCAGAGTAGGAAACTGATTTGGCAGGAGGGACTGGAGTGGAAATCATCTTAGCCTCCGCCCCTGCAGATTATGTTTAAGATTTATACATTTATTCACTACTGCAAACAGAGGTTAAAATTCATAAAAAATTTTTAAAAAAAAGCCATAGCTCAATTTTCAGACACGTGCATATTAAATTATCCTTCATACAATTTAGAATGACACTTTATCGTACTTCAAATTCAAAATGGTGTGTTAGAACAAACAAATGGAAAAGTAAAAGTATTTGAGCAACTTTGTCAAGAACTTAATTGTTTCCAGTGTGCAGCGGTCAGAACCTACCAAGAGACTGGGAAAACCATGTACCACCTAATCATGAGTGCCATCATCAGTGCCCTCTTTCAACAGGATAATGCTCCTAAAAGACTGTGATTGGTGCACATCTGTATATAGGTATATTGCCACAGATCAACCCTAATTACACCTGATTTCAGTAGCTGCTCTGACCTCAGCACAGGAGCGAGCCCTCACCAGAAGAAGCAGTGCTGTGTGATTCCAATGTGGCGGGTCTCTTGCGGTCCACAAATGGAGTCATGGTCAGAAACTGGTTCTTCAGCCATGTTGCTCGGTCATCCTCAAAAGCCTTCTTCTGCAGGAGAAAAGTACAAACATGGGAGGAAGTCAGACAGGTACAGGAAAATAAACAATTACATGTTTCTGAAGGACATGCCGATGGTTCACATTAGTTTATTAGAAAATGGTGGTAGAGCAAGCTCAATATCTGTGTACTGCCACCATTCAGGACCTTCCAGGCAAACATCTCCACCTGAAATTCAATGTCCATGTCTGGAGGGTCTCACAGTCAGATGACTGCACTACCTCGTGGCCCAGCCGGATGGCTGCCTCTGTAAAACTCTTCCTTTCTTTTTCAAAGTTCCTCTTTTGCTCCTGGAAGAGTCTCCATTCTTCTTTTAGCCTTTCCTTCTCCTCCAGGGTGTAGCAACCACTCAGCAGTGCTGCAGTCTCATCGTCACAGGGAGAGCTCAGCTGCTGCTACGCACACACAAGATTTACAAAATGTTGTTAATAGAGTAAGGACAGGTAAGGATGCATTGATACTGACATTGAGTTTTGGAACAATGTTAGGCTAACATTATTTACTCTACCAAATTCCTTGTACCTACAACTGATACCATGCATTTACATGGCAGTTAGATTCAGCACAAACTGCAAACATTTACATGGGAATTTTGACAATTAATTTAATTTGGGCACATTTAGTGCATCATGAATTACAGTCAGGTGCATAAATAGTGAGACAATTCTTTTGAGCTCCATACCCCAACGTAATGGATTTGAGAAAAAAAAAAAAAAAAAGTGGCACATATACAAACTTATAATTCTTACACTGTTCACCTGATTTGGCTGTATATACCCTCAAAGTAAAGCTGAGAGTTTTTTCAAATCCATTGTGGTTTATAGAGTCAAAAACAGTTAGAATATATTTAGACCTGATTGTACTTCTATCTGTCAGTCTGACGCATCAAAGTAAGCGGAAGGGATTAACACTGAACAAGCCTGTGTCCTTTCCAGCATGGTGCTACCATTCATGGGAGCTACCAACTGAAATAACTCCCAGCTACCTCACTAAGTTCCGCCGCTTTACTTGCTACATGTTCAGGTAGAGCATCTCCTACTTCGATATCATCTGACAATGTCTCTTACCAGCTCATGATGAAGTGAAAGTGAAGTGATTGTCATGTCACGAAATGAGTCCTCTGCTTTTAACCAATTAGTGAGCAGTGTGCTGTGAATTAGTCTGCACTAAATGCAAGTAATACAGAGAATAGAGAAATAAAGACCTGCCAGAGCTGCTGCTGGGTCTGGATGAAATCGCGGCACTGCTGAAGCTCCAGACGCATGCGCAGCACCTCCTCCTCATGCACCTGCCTAGAGATCAGCTCCTCTCCTTCCCCCTCCCGATCTGGGGCCGACACCAAGGATGCTGAGAGGGATAATAAATAAATAAACCACACACAAAAATATCACGAACAGGGAGAGATTTCTTCGGTCAGGTTGCTTTACCCTGACTGTCCAGCCGTTCCATATGACACTTCAGTCTCCTCCACTGCTGCCGGATGCTGTTGGTGAGTTTCTCACGCGCTTGTTCACATGACTGCTCCACACACTCTCTGCTTGCCTCACACATCTCCTCCTCCCCATCTGAGCACACCTGACACACAATGATTTCATAGGACTACATGTAAGACTACATTTACATTTACAGTATTTATCCAGAGCGACTTACAATCAGTAGTTGCAGGGACAACTTAGGGTTAAGTGTCAAGTGTCATTTAGATGAGTACTTCACCATGTCCTACTGGCTACTAGTGGAGCCATTTTCATTGGTCCACCACTTAGTGTATTTAAATCCAGACTAGCTACATGAACACTCGCAATTAAATCAGTAAACATTACAGTGTTATATTTTTTATGCAAATTATTCATATAAGCTGACCTCAACAACCTCATTCATTGGGCATCTACTGACTGACAATTTCAGAGAATTTCATTTGCCCAGATTGCAATCATACCAGAAACATTACATAATGTCTTCCATGTTATATGCACTTCATGTATCTTGTTTTTAATGGATTCTCTCATGGCACACACTAGCCTTCACCTGTTCCAGGCTGTCATCTGAAGCCTCTCCTCTGGCCTGAGGTTTCTTTGGGCTCAGGATGGATACCATATCTCTCTTCATCTGCTGCAGAACCTTTTTCAGCTCTGTGTTCTCTACCATCAAGGCCCTCTGCCGCGCTTCGTAGTCATTCAGCAGGGCCTTGTACATTTCTCCCTCATGCCTGAGAAGAGCAGATCTCAGCCACGTACCTCCTGATGGATTTTGTTAATAAGTCATCATTACAGAGTATCTCACCTTGCCTCCATCTTCCCGGTCTTCCAGAGGCCTCTCTTGCCATCAGATCTTCCCACAGGATTAGAAACTTCAATAGCTTTAGAAATATACAAAACTCAAGTTATACAATAATGTATGGACTGAACAGGTGCATAGAGTCATTTATTAAGTAGTATTTATTCCATGGTGAGTTCTGATCAGTCATTCAATGATAGGATGCAGTGTAAAATGAAAATCAGAATGAGAACATCCTATGGTTTATTCTGAGAAAGTATCGCTGTAAGAAAAATATAAATTTAATTCACTGCTCATTAAGGGTAATTGTTAAAAACAGAGGACACGTTTCATCATGTCACCATGTGCTGTGCTGCAGTGTATCACGATGAGTTGATCCATGTTTTCTGACACATTCGGTTTTCTTTTCCACTTCACTGTAAAGAACTGTGCTTGCAGACAATGACTTCTGGAAATGTTCCAATGTTCCTAGGAGTCCAATATTGATTTTTAGCACTGTCCCAGATTTCACCAAAATCTCAGAATCTTATGATTATATTATGTACTTTTTAGAAAATTATATTCAGAATTTTACATTAAGGAACATTATTCTGGAATTGTTCATAATTCATGTAACTAGCGGTCAAATAGTGTTCTGTTGTAAATCAAACAAAGGTATATAAGATTGAAATCCTTGCATGTTGTTTTTAATTCCCATTTTTTTAGAACTGTAATAATAAATTGCACAGTACTGTAACCAAACACTGCTGAATGACATTTCTTAACAGCCGCTGGATCAGAGATATTTAATCAGAAGACACACATCTAAAGTCTTGTTGCAACAGTAACCAACTGTGGAATAATTTAAATAATACACCCAATGTGGAGAATAGTAGCATCAGCTGTCTGATGTCCATTTCACATGCTGAAACCACTCAGCGGTGCAAACATACAACGATCAGCCCTAACATTATGACTGCTAGGGGTGTGTATTGATCATGATATATTGTGATACTGACATATTGTGATATCCTGCAGTTCATTGAAAATGTAAAAACAGAGCTGATATACAAGATGCTGTGTTTGATCTGTGTGGATCAAATTTAGAATTCAGCCAAAATAACATAACTCAGAACTGAATTTTTGACTAAATTTGTATACAAAAATCTTGATCTCACTTCTGGCCCTTTTTTCAAGTGGAAGAATTCCACGTCACCCACTCACGCCCAGTGGCTAAGAGATATTATGTCCTGTTTGTCCCTAGAGAAGATTCACTCCTCAATCCGTTATTCAGACTTGAAATATCAACAGGTGTGGGGCCCTTCCTCCTCTTTTTTCATATACATTTATAGTTTCTTATTTAATTGTTTGTTTTTCTCTTTTTTTGCATGCAGGACCAAAAAACTTCCAGCTCCAGTATATTATACAGGTGATAAAGGTGATAATGACTGCTTGGTGCAAGATACCACAGTATAAAATCAGAGGCCTAATGAACTGAAGAGGGACCTACTCAACATTAGGCAGGTGGTCATAATGTTGTAGCTGATCGATGTAAATGCAGGCCAGCTATGATCAGTCAATGGCATCTTACCCAGTTTTTTATCTCTCTTCTCCACCAAGAGCTGGTTAAGTCGTTCCTTCAGCTTGGCACATTCCCTCTCCTTTCTCTTGGCATCGTGGTTGTACTGTGAAGCACGACTTGAGATGATGCTCTGTAACTTCTGAACCTGCAGGGTCACAGAAATGGACTCAAACAACAATAACCTCAATATTCTTAGTCCAAACAAACAAAAAAAAAGGTTCATGTTAAAAATTACAGGGCACCGGATATGATCGGCTTACATAACCCTCTGGCTACATAACATCACAGCTTGTAAATGCATTTGAGAGCTACGCTCAGATTGTCAGTGGTGTTTAGGTTGAGGTACTGACTGCAGAGCCTTCAGCTTGCACCTTTTGAGGCATTTGGTTGTGAATATGCTGGTATTTATTCTAATCTTCTCTCTATCATTGAAATGAGCCATTTTCTGCAGCACAAGCCAAATGTATTATCCATCCACCAGTAGTGGTCAATGAGTTCAAGTTCCATAGGATTCAGCATACAAAGAAATGTTGACTAGCATTCAAAATAGAACAAGCTTCTTTAGATGAAGCTTGTTACGGTGCATAACTTGCAAGCACAGATTGGTGTAATTGTGTGGTGAATGTTTGAATCAGTTCGTGTTCCAAAGACACTAAACAATTTGTAAAACGGGGCAGGGGCAGTGTGCTGGTTTTCATGGCTTCTAGTGGAACTGGGTCACTATTGTTTCTGGATGATGTGACAGAGGACAGAAGCTAGTGGATGAATTCTGAGGTGTACAATGGCAGCCCTAAAATGAAGTGACTGCGTATAACAATAATTCCACTTCCAAACATTTTAATAAAAGGTTTCAGTTGAAACTAGTGAATTCAAGCACTTAAAACTCTGTCTCCATTTTTTCCTTTCAAATCTACTCTGGTGATGTAAAGAACTAAAATTAAAAAACTGTATCACAGTCTAAATACAATGGTGTGAAAAAACTGTTTGTTCACCTTCTAATTTCTTACTTTTTATTTCATGTTAGTCACATTTTAATATTTCAGATCATCCAAATTGATGATCTGAACCAATCACCAAAACTACATATTAAGTGAAGGATTTTATTATTAAAAGGAGAAAAATCCAAAACTACAAATTGCGCGACAAAGTGTTAAACAGTGATGGTTTGCTGCTTCAGGACCTGGAAGACTGATTTATATGAAACCAGGAATTCCAGCTGTTGGTGACCTCAAGCTGAAACAAACTTTGGGTCTGCAGCAGGACAATGATCCAAAACACACCAGCAGGACCACCTCTGATAGGCTAAATAAAAACAGAACGAAGACCTTGGAGTGACCTAGTCAAAGTCCTGACCTGAATCCTATTGAGATGCTGTGGCATGACCTTAAAAATACCCTCCAATGTGGCTGAACTACAACAATTCTGCAAAGATAAATGGGCCAAAATTCCTCCACAGCTCAGTCTGTAAAAGACTCACTGCAAGTTATTGCAAAGTCTTGATTGCAGTTTTTATAAGGGTGGCCCCAATTTATTATTAGATTTAGGGGACAATCACTTTGTCACACAGGGCAATGTAGGTTTAGAATTTCTTTTCTTTTTATTCTTCCATAATAATAAAATCCTTCACGTAACCACATTATGTGTTTATGTGTGTTGTCTTTAACTAACATTTAAATTTGTTTGATCTGAAACATTTTAATCTGACACACAGAGGAAAAAAAGTATGAAAATCAGAGAGCAAACACTTTTTCACACCACTTATATGTTCTGAGAAATTCCAAACCTCCTCCTTCTCAGACTTCAGGCATCGCTGCAGGGTTTTAATTTTGAGCTGCAGTTGCCTCTCCCCCTCATGCAGGCCCGAGTTCTCCCTCCTGGTGTGTTCCAGCTGATCCTGGAACAGCAGAACCATGTAACTGTCACTCATCAACCACCCGTAATAAATGACAAGGAGTGTAATCTAGCCACCATTCAGGACTCCAGTTTTCATTGATTTTGGGGTCAAAGGCACCCCTACACCCCCACTCCTTCCCACAAAAATGAAAACAGTTCACCTAAGGGCTTGTTCACCAAACTCAAAGTGAGGACTGTACCTTGAGTCGGGAGTGGCTGTGTTGTAAGTGCTCCATGTCACTGCTGTTCTTCATCTGCTGCGTTTCCAGTTCCTCAGCGGCCTTCTGGTGTCGCCGGTTTATTTGAAGCAGTTCGTACAGCAGGTTCAGCACTGGTACAGCCTTCAGCCCCTCACCCCCCAAACACAGATCAATACACACGGTGCCCAGGCCCAGAGAACACGCCTCCTAGTGGGAGACAAAATAGACATACAAAGAGTGAGGGAAAATTCTCTGGGTGATTGTGCCATGCCGGGGGGGGGTCTGGGTTCAATGCACAGTGAAGGATACTACACGTTTAAATATGGTCCATTTCTGGTCAGTCTTATTACAGTGCCATGTTTTGAATATAGACCTTAGTCTATCTAAGCCAGTTACCACAGCCTGCAGTGTCCTGGTTTAAACACACGACACTCCACATAAAGGGATACCACCGCCCACAGATATTTCTGTAAGTGTGCTTAAAGTGTTTTGTCCATTTTGCTATTCCTACACAGTAGAATTTTTTTTAGAAATAATGCAATATTCTATAGGTTTTCCACAGTGCAATATTATATTTCTAGCTTATGTTTTTAAAGCAGGCTTTTATTTTTATTTTGTATTGTAACCTGTGCTCATAATTTTGTTCAACAGTGCATCTCCACTGACTGAATGTCAATAAAGTGATCTGAAACTGAAAAAAATCTGAATAAGATGAATTAAACTCTCCTGCATAAATTAATTTTCGTAGATCTCTAATTAAAGTATGAATGCTGATTTTAAATAGTGAAAGCAGAGACTGGTTGCTGTTTCGTGTGAACTGATTTCTGTCTTCCTGGCAGGCAGAGACATGATGGCTCACCTGGTTGATGTAGGAGATGCACTGTGTGACACTGTGTTCGCTGCAGAAGGGACTGAACCCCGAGTAGCTTTTGTGCAGGGACAGTGAGGAGTGCAGGGTAGTCTGGCCATACTGCCTGGAGGGGGACATGGTAATACCGGAGATACTGGAGATCTCTTTGGCGTCTGGATGAGAGAGAACAGAAAGAGCAGAAAGTTTCACATGATAGTTCACAGAAACACAAGCCTCTTTAGCCTCAAGGCAAACTAAGACCAACACAAGGATTTCTTTATGTGGCATAACTTCATATCCCCTACCCACCGAGAGTGTGTTCTGTCATCGTCATCCCGCACTGGTCTCCCATCTCAGTCCAAATCCAGGCCGGGCGCAGAGCACGAGGCAGAACTAGCAGTGCCCACAGCGACTGAAATAGAACAGCAGGCCTCGCTGGATTACAGAAGACACCCGCAACGCAGGATTACCAGATCAGGATTACAAGGCACACTACTGGCCAATTTAAAATATATATAACGTGTTGAGGTGTTCCACAAAACAGCCAAAAATGGAAGAATAAAGCCTTGATTGTCCAAGGTTACGTACAAAGTTTCTGTAAAATTCAACAGCGGTACAATTAGGGCACAAAGATTGTGATATAAAGTTAAACCGGGAATTCACCAGAATTCCCATGCTGTGGTTCAGCTTCACAGAAATAAGATTGCTCTTAAGATTTTAATTTATTTGGAGAAAATATCTAGTAAAGGATAGCATTTTAAAGAAAAAAAGCGGGTCCCGTGAAAAAAATGCCCTTGTCTCGTGGATGGAACTGGCTACAGATGGCAAGTGGAGGAGAGAAATATCAGCGTTGAAAATGTAAAAAAAAAAAAAAAAAAAAAGATATTTACTTCAGAAATGTGCAAGACAGGACCAAGAGGTCGGCCAGCATGAAACGGATCCGAACAGCTTTACGGTGTCCGAGTGGAAAACTTCTTATCTCGTTTTATCCGCTAAACCCCGGTGCAGATGGAGCCTGGTCTCCGTCCCAAACACGGCACCTCTGCGGGGTGTCAGACTCCCTACAGCAGCCCACAAACAGGACGCGGCTTTCAAATAATAAAGCGCGTAACAACTCCTCAAAACTCGGACAGCCGGATAGAATTATTTACATCAAATAACAGCGTGTCACCACCAGCTGACTGACAGACAGGCTGAACTTCGCCCAGAGCAATGACGGAGAGCGCAGCTCTGCACGCCGGTGAAGCGGCCGGGCTGGTCGGTTTACCTGCGCAGAGACCGTCTCCTTCTTCTCCCTCCTTCTCCCTCCAGACACAGCGCGGTCAGGGCTGGGACGGCGTAAACAACAGCGCTCCGCGGGCACCAACAGCCCGCTCCGCCATGTCGACCAGCGGTTTGAAGCGGACATGCAAATAAGCTGGCCTGCTATTGGCCAAAGCGCTATTACGCAATCAGCAGATTCGGCCCTGATTGGCTAGGCGTGTTTAACCGGCTCACCTTTACCTGACCACAGCAGAACGCAAGGGGGCTTCGATATAACAGTAATGTGCGTACTTACATTTTTATTGTGACATGTCAAATTCGGTGGCTGACACTGTCCTGAATTCTCCGAGTATTTGGGTTATTTGGTGGTTTTTGTCCCTTCCAAGCCATCCCCAATAATAGGGGATAGTATTCCAATAATAGGCTACTGCAAGCAGGCAGAACTCATGCAAACTGTTTCAGGGGAGTCAAACTTTATATCCCTTTATATAGATCTATTATTGTGACCGGGCTAGAGGAAGCGCTGATAACACAAAAACTACAGATCCCATAATGCAGTGCGTCAGTTGCCTTGCCGAACGCGATCTTTACACTGCAGTAGAAGTTTCCACTGGTTTTCTTTACGATCTGACACAAAGTAAAATTCAGGTTGGTATCGGAGATACTGGTAATTAACACAAATATTAAATGTGTTTGGAAATAAAAAAGTGTATGTCCTGCGCATTTTAGACACGCACGACATGGGCGGCATCACGGGCATCGGCAGTTTATTATTATTCTTTTATTTCGCGCGCGCACCCATGATGCCCTAGCATCATGATTGATTGGCCATCGATCGGTTTTCTATTCCCTATACTTTGTTGGAGTGAGGGCGGCAGGAGATTCTCTTATTCTAATTGCTTATTCTAATTGTCAGTTCCTCAGCAGGCTGCAATACGCCGTATTGTAGTTCAGCGAGGCTTACAGCCAGGAAATCTGTTTCAGAAATAAAGAACGTGTGAAATCTGAATATGGCGACACAATCAGATGTCTGTGTGTGTAGCTTTAAATGCTTATGAGAAGGAGAGATGCAGGACGAGGAGGAGCGGCCTTTAGAAGTGTGCAGGTACATTTTTACATCCATTCACAGCATGTCTTTTTTTAGGGGAGGGGTGGGAAATTTTCTGGGCGGACACAGCATGATGTCCCCTTGTGATGACATAAGGGGACAAATTCCAGATCCCGCCATCTGAGTTGCTGCTCTCTGAATGGTGAAGCAGAATGACAAAGCACTCTTTACACCTATCACCATTTCTAGCCACTGCAGGACCATAGATAGGCCAGGAGAACTCGTATTAATAAAGGGAAAGGGACATTTTATTAATAGGGGACCTTTAAACCAACAATCATAGTTCCTAATATAAAAGGTTTCATGCCTTTGTATTTTACTTAACAAAATGAAATAGATCTGCAATACACATTCAGTATAGTGTTTATAGTGTTTACTTGCCATACATCAAGCAGTTATTATGCCAGCACATTCTGAGTGAGGGTCTGTCCACCTTCCAGCCCACTTCTAACTACTTGGTGGTAGACATTCAGTCAGGTAAATCATGTGTGCAGATTATTCAATTATTATTGTGCATAATAAACACAGTAAAAGGAAGAGTGCTCTTCTCTCATTGTCCAATGAATTGACAATAATATGAAAACATAAAGCAATGGAGCAATTCCAGGTTGGACATATGGAGAAAGTTGGATTTATGTTGCCAAGTGAGTGTTTTAGTACTATTCCGTAGTTGAGTGAATACTGCATGATGTCTCCTGGCTCAGTGGCAGCACATACACGAAAGACAGGAGCTTTGCTCTTCATCCATGTTGTACCTCCCAGAGGCCGGCAGGTCTTTACACTCCGCCAGGAAGGTCTGGAGATCAGAGACAGGGCCACCGTCCTGCTGGTGTTGCTGTAAAGAGGAGGTGGTGTAGAGGTGACTGATTTCTGCTCTCAGTGACACGTCACCGTTTTTACTACCACCCTAAGGATCGAGTCAAATTTCTAGGCCATATGGCTCACCTTGATGGTCTCGTAAGTGTCTGTGATGAGTGCAATGAAAAGGCTGAGGATCATGTAGGCGTAGATGAAGATAAAGGTGTAGATGTACAGCCTACTGAACAGCCACACGAGGTAGTTCCTCTGGCGTAGTTTGGAGAAGCTGGAGTAGACTTCATCTCCGTTTATGAGGGAGAACAGGCAGTCTGCTACTTTGTAAAAAGAGTGAAACTAGAAACAAGAGGTATGTGTGAGCACATGCTTTTATATAATCCATTTTTAATCAATTTCTTCAAAAAGGTTTCTTACATATTCGTGGTGTGGACCCAGCACTATCCATCCACAGAAGCAGTAGCTGAGGTATATTATAATTGCACACAAAGAAAAACGGACCACATCAGAGAATGCTGCTTTTAACGTCAGAATGAGGATCTGGCAAAAAAAAAGTGTTACTTTTTCAGGGTAACTCAGTACACCAAAGTATAGACAGACCCGATTTCTTTACTAAAGTTTAAGTGAAAATATACAGGCTCTGAAACCTACTTAAAATACAAAAATAAACAGTATTGCTGCGCAGGTCAAACCATCAAAGCTAACTGGACTGCATGTCTGATTCTGTAGACAGAAAGAAGCTACAAATATAATTACATAGAATTACAAATACATTTAAGCTACAAATACAATTATGGCTAGAAAGGATCCAATTGCAAATAAGCACAAATGTATTTTGCATACCTGTTGACAAGATATCTGACATTAAAATTATACCTAGAAACATCTGGAAATTGAAATATCCAGAATGAGCAATGTAGTCATGGGTATCTGAAACTGAGAACCCAATACAAAAGAATGCATGTGGTTATGCAATTTGATTGTTGGCTAATTGTTCCAATAAACTGGTCTAATTTTTCAAAGAAACGTCCGGTACCAATCGTGGCCAAAGGTTTTAAGAATGGCACAAATACTGGTTTTTAGAAAGTTTGCTGCTTCAGTGTTTTTATATCTTTTTGTCAGTTGATTCTGAGGTGTACTGAAGTATAATTACAAGTTTCAAAGGTTTTTATTGACAATTACATCAAGTTTATGC
The DNA here is from genome assembly GCF_900700375.1 of Denticeps clupeoides. NCBI lineage: Eukaryota > Metazoa > Chordata > Actinopteri > Clupeiformes > Denticipitidae > Denticeps > Denticeps clupeoides. The sequence continues at coordinate 32,424,582 of NC_041710.1, forward strand.
AAAGAGTCAATATTTGCAGTGTTGGCCCTTTTTTCAAGACCTCTGCAGTTTGACCTGACATGCTGTCAATCAACTTCTGGGCCAAATCCTGACTGATGGAGCCCATTCCTTCATAATCAGGGCTTGGAGTTTGTCAGAATTTGTGGGGTTTGGTTTGTCCACCCGCCTCTTGAGGATTGACCACAATCTCAGTTGGATTAAGGTCTGGGGAGTTTCCTGGCCCTGGCCATTGTTTTTTTCCCCAAGCCACTTAGATCTCACATTAGCCTTATGGCTCGGTGCTCCATCATGCTGGAAAAGGCATTGTTCTTCACCAAACTGTTCTTGGATGGTTGGGAGAAGTTGCTGTTGGAGGATGTTTTGGTAAAATGACTTTACCCCAGTCCTCAGCAGTCCAATCCAGTCTGTCCTTGATATTTTCCTTGTTATCCCGCATGTTATCCCGCAGCTGAATCATCTTTAGGAGACGGTTTGTGAAAACCAGTATTTGTGTCATTCTCAAAACCTTTGGTAATAATGTAATATTTGGTGTAATGTAATATTATTACTGTCAGATAGTGTTACTTTTCCTGAATAATTTGGCCACACACCCTTTATGTGCTCATTTGGATCAAACGTGTTAACTTACATTGTATTTTAAAAAGAAGCCAAGGAACCGGATGACTCCTATCCAGGCAAACATGGTGGCAGTGCCCAGCAAAATGCTACAGATTCCATAGTTTGTTAGTTCCTAAAAATAAAAATAATCTGTCATTACACATTAGCCATGAGATGGTCTCTGTCAGCACCCGATTACAGACAGATCTCACCTTATTCTGAATGACTATTTTTAATACCGATCCCGCTATGGTCAGCAGGTCACAGATGATGATGAGAATACACCAGCCTTTGACAAACTCTATACGGTCTGCCAGAGGCACTGCCTTCCCGTAGTATATCTGGACAAACTTGCTGTACTCCTGTGAAACATGATTAACATCCATGTGTTAAACGATATGGGTGGTAGTAGCCTAGTGGGTAACACACTCGCCTATGAACCAGGTTCAAATCCCGCTTACTACCATTGTGTCCCTGAGCAAGACACTTAACCCTAAGTTGCCCCAGGGGGACGGTCCCTGTAACTACTGATTGTAAGTCGCTCTGGATAAGGGCGGCTGATAAATACTGTAAATGGTTCAGTTGATCTCAACTGTGAAAGCAGAAGATGTTTAGGAAGAGCTTCAATGCTGTAGAAAGCAGACAGGAACCAGCCCACCTGCATACCTGAATTTGTTAGGTACCTGTCTCAGCAGGTTCTCTTAATTAAATTTGAGGACTAGTCTAGTCCTGGGGCAGTGGTGGCCTAGCGGTTAAGGAAGCGGCCCCGTAATCATAAGGTTGCCGGTTCGAATCCCGATCCACTGAGGTGCCACTGAGCAAAGCACCGTCCCCACACACTGCGCCTGTCATGGCTGCCCACTGCTCACTCAGGGTGATGGGTTAAATGCAGAGGACAAATTTCACTGTGTGTACCGTGTGCTGTGCTGCTTTATTTTATTTTACACTTTTTTTTATATGTGCACAAATAGAGGAAATAGATCCCAAAGTCGATTCTGGTTTGCTTATGAGATAGTATTAGGCGGCACTTACCAACTGCAACTGGACTCCAACAATCACAGAGCGCACACACAGGGAAAGAGACATCAAACACACAAGGATGGTGACCAGGTCAAACAGAAGGATCAGGAGGAGGTGGGAATCACTGCCTGCTGCAATACAGACAACGGGAAGGTCTCTTTCCGAGCTATTATGGCTGTAAAATGGGACAAATGCAGTCTATGGCGCATCTTCCTCAAATATCTAATGCATAAAAGGTTTGGACGAGCAAGCAGCAAATGAACTGCAAACCCTAGTTTTATCTCATATTGTTGTTGTAATGTTTTACTAGCAAGCCTATGAAATCAATACATTGTATGAGATTTTATGGCATTGCCATCATTTGACTTAATGACATCTAAAGACCAGTTGTTAAATTAAGTGGAGACAGAACATGGGAGACACGTCCAGGCTGAACGAACGGATGAAGAATTCTTACGGGAACCGTTGACTCTCCATTCCTTGCAGACGTTTATCTCCACATGGTTCTCCAGGAAGACCTTGATCTTTCCACTCTGTGCTCGGTTGTCAAACACTATCTGTCAAAATGCATTCAGGAAAGGGAAAGATTTGGGATGACGTGACTTCATATTCAACTCTAGATGTCACAGCCGATATTGAGTGAAATATTGATCAGATTGATACAAAAGTTTTAAAACCACTGTAAATATCACGAATGACCTCAGTTGTTTCTGTCTTCACTGAAGGTGCTGGCTGGGTGTGTAGAGCAGCATTTCCTGTAAACTCACCATAATGCTGAAGCCATAGCAGTCTGGTAGCTCATTGCGGTGGATTCGCTGCAGATTGATGGCTTTCACCTTCATATGGACTTTAACAGTCAGCAGCCTTACAAATAGAATACAGATACACATAATAGAATTTACATCAGATAATATACAAAAAAAAACATGGGAATCCAATAAATAAAAAATACTTCAAAGATTTGGTCGGGAACTGGTCACGCAAACCTTTCGAAGTGCAGCGTAAAATTCACAGCGCCAGCCGGACCCCCGCCCGCGAGTGGCGTCAGCGGGGAAATGGACAGACATTCTGTAAGGGCAGCAGCAAGATCTTCTATCAGCAACTGTAACGCACCGTCAGTGAAAAGGCCATAACTACACAACCAGTCAACCTGGGTCCTGCATGTAATGCAGTATAGGACAAAACTGAAGACACAGGAGTATAAAACAACACACAACATTATGTAATAGACAAAATAGCAAAAAATAAAATAGGTAATCAGGGAGCTTTTGCTGTGACGGCAGCATTTCACACTCGTGTCTTCTCTCCACCATCTTCAGCTGGACAATGGGGACCGTCCTGAAGGATCATGCTGAACACTTTCTTATCATTCACTCATATTAATGAGCATCTCATCACACGCCTATTGATGATGACAATAGTGAGCAGCCATGAAGGTAAAAAAAATGATTCATCAAACATACTTCACAAATACTAAATGTCTCTCTTATCTGCGTCCAAACATTTGACTGGTAGTGTCTATTTCTTGCCGAGGTATGTGTGACCCGCTCCCTAGTTATTTTCCATCCTACAGTGTGTAGGTGCAGCCACGTGATGTCACAACTGAGACGGATCCTGTTCCCAACAATTATTAGATCTTCCTGTGCAGCCCCTGAGTGTCAGGGTTGAACCTAGACCCTTTAGGACTCTAGATCATCAGGAACAGGGTTGGACTGTAGCTAGATCTTTGTGTGTGTGTGTGTGTGAAACTGGTTGTGTTTCTGTGCCAAACATCACAATATTTAGAAAAACCAAGGCAAAATAGAGGTTGAGGCATTTACAGCATTTACCAGACGCCAGACGCTTACAATTAGTAGTTACAGGGACAGTCTCCCTGGAGACACTCTGGGTTAAGTGTCTTGCTCAGGGACACAATGGCAGTAAGTGGGAACCTGGGTCTTCTGGTTCATAGGCGAGTGTGTTACCCACTAGGCCACTACCACCCCCCTGGCGTATCTCTGCAGGTACCTCTTTCCACACGCGGGTCGATGCTGAAGGTGTCGTTGCCAGGCGTGACGCTCGCGGAACGGTAGAACTCCTGGCACAGGAAGAGCGGCGTGTAGACGCCGTCTTTCCTCTCGTACGCGTGGCTGCCAGGGGTCAGGTTCTGCAGGTCGGCGTACTGCACCGGGAGAGGGACGGGTTGCACGTGCTGACAGTAAACAGTGGCGACCGTACGCAGCTGCAGGAAGTGCCGTTCTCACCCTTTCGATGATGAAGTGGATATGGTCGTAGACGTCCGTGCTGGTGAAGATGCTGTAATTTTTCTCATGACTCCTGTACTCCTTCAGGAAAAGGTGCTTGAAGAAGACAAGGTTTTCCTCTTTGAAGGTGACCATCATCTCATTGGTCAGCCCAAATGAGACTAACTGAAAAAGACAAATGTGATGGAGACTGTTTTATGACCGGGAGACTATGTGCCCCGGAATTAGACATTTCTGCCTCAGAACCGGTTCCCTGTTTCAGTCAAGGAATCTTATCAGCTCATATGCGGGGAGAAGGAAGCCTGTGGGTGCTTCACCTGGAACGTGGTTATTGCGATCTTCAAAATCTGCAGCATGAGCTTCCACGGCTTCTGTCCCCTTGCGTGGAACTTCTCATAGGGGTTCATGAAGAAATACTTCAGCCTTCTCCTGAGGTGGTCCACCTTTCTCGGATCGGGTGTTTGGGTGCCAGTTCTCCGCTGGTCCGTCATCGAGTTCCGAGCTCCGGACTGCACCTGGCCGGCAAGTCTGGGTCTCACATCTCACCACAATATTCATATTCTGGATCTGGAGTAGCTACCCTGTCATTTTTTACTACAATTGTTGTAAAGGATTCACAATGACCATTTAATGGCTTTTAGTTTAAGGAAGCAACATATTTTTGTTCGATCAGATATGCACAGAATAAAATTGTGTTCATTCTTCTCATTCTTTTTTTTATCTAACAAGCCACACTGCAATCTTCACATTCATCACACTGTCAGTCAAACAGGCTTGGCGCAGCAACACAATTTAACATACAAATGAAATCGTTAAGTCTCAGAAATCTACATGCAAATAAGTTGAAGCTAAATTAACTATCAAAGAGTTAAATCTTGAAGCATGAATATAACAAAGAAAGACTACGTACCACTTCCCAATATTAGAATTTAATAAAATGTGAATCTACCATGTACAGCTGCTGCTAGGATAAAATTTATTTATAAAGATATAAAAACAAAGGCAAAAATACTGAAATAATCCAAACGTACGACTGTGCGTCCCAGAAGACAAGCGAGCGCTGAAGTGCTGAAGTGCTGGTGCCGGTGAGGACGGGTGGTGTCTGAATGCAGGCGCGGAGCAGCGACCCTCTGTGGTTGTGTTCATGATACAACACAACTTCCTGCCCCTCCCCATCGTTCAGAAATCTTACTGCAGAGATACTACACGGCAACACCACTCTGGTTCACAATTTATTTCACCAAAAAAAAAACAAAAAAAAAAAACTGTACAGTCAGCTTTTTAACACGTTTATTTAAACACTGGGACACAGATATTCCAACCGAAGCTGCAGATGTTGTGTTCAATCCGCGTTTATTCGCATTATTTAAATGAGGGCGTGGCAAAATAAACGAAGCCAGCTGCATTTCCTTTACTTCCTGTGTGGGGGTCCGACCGCTGACATTGGGTGATGTATAGGTTGTGTGTGCATTTACGTTATTTTGAAATGGAGACACACGACTCAAACATACGGGAGCAACAGGCCCGCGGCGTGTCGGGATGCACCTTCAGGCATGCTGATACCAGATTAAAAAAAAGTTTCGGATACACACAGTACCGTCTGAGTCTCTTTCCCACACTTGGCGGTCACCATTTTAAATAGGCATTTACCTATTCTAAGCTATATTCTTAGGAATTCTCAATTGACCAGCCAAGATTGACAGCCCTCATTTAAATAGTTTTGCTGAATTAGAATGACGAAATCTTCAGATTGACTAGAGAAATTATAAAAAAAAACAGCTAGTTTCCAGCATCCATTCCTTAAGTTTGTAGTGGTTCTGATCAGCTCCGCCCCCCCCAGAAAAAAAGTACGTGTTTTTATTTCGCCTTTAGGCCAGTCAGGTAACACAACATCTGCATAAGCTTCCACTTTACACTGAGGGGGTCAGGAGAACTAGTCTTCCTGAGTTCACTTTCTTCAATGTTCAGTTGTAATGAGCAATTTAGCCTCTACTATACATTTACAGATCGAGTCAGAGTGAAACAAATAACACTCTATACACTCTGATGTATAAAAAAAAAAAAAAAAAACATTTAATTTGTTCCACTCCCAACGCCAAGGATTTGTTCCACTCCCAACGCCAACACCAGAAACCTCTGCATGAATGTCAGCCTGGCCGGACACGCATATTGACATATTTGTGGCAGTGAAAACATAATGCAGACAAAGATATGATGTCCTTGAGCGCTACTTTAAAGACGTCTCAGGGGCCGAAATCCGGGGGTGTGAGAGAGCGTGAACGGAGTGGCTGGAAGTTGGCGTCCCCTCCGCTGCTTGTGTTTCCAGAGGCCCCAACATCGGCGCCAGGCTCTTCATCCTGGAGCTCCTCAGGCAGTGGGGGCGCCCCGGGGTCGCCGGGCCGGGGCAGCGACGAAGAACTACTATCCAGCAGACCCAGACTCAGGGCTGCACTGCGCACAGACTCGGACGGACTCCTCTCGCCTTCTGGGTGGTACAGCATGGTGGAACCACAGCACTTGTCATAGTTAGAGTCACAGGAGAATGTCCGGGACAGGTTGTTGGTGGCTCCAGAAGGACACTTTGAATGTGGAAAGCCTGAACTGGAAGCCTCTGCTGTGGGAGACACAAAAAACACAGTAAGTACATTAATGGCACTTCTTAAATAAACCATGTCTGACAACATAAGAAAGGAGAAAACACTGTAAAAAAAAAAAAAAAAGAAAAACTTTAACGCAACCAGCTGCAAAGCATTTTTAACTTCTCTCAAGTTCAGGCCCATTTTAGTGTTGTGGTTGGAGATCACTTAAAGGTCAAAAGTCCTTTGTACTCAGTCATTTCTTTGTTAGATGTTTTGTTTAACCCTGGGTGTTTGGTTATTAAGGTGTTTCTATGTACATTAGTTGTCATTTTTCCATGATTGTTAGTGCAGCTAATCATGGAAAAAAGCTTCAGTTTGGCAGGAAAGCCTGGCTTCGTGCATGGTCCCTGAGGTACAGTGTTATGATCTGGGGTGGCTTCACTTCACCAGCATTATGTGGCAATAAGGGGAAGTCAGCAGAATATACTGAACCACCGGACCTTTCCATTAACGGCGGGTGTTCGGTGGGGAGCATGACACACTGAGCGAGGAAAAGCATAACTTTCTGATGCGCAGTGGTAGAAATCTCCATTACATTTACATTTACATTTACGGCATTTATCAGACGCCCTTATCCAGAGCGACTTACAATCAGTAGTTACAGGGACAGTCCCCCCCTGGAGCAACTTATGGTTAAGTGTCTTGCTCAGGGACACAATGGTAGTAAGTGGGATTCGAACCCGGGTCTTCTGGTTCATAGGCGAGTGTGTTACCCACTAGGCCACTACCACCCATACCACCATCCATTCTGTAATCTGCTTTCTGGTAGAAACTCACTCACTTTCAGTGTTGGGAAGATTACAAATTACAAGTTAATTATTTAAAACAGAACAGTAGTTTAACTTTTTTTTTATTTTTTTATTTGATAACTGAAATGCTGTATTCTGGTACTGCGGAATGACCTTACAGCAGTACTAAACACTGACTACTGCCAAACTCCTTTAAATATATGAATAAACATTATAACAACTTATCAATTTAATAAAAAATGATATAATAACAGCCACCACCACAATATTTAACATTAGGGAGCATTGAATAACAATGCATCAAATCACACAAAGGTCAAAGTTCAAATAGAAATAGTATGGAACGTCGCTTTACTTTATAATTTTAAAAGCTGAATAGAAAAAAGGAAACAAGGAAAGGAAGTTCAAGACAAAGACGTTCTCACTTGAACCCTTTAGTGACGGCTTTTGCTCTTTCAATAATTAACAGTCATTTTTAAAAATTGTAATCTGTTACAAATGTTGTAATTAAATTACATAACTCCCCAACCTTGCTCACTTTCCATAATTCTACTCAGGACGCCGGGTGCAGGCCAGGGCGCCAGTCCACCACTGCATTCACTCACACCGAACTCAGCGTGACGGTTCATCTAGTGTCCATGCAAGCGGAGGACCCGGGGGAAACCCGCGCGGGGAGAGCAAACTCCCAACTTGGAGGGGAGCGGTCTCGACCGCAAGCACGAAACGCCGCTCACCCTTCAGCGCGTCCACCCTCTCGTCTTTGACCCTCTGCACCTCGTCCGTGATCCGGGTGATGAGGAAGTTGATGGTGCGCTCTCGCCGGATGGACTCGATCAGCGTGTCCAGGCCGCGCGGGTTCTCCGCCAGGTAGTCCAGCAGCTTGCCGGCGCGCTTGCGGTCCGTGCTGCGGCAGCTGATCTCCTCGGTGTCGTCGCGCGTCAGGATCTTCTTGGAGCGCAGGTAGTCGAAGTGGCGGCTGGCGATGATCTTGTCCACCAGGTAGGGGCGGAGCCTCTCCAGCGCCTGCGGGCCGGAAACGGGAAGCGAGTGAGGAGCGATCTCTTCCCGGACACAGAGTTCCGAAGTTGTGTGGAAATAAGTGAACGGAAGAGACTGCTTTTCGACACAGACGTGTTCACGACGGGTCGCCTGAGCCCAGCATCATACTCACTTCCTTCTTTATTTCGGCCATTTCGTCTTCCGTCAGCGGAGCCACGTCCATTCTTCCGCGCGTCTTCTCCGGACCTTTCCGACCAACGCGACGAGCGACGCGGGTTAAAAGTTGCAGAAACCAAGCAAAGTGGGAGTCCGCGAACGAAGACGCGACGTGGAGCGAAAACTTCCTCCTTCTGCCGCTCCGACGTGACGTGACGTGACGTGACGTGACGTGCGCGGTCATGCGCTGTCATTTCCCCACAGGACACCACGTCTTCTTTCAAACTTTATAACGCACGAATACAGCATTACAATCCCTCTACACCTCCCTTCTTCTTTTGTGTGTTACATGAAGTGTTTTGAATTTTAACGCATATATGATCCTGAATACATTCTTTGTACATTTATGGACGACTTGATGGACGACTCAAGGTCCCATTTATGTTCCTTACCTTCTGGGCTGATATCCAACCTGTGGGGTTGTAATTAAGCATTAATTAGACTGAATTTGTCGTGGATTGTTGAATGCTACACCACCCACTTCCCTCTTCCCCTGTTCAGCCACCACTGGATTCCCATAAATTGTCCACTGCGTGTCTTTAAGATCTGTTATGTATGATCAGAGATTTTTATTCACACTCCAGAGATGATCAACAATAATACAGCAAATGTATTTTCACTCACATTGACCCAGATAAACTACAAAAACACAAATTAATAACAATATTCAACATATTGGGGCAGTGGTGGCCTAGCAGTTAAGGAAGCGGCCCTGCAATCAGAAGGTTGCTGGTTCGAATCCCGATCCGCCTGGGTACCACTGAGGTGCCACTGAGCAAAGCACCGTCCCCACACTGCTCCCCAGGCGCCAGTCATGGCTGCTCACTGCTCACCAAGGGTGGTGGTTAAATGCAGAGGACACAATTCGTTGTGTGTCATTTGCTGGGCTACAGTGTATCACAATGACAATCACTTATTGCTTTTTAAATGTATTGACATATAAATTATGTAAAATGTATCAGAGTGTATGAGAATCTCAATCATGGAAGACGGAAGAAAATATCAGCTCATTTTAGAAACTGTAATGAACCGAATCTTGAGGGTAGATCTTCGTCAAACATGGTGGAATAGGAGTTTTTCAGAAAATCCACATAGTTCTGAATGCTCTGCTTCTGACTCTGTGATTGGTCCAGACTCAGCTGAAGGTCTTTCAGACGCAGTTCATAACGTCTCTCACTCTGAGGAAGCAAACAAACAAGAAGCCATTTGTAATCAGCCAAGGAAATAAATGCCAGCGAAGTCCACCAGAAGTCTCATTCATCAACACAGCCAAATCCTTCCGTTCACACAAACCGTGAAAAAGCAGAAATATTCCCACTTCCAAGAGCTGAATTCAGGTTTTACCTTGAGAAAAAGAAAATTAAAGAACAAGGAGATACTCACCGAAATTTTATTCTGCTTCAGCTGCTTCAGCTCACTCTGTCGGCGGCTCCACTCCTTCGTCAGCTCCTGCACTTGGGCCTGTAAAGTGCTTTCTCTGGCCAGGGTCTTCTCCTGCACCTTACACACCTATACGGACAGACGCACACAAGCAAATGTGGCTGAGAGTAGCTGTGAGGAGAGAGTATTATAGTTGTGAGCTTCTGTGGCCTGTGTGAACACACAGATATATGGTGAACTTGCAATAAGTTAACTGATCAAACACATTTAAACTTAAAGACTTTATATTTAGGTGATGGAGCACAGATATACAAGATATATGTTGGGTACATACATAATGAGCACTATGTATATGCATGTGGTACTTTTGGGCACCATTATAAAATTGATACACTGTAGTTATTGAAATGTGTTATGAATTTATCAATGTTATAGACCTTTGAACACCTAAGCACACAAACACACAGATGAGGCAATGCATGCTGAGCACATAGATACGTTTGTTAAATAGAAAGAAACGAGACAAAACACAATGTAAATGCTGGTCATTTGATGATAATTATAATGAAATATATAAAGTAGTATTGAATAAAAATAAGACCAAATGTGTTTTACAAAAATAAAAACTATACTAAAACTTGTACTATATAGACTGGGTTAAATAGAATGACATTACTAAAATGTAATCAGTTTAAAACTAGACTAAAATAGTCATGGATAATTCTGACTAAAACGCTTAGACTTTTAGTTGACTGAAACTTGACTGGACTAAAATGAGTATGGACGTGACTAAAACTAATAAAGATTAAAATGACAGCTTGAAGCAAAGACTAGACTAAAACTACGACCGAGCCATGCTCTTTTGGGTCCAGCCGTGTTGACGTATGACAAAAGAGTGTTTCAGTAGATATCAATAGATTAATATGTATAAAAATGAACCCCTGAATCGGTTTGGGCCGGTTCCGTTCTTACTGTGCATTGCAATAAACCTCTGTCTACCATAATTTCCTGTTGTGTAAGCTGGACTGGCGTGCTTTAGTATTTCCACGCTGTCTAGAAGGTGCGTGGACCTGCTGTTTGACGTCAGTTAGGAAGTTCTCCAGCTGTGTTGAGAGGGTTTGGCACTCGGCGGTGCGCTGATCCAGCTTCCTGTTGCTATATTCCAGCGCCTCATCCTGAGCAGTCAACTTGTTCACCAGATCCCGGTTCTCTTCCTGCAGCTGCTCCAAGCGCCTGCAACACAGACATAAAAACTGACAGACCCACACACAGAGGAGAACACACACACACACACAGACAATGGTGGAAGAGCACAGCTCACTTCTGCAGCGCTTCCACTCGTTCCTGCAGCTCACTGTTTGATTTGGTAATGGACTCCTTCATCTCCACAGAAGCCTTCAGCTTCTCCGTCTGCCTGTCTGCCTACAGCCATCCAGACGAAAAACTGTGTCAAACAGCAGCAGCGCTAATGAGCATTATTTTATTCACTTTTCATGTTTAATTTCATTCTACAAAATGTATAATAAATATTCAATACAAAAATGTGCATGTGCAACATGGTTTCCACAAACTACACAACCACAGGCACAAGAGGAATCTCGAAGTGACACTGGACACCCATAATGCACTGCTCCCATGTATTGCCACTGAAAACAATTTACACATAGGTGAGCAATTACATGGTAGAGGTAGTAAAGACACCAACTCCAATTGTGGGTGGACACCATTTAAAACCATTTTCCAGTTAAAATGTGCAATTATTGGATTGTAGAAGCCTTACAAACCAATAGGAACATGTGAAAGCAAAACCATTGATTATCTAAACTGCAACGTGGTCAACATTGAAGTTAGCGTGCATCCAAACTTGATTCTGGCCTCTAGAGGGCAGTGTCCATGGCAGCTGTTGGGCAATAGATCTATTGTTATGGCCCAGCGATATGAAGCACTGATAATACATAAATTAAAGATCCCCTATTGCAGTGCTCCAGTTGCCTTGCCGATGGTGATCTTTACACTGCAGCTGAATCTGAACAGGAGCAGTTTCCACCTCAATGGCAAATGGGTTGTGAAGCAGCTCGAAATTCAAAGCGCCATGCAAACTCAGTGTGTAGTGCACTCAGTTTGACAGCAAAGTGCGCACTGCATTATGGGATCTGTAGTTTGTGTGTAACCAGTGTGATGAGATTCGTGGGCCGCGAGCTTGACACACGTGCCCTACAGGAAGCAGGGAATAAACACACACAGTGTGACGGTCACCAGACTCTCCAGCAGGTCGCCCAGCTGCACACCTTCAGCTGGTGCTGTCGGAGTGTGTCCGCCTGTTCGGCACAGGTGCGTTCACAGCGCCGCAGGTGGTCCTGGCAGTCCAACAGAGCCTGCTCCACGGTGGTAAGGAGCTCTGGGTAGACCTCCAGCTCAGATACCCGAGCAAGGAGTTCCACCCGCACCTGAGGCCACAACGGGATGATGGTGATGATAACATCACACATGGTATCATTAGTGGGCAGGTGGGGGCACACAAACACACACACAACACGACACACACTGTGTGGAGTTGAATTAGACAGGATTTACAAAAGCTACTTAACAATTCTTCCTCCTGCCAGTTTCCCCAAATCCTCTCCTTCTTGTGGTCTGCTTGTCCTTCTACACCCCCAACAGTTAGGTTGAGGCAAAGCTGCACAAGCTCTTTAAATGGTATTAACAAATCTCAGCGAGACTGATGTCAGGGCTGCCAGCAGGATGCAGGACATTCTGCAGGACGCCCTGCACTTCACTTCTGATCATGTTTTCCCTCAATAACATAGTAAGTGACACAGCACTGAGTGCATGTGGTTGAATCCCACTAACATTTTACAATGTCTGTGACATCATGAATCTCCTTTTCCTCTCCCATTTCACACTATTTCCTGGAAATCATTTTCAAATAAGAATGGAAAATTACATTGTGAGTATTCAGTGTGAGTATTAAGTAAATCATTTGCACTCTATGGAGGCTGCACTGCAACAATCTAATTTTATTTCCTTCTTTTCTTAACAGTAAAAAACTTGAATCTGATTCCTCAGCCACCTCTCTGCACCTCTACTATCATACTCATAACCAGATTCAGGAGTTGGTCATGTAACTTTCCAGTGCCGAGCAGCACCGTCTGTATTTTGATATTTAATCTCACACCCTTTTAACCTCACGGCGGTGCTGATCTCACATAATGGACATTTGAATCATGAGGATCATGTGGCAAAGGCTAAAACTAAAAAAAGGTAAGGGGAATGTTGGAACAAATAAAAAATGGAAATAAAGAGACTTACTTTAGCAACCTCCTCAACTCTCCCATCCTGAATGCTCTGCGTCTCTCTCAGTTGATCCTTGAGTTTAACTTTGAGGTCAGTGACTTCCGCCTGCAGCTCTACTACCTGAACATGTTTGTGCATTATATTTCATACACACAGGAAATATAAAAAGCATATTGTGAAATGTTTCACCTCGGTCTGGTACTGCTCCACCTGAGCCTTCCTCTCTTGAGAATACATGCTTTGTTCATGGCAAACAGTGAGAGAATGTTCCAGCTTAATCTCCAGTTCTGCAATGGAGGCCTTAACAGAGGAAGCAAAAGAGATCATTCCTACTGTGCTACATATTGTGCTACATGTAAATAAAAACAACATCATTTTATTTTTGAATGCACAGAAATAAACTCCGTTTAGTTCATGATTTATGCCTCTTACCTTCAGTGCTGCATTTTCCAGTCCAAGTTCCCCTTTCTCCACATTTAGCATTTCTACTTTTCTCACGAGGCCGTCGTTTGCAGCAACCGCAGCCTCTCTTTCCATACTGAGCTCGGCGCTCAGGCCTGTAATTTCACTAACACCAAAAACGTATTTTTAATTCCATTTAGGTGTTAGTTTTAAGTGGTCCATGCTTAAAAATGTCCTGCCACAACAAAACAGAAATGGATAATGGCAGCTTGGTTGGAAATTTACATTTTTGCACTATTCATGGCAAATGCCATGCCAGTTACTCTGGAGTCCTCTGAACATCAGTGTCCCTATCTTACACAAGAGGGGCTCCGGATCCTAACTCTCTAATGCAGTCATAAGCTGTGGTGGAGTATAATGCTGTGGTGCTGTGGCTGTCTATGGTTTTTAGAGCAGGAGACATCCGGACAGTCTCATGGAGTACAATGACAAGCAAGCAGGGCCACAATATGCAAAATGCTTTGGAAGGGACAGGGTAAAAAGTTTTGATTTTTGGTATATGAACAGTGGTCGGTGAGTGGTGAAGTTACTCACTCTTTAAGAATAGCGATCTCTGTGTCCAGATGGACCCTTTCCTCTGCGATCTGTCCTTGCTGCATCTTCCACAAGTCCCTCTCAGCACAAGCCTCAGCCAGTTTGACATCCTGCTCTCACACACAAAAAACAAATCAGGAAGTCAACAGGCCATTACACATTTTTATCAATTCTGCCCAGGAGCTGCTGAACCCTCTACAGCAAAGTAGTAAAAAAGTAGTTTTTTTTTATTTGCATTAGGTAACTTTTGTATTCACTATTGACCTCCAGGGCTAGAGGGACACAATAATGCAAGCTTACAGTCATTCACATGTAGTTTCATGTAGTAGCATAAATCCTGTAATATTACTGTAATTTAATGACTATGAATACAAAGTTATAGATGGGACCCAGGAGTAAAAATGCAATGTTGCTATAAAAACCTGCCAGAAAGTTTTGTTCTAATGTTGCTAAGAGAAGCAATATTTTCTAAGACACTCCTTATGCCACAACAAAGATTGGCCTAATTCACATATTCAGGGTTCTTACACATTTTACTCTAAGGCACATTTTCACGACCACATGGTCTCTTAAATTTCTGTGCAAATCACAATAAGCCGAATTTACCAGAAAATTGTTGAACTAATGACAAGCTGAAAAGGTGTTTCTTCCTCCAAGTTTGCCCAAGACAATCCAGAGTAAAATGGACCCAATCAGGTTTGGGCCTAGATCATCAGCTATAATTTACATGACTGTTAAAAGGAGACATGCTGCAGCAAAGGTGCTGGAATATGGAAGCAATGCACGCAGTAGCATGTGACGTGGTTCACTGTGTAAAGTGAGCATAGATACTATAGACCTGCACTAGTATTAAACTTAGTTGCAAATGTAGGAAAATATTTCTTGCACAATGTTGTACTTCATTATACATTGATGTGACTTTTCCAGAACTGATTATTTTGTATTCCAAACTTTTTCAAGGCCTGGAAAGTTCTCTTTTTTTTTTTAAATCCATAACTTTTCCAGGTTTAATGACCGTAGGATCCCTGCTTATTAGCTACATTTACATTTATAGCATTTATCAGACACCCTTAACCAGAGCGATTTACAATCAGTATTTACAGGGACAGTCCCCCCTGGAGCAACTTAGGATAAGTGTCTTGCTCAGGGACACAATGGTAGTAAGTGGGATTTGAACCTGGGTCTCCTGGTTCATAGGCGAGTGTGTTACCCACTAGGCTACTACCACCCCTAGTTCTGCAAAAAACCGAACGTTATAGTGCACGGATCACAAATCTTGGTGCTGCACTACTCCTGCTCAGCTTAGTTCTTTCCATGTACAACAACTGATTTGACTGAAAAACAATGGACAGGGAGATTAAATCTGGGGCATGACTGGTGCAGTCCAGGACCAGGGTTGGAGACTCTTACTCTAGAGTCAGACCTAGGCACCAGCAGTAGGACCAAACTCACCTTTTCTCTAAGCTGCTCATGGGTCTTCTCCACCTCAGCCTCAAACCTCTCTGCACGCTGCTTCTGTGCTCGTATGGCCTTCTTCAGCATGTCTTTTTCCTGAGAGGCCTTCTCTGAAACTGCTGCAATGTGATTCCTCAAATCCTCAATCTCCAACTTCTGCTGTGAGATCACCTGCTCCAGACCCTGAGACAAAGACAAGTTCAAGTTCATGCGTGTACCATCTTAATTCAGACTAATAAGCACATTCCAGGAAATTAAACAGGGAGTTTCAACTGGCAACAAACAAATGTTTATTACTTATTTTAATTGACTCAATTAATAAAATCCTGAATGGGGACAATTTGGACAGGAGAATGAGAATTCTGCAGTACCCGCAACTGAACACTGAGACGCTTGTTTGCGGTCTCCTTTATACACAGCTGATCCTGCAGATGAACATGGATGGAATCCACTGATCTGGACAGCTGAACCACAGACTCAGTGTTCTCCTGTTGAATAAAAAAAAAAAGAAATACATGATTGCATCTATGATTATATTCAAGTGGGTCTATTTCTGAACCTGAATGTCCATGTACAGTACTATAAATCCAGAAATATAACCCGAAAAATAAATCAGTGTTATAGAATTGGTTTGTTCTTACTATTTCTTACTATATAGATGTTCTTACTATTTCCTTCTTTCTCAGGGCCATCAGCTCCTCCACTTTAATTTCTTTTTCTGCCAGACTAGATTTTAAATGCTGCAAAACAAATTACACGACATGCATTGTCACACACGTATGTCACAAAATGTATCCATTTAAGCAGCAAATTAATACTTGAAATGTTGAAAATAGAAAAATTGGGCTTCTCACCTGGTTCTCACTTTCATTTTGAACAAGCTTCTTCAGCAAAGCATTGATGTGCCTGTCTGTCTCCAGGCGACAAGCCTGATATCAAAGATCAGACTATTTAATCGTAAACAAAGCCTGTCCGTATTGGGTGAATTATTATCAATTACTATAAGAATACAAGCTTGTATTACAATTATAATACAATTACAATACATAGATACATTAAATATTGTAGCTCTTTAAATGGTCTCAGATACAAAATTTTATCATCAATTTTTTTATATCAATTTGCACTGGTATTGATCCAATTTTACAGCTCCATCATTCATTCTGCAGCACTAAGCTTGTAAACAGTAATGTAAAGCTGTCTTGAAATATTTCAGAAATCAGGTAAACAAGGAAAACCAAAAGAAGGGCTTCAAAGTTCTCGCTGTCAAAGCGGAGAGCAGGGCAAATTTATAAATGCATTTAAAACATACACTCCGAATTATACACAAAGTTTCGAGAGAAGAGTCTTCGCTTCTCTCCCTCAATTATGTTAATGCACATATATGTTAATGCGCATATATTTTTCACTTCTGTGTTATGAGAACCAAGGACTGCTGTTTTGTGTGTGGCTCAAAACATTAAAGTACATTTCTTTCAATTATAAGTTTTTTATTTATTCATTTTAAAAAATCTATTTATCAATTTATCTATGGATTAATTTTGTATGTAGTATATATAAACATATATGATGTTCTAACTAATGAACAAAAAATATTCTTTATTTATTTTTTTTATGTTCCTGTGTTTGTTTCCATATTTCCATATTCGGACACTTCACACAAACCTCTTGTTCCTGGAAGTCCTTCAGCTGTTGTCGGACAGACCTGTTTATGCATTTAAAATCCTCCAGTTTCTCGAGAAGAAGCCCTTTCTGTTGGGACAGACGCAGACTGCTGCAGCATCTGGAGTCCTGGAAACAGTAGTAAAGGACAATTTGAAGTGACTCAAGCAACAGCCAGAATTCAATAGCACTGAATAAAAAGCCACCATGGAGGTCGACATACAGTACTGAGCAAAAGGTTTAGTGAAACTAATTAAAAGGTTTTTCATCGTCCCCAGCCTAACTCTGAAATGGTTTAGTAATAGAGTATTTAAAAGTGTTAAACAATGCTAAATAATAATGAAAAATAAAAAGTTTCATGTTGCTATTTAGAGATGTGCTAGAAGAACTGGGGGCTGATCTCTCCCAACTCCGTAAGCTAATGAATGATCTCCTACAAACATTTACAATACTGTATAAGAGTCTCTCTTTCTCTATACACATAATGTCATTCTTTCATAAAAATAAGGACATTTTGCAATAAACATTTTTTAAATTTGATTAATATTTGACAAAACAGCTTGAAGCTTAGATAAACAATTTAGCTTTCGCTAATTTCTATTGGTGCCTTTTATTAAGACTTTTATATACATTACTGTACACTGTAACAGTGCAGAAAGAACAATAACACAAACCGCAAAACCATTCTCCAAGAGATCTTTAAACGAAACCAGCTGGATGGCAGCAGAGCTGGCAGCAGATTCAGCATCAATAAGGGTCTTCAGCAGACATCCCTTATCCATGGCAATGATATCATCATAACTAGCAAAAGATAAGGCCTTTAGTAAAGGGTACAAGAGATATTACATTTAGTGTTTATTTAGAATATTTACAATTTATGTGAATAAAGTGAAACTGAAGTGATTGTCATTGTGAAATACTGCAACACATCACACGGTGACACACCGTCACCTTGGTGAGCAGTTGGCAGCCATGAAAGGACCCGTGTGCCTCATTGGCACCTTGGCGGTTCGGGATTTGAGGCGACTCAGATGTCTTGGACCCTACCTGCTCCTCTCATCTGAGAGGCATCTGTAGGAGTTCAGGTGGGTTCTGCTGCCTGCATCTGAAATACCATTCAGGTCTCCTGCACTGAGTGGTGGCTCATTCCTGGAGACTCTGGAGTTGAGAAGCGTGTCATGGAACGGATCCTCGAGAGATAGACATCCTGTCCCCGTTGGGGTCTTAAGTACATCAAAAACATATCAAAATGTTTGCTTAAGCTTAAGATAATTACTGTTGATTAATTCACTGGAAAATCATTTTTGACAGGTGGCACCTCAAAGCATCTTTCTGCATGCTGGTCATAAAGTTCATCCATTTCAGCCGTCTCAATGATT
This sequence comes from Denticeps clupeoides, assembly GCF_900700375.1. Classification (NCBI taxonomy): domain Eukaryota; kingdom Metazoa; phylum Chordata; class Actinopteri; order Clupeiformes; family Denticipitidae; genus Denticeps; species Denticeps clupeoides. The sequence continues at coordinate 32,443,211 of NC_041710.1, forward strand.
CTTCATTTTCAGAGAAAACAAGTGCAATAAGTCACAAATAATCTGTAAAAAAAAAATTATAATGAGTCATGCAAATGGTAAAAACCTTTCATGTCAGTAATGCTGGTGACTCTAGTCTCTGTCTTTTACATTGAAAGTTTTAATGCACAAATATTTCTTGAACTCTGAAGTGCAACACTAATGAACACCAATACATAAGTACAGTAGTCCACAGCCTATACTATTAATAACTGATCAGGTAACAAACAATAAAGAACATTTATTAATGAATCTATCGAGGACATAACAATAAAGTGAGAGTGACAAGTCCCCTGCGCTTAACCCATCCCCTGAGGGAGCAGCGGGCAGCTATGACAGGCGCCTGGGGAGCAGTGTGTGGGGACGGTGCTTTGCTCAGGCTCGGGATTCGAACCGCCAACCTTCCGATTATGGGGACAAAGCAAAGGTGAGGTAAAGCAAGATTAGAACCTACAGACCACTTCACCACGTGCCAAGCCCATCCAAAAGCCCACAGGAGCCATCGGTCACTCGCTACATCAGTAAGACACTGTCACCAAGAACATCACCAGTCTCCTACCAGAAGCCTTCAAATCAGGTGACAAGGGTGTCCTGAAGACAGCAAGGGCCAACCTGTCCAGGGCCATCAGAAAAGCAAAGCAATGCCACGCCCAGAAAATCCACAGAAACTTCAAGGACACTGGGGATGTGTGGCACGTGTGCAGTGGCGCTTTTTGATAAGGGCGGCATCACAGGCATTGCCAGTTGTTGTTTTTTTGTACCCACATGCGCCCGTGCTACCCTGGAATCAAGATTGCTCTGTTCATTAACCTAAACAACGTCGGTTTTCTATTCCCCATACTTGCTGGCAGAAAGGGCTGCAGAGGTAGGGAGCGGCCTTTTTAAAGCTCACAAAGTAAATCACGACGCTGAAACTGCGTATTCGAATTGACTGTTCCACCTTCAATACTGCTCAGCAGGCTGCAGTACCCGTATTTCGCCTGTAGGGAGTATAGTGCATAGAGGCGGATTTGTTCTGGTTGTTTTCCCCGAGGCACTGAATCAAGCCCGCAGACCACGTCCAGAGTCCAATGAAGAGACCACCAGAGGAATCCTGGTTCTGCTGATGAGATGACTGATGAAACGTACCAGAGGGTCACCACAGCCGCCACCACCGTAACAGCTAATGCCTCTGGGATCTTGAAATGGACCAGTAGCATTATAATGAACACATAATGTACAACATTGACACTGGACTAAAACCTACTCTGCACTAGCCAGGACCTCCAAACATGGACAGGTGCTCTATATTACACATTGGACCTTTCCACCTCTACAACTGTAGGACTTTTTTTTTTTTCTTTTCTTAGACAAATCATCACCAACCCTGCACTGACACCAACTGCAGGCTCACTCTGCCCTGGAAGGGGCGTCCCTCTCTGTATCTTCCTTTCTTTGGAGGTGGAGTTTTTCCCTTGTGCACAGAACGGTCAAGCGTGGGGGGTGTCAACTGTAGACATACTGTATGCGATTATGATCTTATAAGAAATAAATGTCGTTGTTGATTTTAAGCTGAGTTTATGGAAGAACCCACTCACCGCTCCCACCTCCCATCTGCAAGAATGGGGAACAGTTTCTTCCCCCCTGGCCATCAGACCCCTCAACCTGAACTGAACCATTTTATACTGCACTTTCTTTCTGAATATAACAACATCACATTCTCTGGCACGTTGCTGCTACAAACTGCACATTTAGATTTATTTCTCTAATTTATTTTTGCAGATGAGAACTGCCTTCTGTGCACATCTCTGGTACTGGAATACAGTACTGGTGAAAATGTTGTATTATTGCACTTCTCCTGTCTTGTGTTGCACTAAGTCCGCGGAGGAACGTTTACATTTTTACTACGTACCGACCGTGTATGACCGGAATGACACAAAAAAACTTACGACTAGTTCATCTAATGAGAGCTGAGATGACATCTGACCGGGGCAGCATGTTGGCTCAAGAGCCATAGCAACGCCTCCAGGGATTATTCCAGAATGCACCTGCTCGCGCGTCCAACTTTAGCACAGAAATAAATGAAATTATTCCAGCACTAAACGGAATTGGTGCAGAACGCGTCGTATAAAGAAATCTTTAAAAAAAAACGCAGAACTCACGGGAGGAATGGATGAGGCTCGTAAATGCCTGTTCCGTCGTCGTGTGGCTACAGCGTCGCGGTGTACGCCCCCTGCGTGACGTAACGGCGTTTCATTTGTCGTCTTTAACGTCTTCCGGCTGCTCCCTCACCAATGAGCGAATGTGGCGCAACATATAAACAAAGAAGCTGCTGGGAATCACATTTACATGCACGAGGCTACGTCGCTTTGAACGGTGACGTGACCACCCTGTATTTCAAAATTTCAAAATATGTATATACGTCACGTAAAAAAAAATTCTCACTCCATCGTTATGTTTGACATTCATTCACATTTACGGCATTTATCAAAGGTTTAAGTGGCGAGTCTCACACAGCTGTAGAACTGTGATCCTCGGATCCTTTTTGGGATCCGGCTCCCTCTGATTAACTCACTAAACTGATCCGTGTGCGTGAGTCACTTGAGTGAATCGTCCGTGAACGATTCAGATTCAAATGGTGCGAAGAAACTAGTTATTTAATGGCTCCGGGCGAGTCGTGAATCGCACAACACGATACAGAAGACATGGACCTGGTCTTAAACCTGGATGAAGACCTGCTCTGCGCCGTCTGCCGCGACATTTTCACCGAACCAGTTACTTTGCCCTGCGGCCACAACTACTGCGAGGGCTGCGTGGCTCCGCTGAAAAGGACACCGGACGGCGGACAGTTCGCCTGCCCCCTGTGCCTCGCTCCCTGCGACGCCCAGCTCCGCCTGCGGCGGAACGGCGTGCTCCGCGGCATCGTGGAGAAGTACCGGCGGCGGGGGCGGGCGGGCGCGGGGCTGCTGTGCCCGCGGCACGGCGAGCGCCTGGAGCTCTACTGCCACACGGACGGCGCCGCGCTGTGCGCCTGCTGCATGCTGCCGTCCGAGGCCGCCGGACATGCGGACGGGCACCGAGTCGCCAGACTAGCAGACGCCGTGACGGAGCTGCAGGTTATTCCCGTCCTGGCGTTCAAACGTCTTCAACCGCAACTCTAGACACCCAGGGTCAAATACACCGTGAATACACGATACATGGGTCACGATACGATTATATGACGATATACGAACATATTGCGAGATTCTACAGGGTGGGCCATTTATACGGATACACATTAATAAAATGGGAATGGTTGGTGATATTAACGTCCTGTTTGTGGCACATTGGTATATGTGAGGGGGCAAACTTTTCAAGATGGGTGGTGACCATAGTGGCCATTTTGATCCAACTTTAGTTTTTTTCAATAGGAAGAGGGTCATGTGACATTATGTGACATTATTGGTAATTTCACAAGAAAAACAATGGTTTTAACGTAACTATATTCTTTCATAAGTTATTTACAAGTTTCTGACCGCTTATAAAATGTGTTCAATGTCACCAACCATTCCCATTTTATTAAGGTGTATCCATATAAATGGCCCACCCTATACAATTCATTGAAAATGTAAAAACAGAGCTGAAATACAAGATGCTTTGTACGATCTGTGTGGACCAAATTACATTTACTTTAATTTTGGAATAAATCTGTATCGATTCAATATCACCACATAAAATATCGCGATATATTGCTGTATCAATATTTTCTAACACCCCTATTCTCAATTTTAGGCAATGTTGGTGATATTTTTCCAGTGAAAGGGCATTGACAGAGGATTGCTTAAGTAGATGCATCAAATTAAACTGCATTTTTAAACAGCGGAGAATACATTTTGATTTGGCCGTTTAATCAGAATCCTGCATACACACTGACCTGAACAGATGCCACGCCCCATATTTTACACCGCAAGTATTGTCTATTTCCATGCTGGAATAGCTCTTGTGTGATTTTTATTTGTACTTAGTCTAATTTTGGGTGGTAGCAAATGGAAAATAGGCTTTGACCAGTGAACACTGCAATAAAAATCCATTTGCAGGAGGCCTGTCAGCGCAAGCTGTGCCGTATCACAGATAGCTTGTCTGAAGTGGAAGGCAGCCTGTCAAACCTGGAATGTGTCACATCCTGCTCAAAGGTAAAAAGGGAACAGGAGAGGGACAATAATAGCTCCAGGAGGCAGCATGCGAGCCAACATGCTCTATTCTTCTCACACCATTAGTTCCTTAATTTCTTTTCGATGAAAGCTCGTATTAAGGTTAATATGCTAGTAATATGCTAGAAACTTTTAGAAAAGTTATTTGAATTGTTGCAAAAACCTGTTAAATGTCCTGTCAAAGTAATTGTTGTTGATACATTAAGAAATGAACTAATGCAAAGTCAATAACTGCTTTTAAGGAGTGAAAATAAAATGTTTTGTCATAAACAAATTCCTTGATGATGTTACTGCAATTTTACCTGCTGATGTTCTAATTTACGTAGAACATTCAGCTCTTTGGGTTTTTTTATTTACAGAAGAATCGGGAAGATCGGCAGAAAGAATATTCAACATTTCTGCACAGGATCCGGTTATTCCTGGAGCTTGAGGAGAATGCTTGGTGCAAGCGGCTCTCTGTGGACCAGGTACAAGAGAGCCTGAATGTGAAGAAGCAGTTTGAGAAGCTGCTGGGGTTGAAGAAGGCGCTGGTACAAGCACAGGAGTCCTTGCGGGAAGTCCTGACAATTCAGGATCCTTTGGCCTTATTGAAGGTCAGTTGTTCACATCAGTGAAATGAGGAACAGTGACTTAAAAATGTAAAACTTTAAAATGTTATCTACAAAATCGGTGTACACCATTCGCTCAAAAAAGAACGGGGCAAATGGTGTCTATTCAAGTCAAGTCAGTTTATTTATTTATATTCTGAATATAAATATATATAATATATTTATGCATATGCTTAGGGTGGTAGTAATCTAGTGGGTAGCACACTCGCCTATGAACCAGAAGACCCAAGTTCAAATCCGGCTTAATACCATTGTGTGAGCAAGGCACTGGACCCTATGTTGCTCCAGTCCCTGTAACTACTGATTGAAAGTCGCTCTGGATAAGGACATCTGATAAATGCTGTAAATGTACATTTATAGAGCACATTTAAAAGGAACTGCAGTTGACCAAAGTGCTTTACAATAAATATTTTTAAATGTTTAAGAAAATAAGATTTAAAAACAGCCACACAAATATATACTGTCAATCAGAGTTAAAATCCAATGTATAAAAATGTGGTTTTATCCTAGACTTAAAAATATGCAGAGATGGTGAATATCAGAGGTAGTTTATTCCATAGCCTGGGAGCTGCAACTGCAAATGACTGATAACCTGCATGTTTGGACCTGGATATTGGAACCCTGAGCAGTAATTGTTCAGCAGATCTAAGTGATCTAGTAGGGGCATGCATAGTTAAAAAATCTCTTAGGTATGGAGGAGCTAGGTTGTTTGTGGACTTAAACACAAACAGTTAAATCTTAAAATTTATCCTAAAACATACTGGGAGCCAGTGTAAAGAAGCCTGTATAGCTGATATGCGATCCCTTTTAGGTTAACAGCCAGACTGCAGCATTGTGCACCAACTGCCACTTACAGGGTTCCTATGGTCATTAAAAACCTGGAAAGGTCATGGAATTTGAAAAGAGAATTTTGGAACATGAAATTAACATATAAACCTATGGAAAAGTCATTGAAATGTGACACATGAATTTTTTACGGAGTACATAGGTCCAGTAAGGAATGTAATAAACATTTTTCTATGTTTACAAGTACAACATTTAAAACTAGCACAGGTCTATAGTATCTTCGTTGGCTTTACATAGTGAACCACGTGAACCACCAGAACTTTCTCAGCCGTATTTCTCCTTTTAAAAGTCATGTAAATTACAGATGATTATCTACACCGGAACATGATGGGACCCATTTTACTTAGAGGAAGAAACACTGTCGTTTAAGATAAGCTTTTCAGGGTTGTTTTAGTTTAACAATTTTCTGGTAATTGTTTTTTTCGTACTTGCACTGAAATTCAGAGAACATATGGTCATGAAAATGTGCTTTGGAAAAATCATGGAAATTGTGTAAGAACCCTGCACTTACTTGTATAAGTGGATCGCAGATAAACAGACTGCAGTTTGTTGACCTTGTTTCAATCTGCAGCATATTGGAGAAATGTGATACTCAAACGTATCCTTTAGCTGACATCAAATTCTTTATTAACATTATAGTCATTGTCTGTTTAAATCTTGCCACTGGGGATGCAGGTGACAGTGCATTTCTTGGGGCTGGACCCAAGCCTGGGTAAATGGGGAGGGGTGTTTCAGGAAGGGCATCGGGTGTAAAAAATTTGCTGAAGCCATTGCTGAATGAAGTAATTAACCATTTCAATTCCATAAGAAAGTAATATGTTAAGGCGCAGACCAGGTTTGTACCTCCTGGTCATTGTGTGGACAAAGAGACACCACCCGTAACTATTCACACTGTTACCCAGGTAAAAAGTCATCAGAAATCAGTCCCCTCTCAGGCTCAAGCTTGTAAAAATGCCATTCATGAGGGCGGGGCTCATGGTGCGAATCCAGATGTCGGGTTTTTGTGTGTGTCCTCCAGGTGTTTGTGTGGTTTTCCACCGGCTGCTCTGATTTCCATGCGCTCTAGGTGAATTTTTGACTCTAAATTGGCTGCATGTGTATGTGTGTGTCCTGCGGTGGACACAGGGTGTCTTGCACCTGGTGACGTCGAATGGCTCTGACTCTTGCAACCCTAGACAAAAATATTTTTTTGCTTTTATATTGGTCTTATTGGTCCCCTAATACTGTATCTGAAGTCCCCTTTTGAAATTCAGGCTTGGTGCAGAATTACAGCTACTTTGATCAAGTCCTACAATGAGATCTCCCAGGACGTGCCGTATTTGTGTCTGTAGCTTTAAATGCTAATGAGGAGAGAGGCGGGACTAGGAGGAGAGCGACCTATAGACGTTGAGGGGGCATTCATAGAAATGGCGTAATCTACACCATTTACCAACCACAATAGTCATGTCGGCATTTTTCCAAAAATAACCCACTGGTTCTTCAGAGTCTCGCATGACTGAACTAAGAGAAATACATTTCTGCTCATTTTTACATCCAATCATCGAGCAACTGAAATACTTCGCACATTATGGAAGCCATGATGCAGCTCTCTGAAAGGCTAAGCAGAATGGCCAAAGGACTCTTTACACATTTAAAGCCACTGCAGGACCATAGACAGGCTAGGGGAACTCGTATTAACATTAAATGAATATGTTGCCATTGATGTAGATGAAATGTTATCAGTATTATAATATTTCTTAAAACTTTTTTTTTCATTTACAGACCTCAAAAAATGCTGAATGGTAAGTTTTTTTCAGATCATTTGTGTGATAAAATTCTTTAGCTGCTTATGATGAATAGATAGTCACGTCATTACCGTTCATTTCTCAGGACTGATCTGTATGAGGCTTGTGCTCGCCACGTCCAGGAGGCCAGCATGTGGAAGGGAATCAGGCCTGCTGCCTCAGTGAGGATCATGCCACTTTTCCACAACCTCCAGATGGCTTTTGCAGGTAAATAATTTGTTCATTTTCTGTAGTACTACTATATAACCTGGCCATGTGGACACAGATACATCCTCCACAGTCCACATTCGTCTGCATCTCCCAGACCCTCTCTTTGACTACATGTAATTTACCGCATTTGCAGGTGACAACATAATGCTGGACCCCAAGACCGCACATCCAAGCTTGAGGCTGGACCCAGCGAATAGTTTGCTGTGTTTGAAGGAGGAAAAGGACACAATGGGCTGCATGGGGCCGTACAGTGTTCTAGCTCAGGTTGCTTTTAGCCATGGTGTGCACCACTGGGAGGTGGAGGTTGAGAACCTGCACATGTGGACTGTGGGCATTTTGTCTGCACCTAAACAAGGGGAAAGTCACCCTTGGGTGCTGTGCAGTGAGGACCAGTTCTGGGGCTTAAGCTACACCCAGAATAGTCGGCAGTATTGTGCCAAGCATGCCTGGCAGAATTTCAGCTTCTCCAGCCCCTCGGCTGGCCTGCCTCAACGGGTTGGTTTGTTTCTGGATGTTGAGAGTGGCATCCTGTCCTTCTATAATGCTGTGGAACTAGGGCACCTGTACACATTCTATTGCAGCCTAGAGATGCCTGTGTACCCTGTGTTCTCAATCGATGCAAGGAGTGAGGGGGGTGGAGCCACTCAAATGAGGGTCCTTCCCACAGTCTGTCCTGTCCAGCTGGTATAGATGTACATTAGTAATGTTATGGGGCAGTGGTGGCCTAGTGGTTAAGGAAGCGGCCCCGTAATCAGAGAGTTGATGGTTCGAATCACTGCTCACTCAGGGTGATGGATTAAATGCAGAGGACAAATTTCACTGTGTGCACCGTGTGATGTGCTGCTGTGTATCACAATGACAATCACTTCACATTCACTTATGCACATACAGCAATATAAAGGGAATAACCTTATATATTTTTAATAAAAATTGTTACCCCTCTCTACATTCTCAATGCATCTGGAAAGTGTCTCATTGCAACCTTTGCATCCCTCATTGCATAGATCTGTGTTGATCCAGTACCCAATCTGTTTAAATGGCATAATAACACCACGATGCAAGAATTGAAAGCATGTAAAGCATGCTGTCTTTAGCCTGAATCAAGTTTGGATACATTTTAAATTCAAGCTACTGCCTGGTTGACCGCTCTTGTCATCTTAGGTACATGAGCCAAAAACCAGTTGGGTGTCATTTTATCATGTCAAAGGAGAAAAACAGTTTACATCCAAAAACAGCATGACTAAGAACCAGCAGATCATTTGGTGACAGTATTCATGAGAAAGCCTTCAGAAGAGGATTTAGAATGTTGGTGATTAAAGAGAATAATGGAATCTGGAATTGTTTACCAAATGACAGGTTTCAATGGAAAGGCGCTCAAAGAAATGTCACATCATCCTCTGACTACCCAGCACCACTCAGTATCGTACCCCATTATTGTCTTACAGCAGAGCTCCCGGTCTTCCTGATATCAGGTGATCCAGTTGAGTGAAGTTGAGGTTTCAGGACGACTTTGGTCCATCCGGTCCAGCTGGTGTAGGGACTTTGATCAGCCTGCACCCTCTCTAGCGATGCCCTCATCCATGCCCTCATGCAAGACGTGGAGCTGCAGCAGGATCCTTGCATCCCTGAAATAAAGAGAGCAAAGGAAGACGTGCAGTGGGAAGAATGAGATCCTTCAGACTCATAATTTCCTCCTGCCTTTTTACAGAATTGCCAGTAAAAAAATCTAATTCTCACCATCTCCTTAATCTGTGGATTTTTTCACAAAAAGCTTACGCTGCATCTTTTCTATTTGGAATGTCAGATAAGGGAACACAAAAAAAAAAGACAACCGGTCTGCATTTGGAATCAAAATTAAAGTGGAAAAACACTACAGGATGATCCAACTTTGATGTAATGTCCTTAAAGTCAAAATGAGGCTCAGTAGTTTGTGTGGCCTCCACGTGCCTGTCTGACCTCCCTACAACACCTGGACATGCTCCTGATGAGGTGGCGGATTATCTCCTGAGGGATCTCCTCCCAGACCTGGACTAAAGCATCCACCAACTCCTGGACAGTCTGTGGTGCAATGTGGCATGGGTGGAAGGAGCAAGACATGATGTTGCAGATGTGCTCAATTGAATTTAGGCCGGGGGAACGGGCGGGCCAGTCCATAGCATCAATGCCTTCATCTTGCAGGATCTGCTGACAAACTCCAGCCACCATATGGTCTCACAAGGGGTCTGAGGATCTCATCTCCGTACCTAATGGCAGTCAGGCTACCACTGGTGAGCACATGGCGGGCTTTGCGGCCCACAAAGAAATGCCACCCCACACCATTACTGACCCACTGCCAAACTGGTCATGAACGTTCTCTACGGCGTCTCCAGACTGTCACAACTGTCACATGTGCTCAGTGTGAACCTGTTTTCATAGGTGTAGAGTGTGCAAGTGGCAAATTTTCCCAATCTAGGTGTTCTCTGGCAAATGCCAAATGTCCCAAACGTGCTGCACGGTGTTGGGCTGTAAGCACAACCCCTACCTGTGGATGTCTGGCCCTCATACCAACGTCACAGAGTCTGTTTCTGCGCATCTGTCATTTTGCAGGCCTCTGGCCGTGCTCTTCCTGTTCCTTCTTGTACGAAGGCGGTGGTAGTGGGTTTTACTTTTTCATGTGAAATACATTTACATTTAAGGCATTTGGCAGACGCCCTTATCCAGAGTGACAAACAATGTGCTTACATGTTACCATTGATGAAGTGATCAGTTATGAATACAATCTTTTTATTCACTCTGTTGTAGTTTCTATACATTAAACAGACAACATGAAGGTTACAAGTTAACCTAAAGAGGAAGGTCTTGAGCTGAAAAGAAGTGGCCCGTACGGGGATCGAACCCGCGACCTTGGCGTTATTAGCACCACGCTCTAACCAACTGAGCTAACCGGCCAGTCGCAGTTTTTTTCCGTTCACGGAGCCTGGCTGTTTGGAACACCTCTCACGGTTGTTTGCAGTATTTAGTGTTTAATGATTTGGGTGACCAGATAGCCATGTCTGGCCGGGCTTTTACACTTTTTCTTCTCGGTGATTAAACATTCGTCACGTCATCAGCTTCTACACGCATTCGGGGGGAGAAAACGGCAGCGTACGTGGCATAAAAACAATATCTGCAGTGTTATTTTAATTTTGCATGTCAAAAAGAATCCGCAGCTCCCGTTGCAGCTTTCTCTTTTGTGGAAAACGGGTCCACGTGGCTCTTTGAGTGTTAAAGGTTGCCGAGCTGTAAACTACTGTATCACTATCCCGTCCCCACACACTGCTCCCTGGGCGCCTGTCATAGCTGCCCACTGCCCACCAAGGGTGATGGGTAAAAGCAGAGGACAGATTTCGTTGTGTCACCGCGTGCTGTGCTGCAGTGTCTCACAATGACAATCACTTCAATTCACGCCATTATCTCAAATGACACGCTTGTATCCCCGCCCCGCCCACATTTCGCAGTCGGATGTGACGTCAGCACGCGGCGCCGCGACGCTGCGGAAGAACGTCTGCGCTTCTGCTTCCGCCTCGGCTTGGAGAGTAAACAGCTGCCGTCGCGTTTCGCCTCGGGATGATCGGCGGGTCGCGCTGAGACATGGGGAACTGCCTGAAGTCCCGCACTGCTGACGACGTCTCTCTGCTGCGCGACCCCCAGTCGGACGGAGCGAGTTACGGGGACGCGGAGCCGGACCTGGAGCCACCTCCGCCCTACGAGGTCAGACATGAACCCCAGACAGTGAGAGTAAAGAACCCCACAGCACCCTGCCACGCTTGATCTGTGTGTATAGTTCTGCCATAAGATTATGACAGGTGAAGGGAATAACATAGAATAACATTTTGTCCTTGAAGTAGAAAGAATTGAGCCACGTTTTACCAGGTCACAGCACCTTCAGAACTGCAGTTCTTGCACAATGTTCCTGGTCTTCGGTGGTTAGGACCAGAAGAAGTAAACCCAAGATGCCCAAGGCTGACTGATGCACGTGGGCAGTGCAGGCGGCGATGTTGCAGCTGCTGCGACTCAAATGGCTGAAAAGAAAGATGTGCTCAGTGTGAACGTTTTCATCCGTGAAGAGCACAGGGTGCAAGTGGCAAATTTTCCCAATCTTGGGGTTCTCAGGCAAATGCCAAACGTGCTGCACGGTGTTGGGCTGTAAGCACAACCCCCACCTGTGGATGTCTGGCCCTCATACCAACCTCACAGAGTCTCTTTCTGCGCATTTGTGCAGACGCATGCACATTTGTGGCCTGCTGGAGGTCATTTTGCAGGCCTCTGGCCGTGCTCCTCCTGTTCCTTCTTGTACTAAGGCAGTGGTAGTGGGTTTTTACTTTTTCATGTGAAATGTTATTCACTTTTTGCCAACATATATCTTGCTTTGAAATGTATATCATTGCATTTTAATTAAAGGATTTAATCATTGTATTTTAGTATTTGCTCGGAGATAGATAGCTCTGCAGTTTTTCTGTTCGCGGAGCTTTCAGCAGGATTATAGGATCTGCTATTGATGATGTGGTGATAGTTACCACATCACACCCAAGATCTAGTGGAGTCTCTGTATTGACAGGTCAGGGCTGTTTTGATGGAAAAAATGGGAAACTAATCAATATGAGGCGTAATGTTATGGCTGATTGGTATCAGTCAGTCCAAAGATCAAGATATTAACCTGGTTTCTGACTTATCTCACTACACTTTATCAGGCCTTATTACAATGTCTGTACCACTGCTAGAAGATCTAAAAATCGTGTTTGACCATGCAATCGATCTTGTCATTTTAGCCTAAAGAAAGAAGAATGCATTAAAATGGAACGGGGGTGGTTCGCCACAGCGACCTGGGTTTACTGCTGCCTCAATGTAAGAGTGGATAAAAGATTGCTTGGCTGAGAAAAAGGCCCGGCCCATTGCCTCAATAGGATAAAGAAAGACTTTCAAGATCAAGTTTCACATTTGCTCTGGCCAACGTTTTTTCTTTTTCCCCAGGAAATGAGAATTTTATTCCACTGTTGATTCCATGCAGAATTTATTTCCTGACTTTGCTAGGTTGGAGTTGAATCGTATAATCATGCATTTTTATATCAGTGCTGTTATTCCTGCACATTTTTTTTGCAGATGTTTGGCTTGTCTTGTGTGTCCTGTTTGAAATATCAACATGTCCACTTACAAGCATCCTACATGATGTTGATCTGTTCATTGTACAGAAAAGTTTAGCTTTTCTCTTATAGAGACAACCTGTACAGTATTTAAGCTTGCGTTAGTATATTTTAGCTTAGAGGGTGGTCTGTGTGAAACATTATTTCAATACACGGTATACTGTGTATACTGTTGTAATGACAATAAACCAGTCTTGAATCTTATTGCTGCAAGTATGATGCAGCCTTCAGACAACAAATGAACGCTTCTGGACTGTTGGCTGCGTGTGGATCCCGCTCATCATTTCTTGTGTGTGTTCAGGAGCCGGCCTACTTGCCTGTCTTCCACCCAACACCCAGCCGGACGTGTTTTGCCACCGAGCTGACTGCGGACGAGCATGTTCGCATCGCACAGCGCATTGGCCTCATCCAGCACCTGCCCCGTGGTATTTATGACCCCGGAGCCGACAGCGCAGAGAAGAAGATCAGAGAGTGCGTATTGGTCAGAACACTGCATCTGATGTTAACACACAGGACACTGTAGGCTTTTTTATTTCCAGCGATAGTTCCCCCTGAATCCAATCTGTGATATCTGCCCAGCTATGCTAAATAATGAGGCTATGAAACCATCAAAATGAATTAAATGCGATTGAAATAAATTATTATTATTATACGTCTACAGTGATAATATCATTCGAAGAAGTTTGTTGGGGCGGCCTTTTTATATAGGACCCTGTAGCCCCAAAACCTGGCCTGAGTAGCCCCCAGGACAAATAAGCCAATACAGAGAAGAGTCAAGATGAATGCTACTTTCCTAGTAGCCTGAGAGAGATGGTGGTTCCAGTGGAGCAGTGCTGGAATAGTGCACCTAGTGCAATTGTGTTCCTGAGAAGGATACTGAACCCTGGGTGTCTCCAGGGGTCCTGTCCTCTGGATAAGGTCGTCTGGTAAATGGCATAAATTCGATCTGGAATTGATACACCTTAATGATCATTTCATAAGTTCTGCCTGAATGTTGCAAGGTACAGTAAAATAGAGCAGGATTTGTCATGTATACCCATAAGACTAGTTAAATGTTCTCTGCCCCTCACTCATACCATTTGTGCAAAGTATTCAGATCTACTTGCTGGAAGGTGATTCTAATGCTAACCATGGACCTTTGACCTCTGTGCAGGTGTGTGATCTGCATGCTGGACTTTGTGTATGGGGACCCAGTACGGTTCTTGCCCTGTCTGCACATCTACCACGCAGACTGCATCGACGATTGGCTCATGCGCTCCTTCACATGCCCATCATGCATGGAGCCCGTTGATGCCGCGCTGTTGTCCACCTACGAAACCAACTGACCATCATCTTGCAACCCAACCAGTCACCTGTTTCCAGGGACACTCTCTCCCAGTCCAGACCAGACACTGTATTTAGACTTGGGAGCACATCTGGGATGTCCTGAACGGGAGAATGCCCATCAATGGGTTGGTTTGAATGGCCGCTGAAATGAAGGCATCGGGACCCCCGTTTTCTCTTCTTGTCCGGTTTATCTCTGCATTTTTAAAAAATGAGAGGGTGAAGGTCATTGCAACTAAAGATTTAACACACACAAATTATTTAATAATATAAATTATTTATTATCGAAGTAAATGAAATAAGGAATTAGTAAGTAGATAGAAAGCCAAAGAAAGCTTCAAGGCTCCTGAGCTGTTTTCGCTGGAGCTGTTGAATGTTAAGGGCTATACTGCGCATGCTTATTAAAGGAGATTTTGGTTTCCCTAACAGTAAGTATCAAATCTTGGCTTGCACTTTACATAGGAGAAACACAATATTAATGTTTAATTGTCACCGTGCTCCAGCCTCTTTCTGCCTGCAGGGTTTCTGAATTATTAATAGTGCAGATGTTTATCACTAATCATGTCAAGCAAGAGATTACTGATGCGCTCACACACACACACACACACACACACACACTGACGAAAGCATCTCAGGAAACACTTTATTTAGATGCTATACTTCATTTCAAGGCCTTAATTGAACTCTCAAGTTTGAAATCCACTGGTGGTTTTCTGCTGTAGTTGTGTAATTGTCAGTGGTGTGCAGTGTAATGTGCATTTATGTGTTTTCTGATAAGCAGATAATTAAACAGAAATGTTGTGATCACTGTCATATGAAACCAAATGTAATGGTGCTAAAAAGTTTCTGGGGCTACCTCTGGTTACATTAAATACAGTTGTAAGGTGTGGAGTAATGAATACATGCCAGAATGTTGAGTAACCAGACGTACAATACTAACAGAAATGGCGGTTTCTCGAATGGGAACACGTGCTAATTATTTTTTTTATATTATGCTTGGTACAAGGTAAACAAGAACATACATAAGCGAAACACTACACCCATGAATGACAACAATCAAATAAAAAGGCATTAAATTACTGAACGTAATGCATTCTTTAATGATGAAAAAAGACTGGGTTGAAGTTGGCCACAGTGCACTGTAACTAGAGAGGTAAGCTCAAGTAGCACCTCAACGGGGAGACACCATCAACCCTCCAGCTGTAGCCCTTTTTAATTTGCCACAAACGCACACTCTTTCAAACTGCATATTGCATTTCGGCTCTATTTGCTGGGCCGTCATCTCCATTCCTGACCTTTCATACCGACGTGTTCCAGCAATCGCTGCAGCTGCATCAGTCAACATCTTCAGGTTAGACTACAGCAGATGTGTTGTAAGCACCAGCTTCAGTGACAGTCATATTTCATTCAGAAATTAACCATGATAGTCAATTTACATATTGATTAGTTGTTGGGTCAATATGCCACTAAGTAAATAGGGGCAGTGGTGGCCTAGCGGGTAAAGAAAGCGGCCTCGTATTTAGAAGGTTGCCGGTTTGAATCCCGATCTGCCAAGGTGCCACCGAGCAAAGCACCGTCCCCACACACTGCTCCCCGGGCGCCTGTCATGGCTGCCCACTCCTCACCAAGGGTGATAGTTAAAAGTAGAGGACACATTTTCTTGTGTCACCATGTGCAGTGTTTCACAATGACAGTCGCTTCACTTTCAAATGTCATTGCCTTGGTCATTCCAGCTCGGGCTTCTTTATCACAATGAACATGAACAGTGTAGGAGCTTTTCATGCTCTGTTCATAATGATTTATAAATGTTTATGTCATATAATAGTTGTCCTATGTGTTATTAAGTACTACAAAGGCAAAGATTCTGCTCCTTGCCCCATTGGGAATTATACTTATTGTCAATATACCTAAAATGAACTGAATAAAATGAACCTTTCAATTATAAAAAGCCAACTGGTAATTAAATAAGCAATGAAAACATTCTCTAGCAGGCTTTACAATTAACTATGAACTCATTTTTCAGATTTGAATCCCCCTGATCATGCCTGTACTTTTCGTACCACCTTTTCTTACCTCAAATAAGAGACTTCATAAATTCATGAAATGATTGTTTTAAAATCACTGAATGGACCGGCTCCAGCCGAGTCAGTCCATTCCACCCCGTTCACTCAGGTCTTCAGACCAGAGACTATTGTCTGTACCTGGGTCACATTACATGACCTGCCAATCAGTGTCAGACAGGCGCTGTCAATCACTGCGTCAATCACTCACTTTTACACACTGTCTTTTAACCCTGTGTGACGTGGTTCATTCAACTCCTGTTTTATTCAACTCCGTTTAAATGAAATTGCTGCATGTTCTCTTATTTTATTCTGCTTTCTTTCTAGCTCTTTATTTTTAATGAAATTGTGTCCATGTTTGTCCTGTTCTTGGTAATAAAATGTTTTAATTATTATTTTAATGTACAGCACTTTGGTCAGATCCTTTGTTGTGTTAATAAATATGATATGGTATTCTGCTTCTGAGACTCCAACTAATCTAGCCATCAACATTTACTAACACAATGCTGACAGGATGATACGGTGTTCATCACAACTCTGACATTTGGGATAAATCCAGTACGGAATTAAAATGGGATGCATAATCTCATTGTCAAATATGTGTAAATTAACAGAGATGAATGGAAACCCTAGGCCTAACCTGACATGCATGCAAAATTAATCCTATCCCAAGGCAAACCCTCCATAAAGATGGCTAAAGATGTGGTGTACAAACTGACGTTCCGTCTTGGAAGATCACAGAAAGATTCCAGTATTTGCATATTTACTAGAAATCTAAAATTAGTAGGATAAAAAAAAATAAAAAGACTATTTTTTTTAATGGCAGCAAATAACTATGCAACCAAATAGCACTCTCTACACTTAAAAGGTCATGTTTGGGAAATTTTCAGACTATAAAAAGACAACCCTTTTCAAAAGAGAAGAAATGCATACAAACATTCATAAATCTTACATGCACATACAGCACATTGTGACATTTCAAAACAGACAGGTTAGAGGACTTCTGCCTTTTCTATCTAGCACATAAAAAACATTAAACTGGCATAAATATGTATATTATGTACATGAACAAGCCTTCAAGCAAAGAGCGTGAGCCATTCCGCAAATGTGTGTAGAGAAGGGGTCCAAACTTCAGTGACCCCCACTGGGATTGCAGACAGGAGGGAGGACACGCCTGGAGTTGGCACGCACCCATGGGTGCTCCATGACACTTTTTAGTGGCAAACGCATAGCTGGGCTGTGTCGCAGTAGCTTGGAGATCAAGTCACGTGCCCCTTCAGAAACCACTTTGGGAAAATGTAGATCAACCTGCAAGTTCAGAGACATTTTATAGCTTTGAGCAAAATTATAATGAATACATATTTCAGGTGCAAAAAAATAATAAACCTTAAAGAATCCAACTTTCTAACTGCACTGACAAATCAGACAACCAAACCCAAATTAACCGTAATATTCAAAATTAAATTGTGACTAAATCTAATGTTGAAAGAAAAATAAGTCATGAGAGAACCCCAAACCATGTTAATTTAATAAGACAGTTTTATTATGAATAGTACATTTTGTTAGAGTTTATATTAATATGTCTATATTTCCACACACACTATTTCCCACTACTACAGCAAAAATATTTTTTTGCTATTTGTTACCATTTCAAAGAACTACCAGTCCCTTTGTCCAGAAAGTTGAAGGTTTGAACTCCATTGTGTCCCTGAGCAAGACACTTTATTTATTAGGGGGACTGTCCCCGTAACTCCCTTGTCCCTAAGTCGCTCTGGATAAGGGCATTAGCCCACCAGCTAAATTCCATAAGGCAGTGGTGGCCTAGCGGTTAAGGAAGCGGCCACGTAATCAGAAGGTTGCCTGTTCGAATCCTGATCCGCCAAGGTGCCACTGAGCAAAGCACTGTCCCCACACACTGCTCCCTGGGCTATACTGCTGTGTATCACATGTGACAATCACTTCACTTCACTTTAAATTAAAGGAGCAATTGGGTGCATTATATGGAAAACGTATACAAATTAAAAACACAAACCTTTGTGATTCGTTTGTATGTCTCAGAGTGGCTGGCTGTTTCAAATGGAGGGTTTCCCACGAGGCATTCATAGCACAGCACTCCAATGCACCACAAGTCCACTTTCTCATCATGGGAACGTCCCTCCACCATCTCTGGAGGCAAGTAGTCCAGCGTCCCACACATAGTACGACGCCTGGGACACAAAAGGTATATTTACTTTTAATTGCTGTAACCCAATCCCCCCATTTCAATTGGACTGTACATCCAACTACATGAATATTCATTACTTTCCCTGTCAGCTCTTACATTAACTTTTTCCAAATTATGTTCTATTGTTATCTCTTGTAATGGTCTTTTTTATTTATTTTTTTATTCCTTACCTCAAGGATGGTGCATGAACAGACCAGCCAAAATCAGCAATTTTCAGCTCTCCTCTGAAACCAAGCAGGAGGTTCTCCGGCTTAATGTCACGATGAATGACTTTCTTTTCATGGCAGTACAGCAGGGCATCAGACAGCTCCTCCATGTACTATCAGAGGATTTCAAATAGAGTACAAATTTATGCTTTCCTTACATGATCACATGTTGTTATTTCCTAAAAGATGTTGGCAGTGTGATCAGAAGTGTCATCCTACCATACTACACTTTACAGTCACATGCGATATCAGACACTATCGGTACAACATGAATATCTACAGAAAAACAAGTAACATACTGCGAAACATTGCTGTGAGATTAGGATCTTTTCCACAGCAGTGGAAATTGACAATGGTCATGTTCAGTATGTATTGGATTGAACTAATGATTGAATAATTATGGGTGTTGCAACAACAGTTTGAATGGGGGAAAAACAAGCTTTTTTGAAACTCTGCGACCATAAACATAATGCAGCGCATTCTAATGTGCCAACATAATGAAAAGTGGCAAGTTGTTGGATACCTCATATCTAACCCAAGTGGAAGATCAGAGCTGAGTAATCTTTGTACTTTAATATTTTATTCCACACAAAAATAAATAAATAAACTACCGTAGCTGTGCGCTGGTCATCAAAACGGCCACAGCGCTGCAGTTCCTTGTACATCTCCCCTCTTGGAGCATACTCCAGGATAAGAAACACTCGCGTAGCATCATGGAAATAGTTGTAGAAACTGAGAATATTTGGATGTCTTCATACAGAGAAAAAATGTGGTTAGTGGTATCCAACATAAGCATTTAAAGTGAAAGTGAAGTGATTGTCATTGTGAAACACAGCACATGGTGACAACAAAATGTGCCCTCTGCATTTAACAATCACCCTTAGTGAGCAGTGGGCAGCCATGAAAGGCACCAGGGAGCAGTGTGTGAGGACGATTCCTTAAATCAAGGAGATCTCAGTGGCACCTTCAGGACTCAAACCCACAACCTTCTGATTACGGGCCCGTTTTCTAACCCGCTAGGCCACAACTCCTGCTCATTTACATAAACCATAAAGATGACCTTGCAGTGGTAGTAGCCTGGTGTGTAACACACCTACCTATGAAACAGAAAGTCACAGGTTCAAACACCACATCGTGTCCCTGAGCAAGACGTTTAACCCTGAGTGTCTCCAGGGGGACTGTCCCTGTCACTACTGGTTGTAAGTCGCTCTGGGTAAGGGTGTCTGGTAAATGCCGTAAATGTAAATGAACATACCTAAGATGAGACTGGATCTCGATCTCTCTCCTCAGCTGGTGCTCCACGCCCTCCTTTTCCATCTGGGACTTAAAAAGGACTTTCAGGGCAACAACAACTTTCAGATTCTTCTCACGTGCCAGGTACACGTTCCCAAATTTTCCTTTGCCAAGTGGACGGCCAATATCAAAGTCCTTAAGGGAGAACTTCCTATATGTGGGACAGTCACAAATCAGCTATATGTTAAGTCATATCGCTTAGTAAAATTTAAGGATAGCAAGTAAATACAGTTGGGTCATTCTGGCTCAACGTAAATAATATTTCTTATTGCTAATGCTTGACCATTGAGAACCGTTGAAGTATGTTTTTGGGTTAACATGGAGAAAAAATAAATAAATAAATAAAATACAGGACAAATTACATCTGCAGGAACTATAAACCAAACTTTTTTTTTGGTGTAACGCGACACTAAAGCTTAAAATGACCAAATTAAATGAAAATCTCACGTTGGACGTTTAGTGGTCGCAAGCATTTCCCTCAGAATTGTGAACATTACCAAGTATCTCTTGAACTGACCCGGAACACCCCAACTGCATTCTTAACAATAAAATAATCTTACTTTCTTGCTGAAGAATGGGTCTGCATAGTTCCAGAGCCTGATAAAAAAGGAAAATGATAGAAACATGACATCATGCTGCTAACTGCAAGAAACCGCAAGCCACAGCTCCGTTCGGTACCCACCAGAGGCGTCGCTTTTGGCCGCAGCGCCTCTGACTGCATTCAGCTCCATGCGGTGCAGCGCCGACGTGTGGATCTGGGGAAGGCAAAGACACGGTGCATGAAACCGCGGGACGGGACAGAATCAACCTGGCGATCGGTCCGGGACAGCGGGACGACGCACACATACCAGTCCTCTGGGGGCCGAATTCTCCTTGTTCTAGAAAACAGAATCGAGTAAGAGTCGAATGATGACTCGAATCTTCTGACAGCATGTTCAAGAAAACAGTAAGCTAACGACAGGCTCTATTGTTACGCGCGATAACGGCCGCCCGCAGACGCGATCAGATGTAGAAGAAGAACCATGTTTATTCAAATGAACCGAGTTTATACGGATTATTCCGTGGAAAGCGAATTTCCGAGATCGCCTCGGCAGTGGGTGAGCATGCTAGCTGGCAAAACCGCGCGCGAAAGCCACACGCCGTGATAAAATAACAGTAAACACGGTACCTGCATGCTGAACGCAAACACGGGACACACGAGCTCCACAATACCGAGACAACGACGGGGGACGCAGGACGAGAACTGCGCCAAGTTTTAAACGGAGCCGCAGTGCGCCGTGATTGGCGCGCGACCATGTACACGTCACAGGCGGCGCCGCGTTTGATTGGCTGAACGATGGACCGTCGTTTCGGTCTTAAGACAATATTATCTCTATGTTTGAGAGTAATTAAAAAAAACAAACAGCACGACATCTTAATCTTAATTAGGAGACCAGAAATCAGAAGGTGCCACTAATTCCACGTGTATTTTTTTGTGGAAAAACCACTGGACTTATTACAAAGTAGTAACGTTATTCAACATTTACGATACAGAGTAGACCACATAAAGCACAGAGCATCTCAATTTACAGCTCAATTTCGAAGCGTGTCGAATTTATCAATTTGCGTCCAAATCAAAACTGAATAACAGAACAAGAAATCACGTGATGTCCGAACACTGGGTCCCTCTGGCGCCACTTACTGTCGTGGAGCAAATCCTATTTGTGTGTAACTCTGTAAAAGTTGTAAATCATGCTGAAAAATAGGCAAAAGTCTAATTTGAGGTCTTTCTGTTGTGTGTTATAAATGTAATACTAGTGAAGCAGATATGTAAAATGTTTATCCGTGGTTTCCTTTCTTCAGATCTGTTTGAACTTCTCACTTCTGGCAGAACAGTTTTTTCCTCACATGCCATCAGCGTCACCAACAGCCTTTACACTTTGCTGGTAATACCCTAATTACTATCCTTATTTCTGGTTACGTCTGGTTAAAATCTGTTTATTGTGTGTTCTGCTTACTTCATAAAAGACACTATATTCACTTCACTTTATTCTTTAATTCTCTAACTTGCACAGTTATGTCACTTGGACTTCATGTTGTCTAGTTGTCTTTTTAATTTATTGTAATGTATGTGTATTGTGTATTGTCTACACTGTCTGTTCACGTTGTCTGTATATCATGTTGCTGGAAAGTCACCAACTGCCGGAACTAAATTCCTTGTCTGTGTTACACACTTGGCCAATAAATACGATTCTGATTCTGATTCATTTTAGATTTCATTTGGTCTTTTTGTATTTGCATATATTTTGAGTTTCATTTGTGTGCCATACATTTTGTTTGCAGATCTTTGGACATTTGTTAAAAGCATTCAGTGTATTTAGGAAGATTTGGCAGTGTTGTAACATGGACCAGCTTCATCACAACAAGGCACACAGTGCTATAATATGAGATTGATATTAAAAAGCAGTACATTAAACAAAGAATAAGAATAAACATTGAGTAAATTGAGCTCCGGAGCCTTTGGACCTCCGAGACAGGATTGTCTCCAGGTACAAATCTGGGGAAGGTTACAGAAACATTTCTGCTGCCTTGAAGGTCCCAATAAGCAAAGTGGCCTCCATCATTCTCAAGTGGAAGAAGTTCAAAACCACCAGGACTCCCCCCTAGAGCTAGCCGGCCGCCTAAACACAGCAATCGGAGGAGAAGGGTCTTAAGTCACAGCCGTGACCAAGAACCCAATGGTTACTCTGTCAGAACTCCAGAGGTCGTCTGTGGACAGAGGATAACCTTCTAGAAGGACAACCATCTCTGTAGAAATCCACCAATCAGGCCTGTATAGTAGAGTGGCCAGATGGAAGCCACTTCTTAGTAAAAGGCGCATGGCAGCCTGTCTGGAGTTTGCCAAAAGGCACCTGAAGGAATTATCTGGTCTGACGAGACAAAGATGGAACTCTTTGGTGTGAATGCAGGGTGTCACATTTGGAGGAAACCAGGCACCTCTCATCACCAGGCCAATACCATCCCTACAGTGAAGCATGATGGTGGCAGCATCATGCTGTGGGGATGGTTCTCAGCTGCAAGAACTTGGAGACTAGTCAGGATAGAGGGAAAGATGACTGCAGCAATGTACAGAGACCTCCTGCGTGAAAATCTGCTCCAGAGCATTCTTGAACTCAAGCTGAGGCGACGGTTCATCTTTCAGAAAAACAACGACCCTAAACACATAGCCAAGGTATCAAAGGAGTGGCCCAGCCAGAACCCAGACTTGAATCTGATTGAACATCTCTGGAGAGATCTTAAAATGGCTGTGCGTCCCATCCAACCTGATTGAGCTAGAGGTGCTGCAAAGAGGAATGGATGAAACTGGCCAAAAATAGGTGTACCAAGCTTGTGGCATCAAAAAAAAAAAAAACTTGACACTTGAGGCTGTATTGAGCAAAGGCTGTGAATAATTATTTGATGCAAAGCTAATTATATAACAGGAGTAGTCACCAGACTTTAATCCCATAGAAAATTTGTGGATGGAGGGAGCTGGAGGTTTTAGGTTTAATCAACCACAAAACATTAATGACTTTCAGAGGGTCTGCAGGAAAGAGTAATAACATTTACATTTACAGCATTTATCAGACGCCCTTATCCAGAGCGACTTACAATCAGTAGTTACAGGGACAGTCTCCCTGGAGCAATTTAGGGTTAAGTGTCTTGCTCAGGGACACAATGGTAGTAAGTGGGATTCGAACCCGGGTCTCCGGGTTCATAGACGAGTGTGTTACCCACGAGGCTACTACCACCCTAAAATAGGTGGTAAATAAATAAATAAATAAATAATAATTTTAAACCCTGACATAACTCCATGTGTTCATTCATAGTTTTGACACAGTCAGTAAGAATCTACCAACTGTAAATGGTCATGAAAATAAAGAAAAACACATTGAATGAGAAGGTTTGTCCAAACTTTTGGCCTGTACTGTATACATAAAAATGATCCCCCAGGAAAAATGCTTTAACAAATAGAAGTCTTTATTTATTCATGTATTTGAATCAGGATAAAGGTTGTTTAAGCGCAATCAAAAATAGAACCTGCCTGCAGACACAAGAAAGTGTTCTGCATTTGTAGCACTCCAAAGTTTATTACATAAATTAAGTCACATACATAAAATGACAGAACATCACAAAACAACTTGGTCTGGGGTGTATTATTAATAAACAATTATTTACATAAAATCTTATACAGATTAAAATGTATAAAACACATTTCACTGGCCTCCATCAGGACCTGTGCTGCACACAGGAGGGAGAACTCGACGGGAGTTAGCGCGCACCCATGGGTGTTCAATGACATTCTTCAGGGGCAAGCGCATGGCAGGACTGTGGCGAAGTAACTTGGCGATGAGATCGCGTGCCCCCTCAGAAACCACTTTTGGAAACTTCAGATCAACCTGAAATGAGGAATGTTCAATACTGAGGACAAAGGCATTTTGAAATAAAACTTTAATACATTCATCTTGTGAAGGTCAATTTCAAATTACACACACTTTGAATACGGACCTTTGTGATTCGCTTGTATGTCTCAGAGTGGCTGGCCGTTTCAAATGGAGGGTTTCCCACGAGGCATTCATAGCACAGCACTCCAATGCACCACAAGTCCACTTTCTCATCATGGGCATGCCCCTCAATCATCTCTGGAGGCAAGTAGTCCAGCGTTCCACACATAGTACGACGCCTGATGGGGGAGATGGTATACATGTTTAGTGCTATATCGTAGTCTTCCACACAAACACTATACCACAACATTAAAATCTGATGTCAAGGCTCTGTTCTACTTTAGAGACGCCCTTATCAAGAGCGATACGCTAGTTGAGTTCTCAGTGGCGGAGCATGAGACAGTTATAGTGACAGTCCCTCCGGAGACTCTAAATGGGTTCAGTGTCTCAAAATCAGGGACACAATGGCAGTTAGTGGGATTTGAACCTGGCTTCTCAGGCTCTCACGTAGTAGGCTCCTTTAAATCCAAACCAGGCCTTTTCTTCTGTTCCACCAGGTAAGTCGATGAATTCAGATTAAAACAGTCTTCAATGAATCGACATACAGGCGCCTGCCATGGCTGCCCACTGCTTACTCAGGGGATGGGTTAAAGGCAGAGGCCACATTTAACTGTGCAGTCACATGTGACAATCACTTTCAGTAGATTCGAACCACTACATACTATGAACATCCCACAACAGCGGTTCCAAATCCTTTTGCTAAAGGATCCATTTACATTTAGCCCCTGGCATTATTGAAACCCTACTTCACCATGGCTCAGGTGGATCTGCACCAGAGAGCCTCTCACACCCTGGACTGTCTAGAGAAGGTGATAGTTTCCAAAGAAAATGAAGGTGAAGTGTCATTGTGTTACACAGCAAGCACAGTACATGGTGACAAAACAAAAGGTGTCCTCTGCATTTACCCATCACCCTTGGTGAGCAGTGGACAGCCATGAAAGGTGCCCGGGGGAGCAGTGTGTGGGGGCTTGTGCTTTGCTCAGTGGCACCTTGGCAGTTCAGGATTCTAACAGACATCCTCCAGATTACAGATCCCTGGCAGTGGTCTGCTTTCAATCCAAAAGAAATAAGGGAACTTCACACTGCATAACAAAATGTAACACTGTAGTGTGAAACACTGAAGTGCTACAAAGTTAATGAGCTTTACCTTAGAGATGGTGCATGAACAGACCAGCCAAAATCAGCGATTTTCAGCTCTCCTCTGAAACCAAGCAGGAGGTTCTCCGGCTTAATGTCACGATGAATGACTTTCTTCTCATGGCAGTACAGCAGGGCATCAGAGATCTCCTCCATGTACTGCAAAGATGAAAATTGTTAATTACCAAAATGGTCCATCTTTATTTTCTTAAATGAAACCAGAATTCTTAAAATAGGGGCTATTCCCTAAATAAAAATAAATAAAATTTTATTATATATATATATATATATATATATATATACACACACACACACACATACATACATACATATACACATATACAGACACACACACACACACACAAATTGTATAATATAATATTATACAACTTAATCCATTAAATTAGTTAATAATGTCCCCAAAAATTTGACATGGGAGAAGGTCTGTAACATCAGCTATAAAAAGGGATATTTAAGAGAGCCTCTCAGAAGTAAAGCAGGCCAGAGCCTCTACAATCTCTACAAAACTGATCCTCAATGGCAAATTGCAACGGCTTTGGAAATCTCATCATCTGCAGTGTACAACATCTAAAGATTAAGAGAAATGGATATCTCTGTTCATAACCGGATGCCTGTGGTCTTTGGGCCCTCAGACGATGCAGAGTCCCTCATGGTCATAATTGTGTGAACAACATTACTTAAATGGGCCAAGGAATACTTCCATAAACCACGGTCCATAATCACAGTCCACCGCGTCATCTGCAGATCAAAGGTGCAGTCATGAAGCCTGAACATAGACCAGAAGTGGTGTGTCTCCAAGACTAAATTTAAAATGGACTTTCAAAGAAGGGAGGAGGGGAGAAAAAAAAAAAAAAAAAAAAAAAAAAAAAAAAACCTCACTGCCTAGACATTATCAAATGGTTTTGGGAGAGGAATGGGTTAATGACTTTCTGGAAATTAGGTTGTATACGAGGACAAATCACCACTGTGTTACAGTTTCTAAATATACATTTACCCAAACCATACACGGAAAATTTGAACTAATTTATGAATAAAAAATATGTACAGTAGCTGTGCGCTGGTCATCAAATTGCCCACAGCGCTGCAGTTCCTTGTACATCTCCCCTCTTGGAGCATACTCCAGGATAAGAAACACTCGCGTGGAATCGTGGAAGTAGTTGTAGAAACTGAGAATATTTGGATGCCTTTGGAGAGAAAATATTTGTTTACAGACAGTTATACCAATCAAACACAGGAAAAGTAAAAATGCACCAACTTAAGATGAGACTGGATCTCGATCTCTCTCCTCAGCTGGTGCTCCACGCCCTCCTTTTCCATCTGGGACTTAAAAAGGACTTTCAGGGCAACAACTACTTTCAGATTCTTCTCACGTGCCAGGTACACGTTCCCAAATTTTCCTTTGCCAAGTGGACGACCAATATCAAAGTCCTTAAGGGAGAACTTCCTATAAAGAGAACATACAGCACAAAAAAGAAATCGACAAACATGAATAAATTAACATATAATCAGGTATAATCATATAAGACTTACTTTGAGGAAGAACTGGCTTGCAAACTACCAGAACCTAAGGCAAAAACCCATAATTATTAAATAACTATGACAGGAAACTTTAAATAAAGTATGAAGATGAAGCTATAACAGCCACCAGATGCCCTTATCCAGAACTACTTACAACCAGTAATGTAAGACAGCCCCCCGGGAGACACTCAAGGTTAAAGGTCCCCTAACATGAAAAATAAATCTCACAAAGTGAAATGAACCTTAATTTAATTAGCTAGAGTTCCCAGAGTGTCATTCTGCTTCACCGTTCAAAGAGCGGCAGCTCATATGGTCGGATCTGGAATTGGTCCTCTTACGTAGTCATAAGGGGAAAGGTTCCCTCCCGTTTCTCATATTTAGTCCGCCCAGAGAATTTCTTCACCCCTCCCCTAAAAGGCAGCTCCACCTAGTCATGGCTTGAAAATGTGCAAAAACTGTCTTAAAGTGGCTGTAATTCTGCACAAAGGCTGAATTTCTGAAAGATACAGTATTAGGGGACAACTTATATAAAAGCAAAAAATATAAAACAGGAGACCTTTAAGACGAGAGTGTATAACCAACTAGGCTAGACTAATCCGCTCTAAAATCGCATCAATAAAAGGTTCTGTTCAAGACATCCTCAATTTGCCCCCCCCAAATATCAAGTCAGTAATAACCCATCCCTTGGACAAAAGCAATCTGAAAAATGAGCTTTTGAATAATGTCATGTATAAAAACAAATATATAAACTCTACCTGTTAACTCGTTTTTGCTGGAATCTTCTCCGCTTGTGTTCACCGCATAAAGCAGCGCTGAAGTCTGCAAGCAGGAAGATTGATTACTACACACACACACACACACAAAATACATTCAATGAAGAATGGATCCCAGCCACATAACTTCAAACACTGAGTGCAGTCGCAGTCTAGATGTTGCTGATGTCCCTGTGGGCTGAGGAGAACCCAACATACAAACGCCCTCAGTTGAGCTTCATGAACCCGGCCACTACTGAGTGGAAGTCACTCTGGATAAAGGCGTTCCGAGGAAATGCATGTGGGAGCTGCACTTGCTCATTAACCTCAAGCAGCAAAGTATATATATACACATTTTTGTGAATAAATCCACTGGCACATTAAATTTTTGCAAACAGCAGAAAAAAGATATATAATAAAAAAAGCACAGTTTGCAAACCTACCAGTGCTTTGGGATCACAGTTCTCCTTGCTCTATCTCCTTGCAATATCTCATGGTAAAGTGATCCAGTACTAACATGACTAGTGCTCATTAGATTACTAAATGTATGTGCAACAGAAACTGAAGTTCTCAATTTTGTTCTCATTTCCCTGATCAACGTCAACACTGAAGAAGAATTTGTTCTGGACATGAAACTCGTTTTCTAGAGGACTAAGGGAAGACAGAAAACTAAATAAGGTTGAGCCACTCTTGTGCACTAACGAATGCGATTAAAACAAGCCCTTTACCTCCATTTTCATCCAGAATCCAACAACGCAAAACCCCACAGCAGCACGGACACCTTCCGCCACGGTTTAAACGAGCGCGGAGCCGCTTCCTGATTGGCTGCAGCGACCACGAGCGCCATGGCGTCACTGGGAAAGGACAGTTACTATTGGCTAATCAGACATCAATCACACGTCAACGAACCTGTCCCGCATTTATCACGTAGAACAGGGAAATAGTCCGTCCAGTTGTCCAAAATACACAAGACCCCTTAAAATCCAGAACACCGACTGGCGGTCAAATGAACAATAACACCAGCAAAAACCCAACCAGAGATTTGTTCACACATTGCTCAGCTGGGACCATTGTGAAAAAACTTGTGTGCTGTTAACATACTTTTGTATGTAAAAAAAAAAAAAACTTTCTAAGCGTTTAAGGCAGAAACTTCATTTTAAACATATTGTAGTGAAATATTTTTTTGGACAACCTGAAAAAAATGTATGTACTTATAAACAAAAACAGAGTGGTGCATAAATTTGGATGCCCCAAAGGAAGAATTTTGTCAAGAATCTGTGACACTGGATGAAATCCAGTACCTGTGCTGGCCAGACGACCCACAACATGATGGGACGTCCAGTGCATTTCACAAGAGGCAGCAAGCCTTTTCCCCACCATGCATAGTGCCTCGATCTCAGCACTGTTGCATGCCTCATGCGACTCACCACCCACCGATCGCCCTGCTGGTGAGCTGTTCCCAGGCCATGTGCGGTTTTAGATTTCTGGATTTCTGGTTTGTCCATCCAAAATAGTCTTTGCCTGAGCCTTATAGATATTGAGGGAAGACACTGGGCTGTCTGATATGGTGGTAGGGTTTTAACTCCAGAAGTCCGCTGCCATTTCGAGCATGTAATGGACAGAGATGGAACAGTGGAAACATCCCTCAACACTGCTCCCCCTCACCATATCAGATCAGTGTCTTCTTCCAGGACCTGAAGTGGGAGACCAACTTTTCCTCCATCCTCAGAAAGACCCAGCAGAGGATGAGACAACTGAGAAAGTCCAGTCTTCCACCAGAGCGGCTGGTCCAGTTCTACACTGCAGTCAGTGTCCATCCTGTGCTCCTCAGTTACAGGCTGGCATGGAGCAACAAATAAACAGGACAGGAACAGACTGCGATGGACCGTACTTACGTCAGAAAACACTGATAAGATGCAACACTGATTAGGGTTGGAACTATCAAGACTAGCAGTTTGAATTTCATAACAGCATGCTTGCAGAGTTTCCAGGTATGTAAGAGTGTTTGTTACAGTTCGTTTTATTGTCCCCAAATTGTTCGCTTTGCACATTTTCATATTTGTTCTATACAGAGAAGCTGGAATGGGCCCTGCACCCAGAGTTCCAGAGTGGGCTGTGAACAGGTATAGTCCTGATATGGATTAGGCAGTTCTGGATAGTCAGGGTGTGAGTGAACACTGTTGTTTATTAAAAATTAATGGCAAGCAATTTCTAACCAAACTCATATACATAATTTACAGAGCAATTCACAGAGGCTTCTTCTTGAGTCCGAAGACAGCAATGAAGAGGATGATTTCCACAAACGCAGGGATCCCACTGGCGACAAGAGAAATGATGAGTATACAGTGTACAGTCATTTTAGCGCATTTTACTTGAAAACCCACATGAAAACCTCTGCTGAAATATCATGGTAGTTTGTAGTAGGGATTTAAGGACGTCATCCCTAATGTGACTTCAGATGGCCGTGCATAATGCTTGAACTTTTATTGTACTTTAACAGGAACTTGCAGATTGTGCAGGTCACTGTGCTGGTTTTGTGCTCTGGAGTGAAGTTTGCCTCTGCTGCCAGGTCTCTCATTTTGCTGTGGTCTTGTGTTTAGATTCCCCTCCACGTTACTGCCCTTTTTATGAAGTGACTAATAATAAGTAATAATAATAAGTGAAGTAATTGTCACATGTGATACACAGCAGCACAGCACACGGTGCACACAGTGAAATTTGTCCTCTGCATGTAACCCATCACCCTTGGTGAGCAGTGGGCGGCCATGACAGTGTGTGGGGACGGTGCTTTGCTCAGTGGCACCTCAGTGGCACCTTGGCAGACCGGGATTCGAACCAGCAACCTGCTGATTAACGGGGCCGCTTCCTCCTTAACCGCTAGGCCACCACTGCCCCATTTGGTTAAGTCAAGGAATGCATGACAGCATAAGCCAATCAGAGGCAGAGATTGTATTGTGTAATTTCTGTTAATGTTCTACTCTGTAGTTAGAACGTATGTCTAAAACTAGGTTGCCTTTGTGTTTTAGAAACCTTTGAGTTTTGCCTACTGAGTTTTACGCAATATGACAAATTTTCAATTTAGTTCATTAAATCTTTTGCAATCATTTTAATTAAATGTTTTCATCATATTGTCAAAGTTATAAAAAAAAACATTAATGGGAGTGTAGTTTGTTATACAACGGCAAAAAAAAAAATCAATAAAAATAAAATTGAAGAATACTGCATACATGTACATTATTGCCAACAATCATGCACCAACCTGCAAAATGCAAAAATGAACCAGTAGGTCCAACACTCCCACTTCTGGAAGGCATAGAAGGAAAGGCACACTGATGCGCTGCAGTGGGCAGCTATAGCTGAGGGATTTTTATGTCAGGAAAAGATTCAACATTCATCTTTTGAAAAAGACTCTTTCCCCCGAACCTGCAACAAGGGAGCAGAACTGCACCCAAAATACCAAAGCTCTTTCACAGCACAGACTCACTGACCTGCAAAATGCTAAGATCCACCAGTAGATGCCACATGGCCACTGCTCAAAGAGAAAAAACAGGAGGGACACTGAAGCACTTGCATGACTTGCAGTGGCTTTTTGTTGGGAGTCAGGGAAGATGATCAGGAGGTAGTGAGCGCTTAAAAGGTTTAAAACCTTCAAAACCTATAAAGGCAGCAGCAATTCTAGCGGTGTGCTAAGACAATATGCATATTGTTCTTGCCTGCTGTTTTAACATTAACAGAAAATTCATGTTTTTTAACCAACAACTTCAATTACAAATCCATCATCAGTTCTGCATTGATGTCTTCCACACCCAAGAGAATGAAAGAGTGGCACGACTACCAGAAATCCAGGATAGGATAGGATTCTGTTACACTAGAGATGTTGCTCACATCAACTCAAGTTACACAAAAGGAGACACTTTCGTTAATATTACTATTGAATATTTTCAAATAGTTTAATTAAGGATACAGAGAAGGCTCTGACTTTTGTTAAACATGGAGACCCCAGAGAAGAATCCAACGAATTCGATGAAAAACAGTCCAAGTGTGACAGAGAGAGCCACAACCAGCCTGTTAAAATGAGGAATCATACACAGAACGTCAACCCTACAAATCACAGGCAACAGATATATATATAAAAAAAACCTCACCTCATGTCCTCTGCATTGTACTCCTCCTGTGTGAAGTCTAGGGGAAGGCATGCTCTGACATTATTCTCCTGAAAAAAAGATCATGACAGACAGACTGTCGAAAGAGCAAACAAACTGCCTGCTGGATAATATGGTGAGAGAGAGAACCTCTATTAGCATCAACACTATTTTTAGCCAGATGTCAAACATGTCAAAAATATAACACAAACTGGACATTTCCCCCCAAAATACAGCACTGTCAGTAGTAAAACCCATTTAAGGATCTTCATCTTCCAAACATTCCTTCTGAAACTGTTCAGCAAGGGACTATCTAAAAGTGTATATACAGATTAAAACGTGAACTTGGTAATAATGTAGAGATGTGGTGGAGAACTGGGTGTCGGTCTCTCCCAACTCCGTAAAGTAATAAACAATCTCCTACAAGCAAAAGCCTACAGATGGAGAACAATATTGTGTTGCAGCTCAGAGTGTCTTTCTCCACACATCATGTCACTGTTTCATGGAAAGAAGCAAATTCATCAATAAATGCTTTAGGTAAATCAATTTTTGTAGCTTAAATCAAGAGTGGTCACTCCATTTATTTAGGTGAATTTCTAAATTCTCTTTTTTCATGTATACAGTTATACAACATGCACACACACACACACACACACACACACACATAATACAGGCCAAAAGTTTGGACACACCTTCTCATTCACTCATTTACTTTGGTAGATTCTCACTGAAGGAATCAAAACTATGAATGAACACGTGTGGAGTTATGTACCTAACAAAAAAGGTGAAATAACTGAAAACATGTTTTATATTCTAGTTTCTTTGCTCTGATTACTGCTTTACACACTCTTGGCATTCTCTCAATGAGCTTCAACAGGTTGTCACATTAAATGGTTCTCAACAGTCTTGAAGGAGTGTTTAGCACTTGTTGGTCCCTTTGCCTTCACTCTGTGGTCCAGCTCACCCCAAACCATCTGGATTGGGTTCAGGTCCGGTGACTGTGGAGGCCAGGTCTCCACTTTTTGCTAAGTACATAACTCAACACTTGTTCATTCATAATTTTGATGCCTTCAGTGAGAATAAAGAAAACACATTGAATGAGAAGGTGTGTCCAAACCTTTGGCCTGTACTGTATGTGTGTGTGAGTATATTTTTGAAGAAAGGGAAGTCCCACCCGCGACCAGAAAATGGTGATGACGACGACAAGGTGGGCAGTGAGGGTGAGAAACCGCGCCGGAACGAGGCTGCTGATCACCGACATCCCTTCAAACAGTCGAACCCTGCAAGCGCACGACAACAATGACACGTTTATTGCAGAAAAACGGAGCACAACAGGCGCGGAAAAAAAGTGCGCAACGCAGCCAACCTGGCGAACGGACGCAGTTCGTTGCTTAATCAGAACGCTTCACTCTGCCACACGACACGAGGAGAAACGCGTCCTCTCTGCGCTCTCTGTGTGGAACACAGTAAGTCGCCAGCCATGCTAGCAGGGCGCCATGACGGCTGTTGCTACAACAACCATTTATTCTGCAGCTCAAGGCGCTCGGCGTCGGCGGGAACTCTGGCGCCGCCTGCTGGTTTGGAAGCGAAACGTGTCAATGTGAACTCCGCAATAATGAGCAGACTGGATGCCGTCAAGGTTCTCAAATTCACGGTTCGCAGAAATATTGCTGTCTTAGACCACGTGAATGGTTGTGAAGTCTGAATAAGTTTAAAGATTCTTATAAAAAAATCATCTTGCATACACTGTTGGGATAGCTGCGTTTCTCAAACTTTCTATTAATGCCCCTTTGTCAAGAAGAACATCTTGCCCCTCATTGAAATGGGTGACGTCATGTGCTGGCAAAGTTAGTTAGTTAATATTATAAGGTAAAATGAACTAAAAAGTGTACATTTGTACTGCTCCTGGTCCCTCCATCTCTGAAGGTAAAAGGAAGACGCTCATCTAGACTCTTCTCTGTCTTGGCCCCTCGGTGGTGGAATGAACTTCCCCTCGAGGTCAGAACAGCGCAGTCACTGAGCACCTTCAAACGACAGCTCAAGACCTTCCTCTTAAGAGGATATTATATAAACTTGTAACCTTCTAATTGTCTGACTTATGTATAGAAACTACAACATATTGAATAAAAGGATTGTATTCGTAGTTGGGGGTCCTAATGAACCAGAATTGATCACTGCGTTGAACGTTGTAAGTCGCTCTGGATAAGGGCGTCGGCCAAATGCCTTAAATGTAAATGTAAAATGTAAACTTATTTACTTATTTACTAGTCCGTATCAGGTTGCTGCCAGCCTGCCACCTCGGTGGAGACCGCGCTACAAGCTTATTCACCTTTAAACGTGGACAAAAAGCTTACACTCTCATTCTGGGCTCTGGGATATGATTCTCACGAATGACAGTGGAAACGAACTACAGTACTAGACAAGATAATTCAGCATGGTTCGCCATAAAGTGAAAAAAAAAAGGATGACTGCCCCCCCCTTCTTCTCCGTTTTTGAGCGTGTCTGCTGACAATCTGCAAGGTGAACAGGGAGGGACGTTGGTCAGGCTGTACAAACATCGTTACTAAATCTAGAATTAGTTGCATATTCATTTTGTTTAATACATTTGATAAAAAAAATATGAAGTGAATATGTGGCTTCTATGGGGCTGCCTGGAATGAATCGTCCAGATTTGATCTTGTAAAACGGGGAACACCTTTAGCACGAGCGGGGAAGAGTGGGTGAATCCACACGATCTAAAGCATCATCAGTGTTTTTTTTCTCAACATGATGCTTCTCGTGTAAACCAGAGGCCATCGTGACTTTTACACACGTTGCTCTCAGCGTGATCTTTGCTGGTGGACCACTCCCAGGGAGGGTGACTGGGAGTGGTCTTTTGGTAATATTAATACACTTCAGAGAGAAGTATTTTTAATTCAAGTGTACTTTAAACTTACTATCAAACAATTAAACAACACACCCCCTTGCGTCGTTCCTCAGAAGCACCCTACCAATATGCCACTCCTGACTGGCTGGAAATTGCCTGAGTATAAATACTCGCTTCCTCCCACCTTGGCAGATGCGGTACGAGAAGACAGCCAAGAACCCCATACAGGAATGGGCCGACATGGAGAACAATGGCACGGGCCTGTGGGAAGAGTTGTGTGTGGCCACAGACCTCTGCCTGCGCCTCCACAGATGCGCTGGATGTTTCGGTGGCTCCAAAAGGACTGTTCGGTCCCGTTGCCCGGAAGCTTCCGCGGCGCTCGCTGTTCACTGCGACACTCAGGCGGCCCACTGGAGCCTCAACTGTGTTCCATAAGCACACACCAGTGCCCCCCTTCCCCAATAAAATTGTTCACTCGTGCACATCCAGGCTGTGGGTCAAGGGCATCCCGTGCTCCTCACAATGGCCGTTCCTGTGGGGTCACCCACGAGGGCAGATCGGTCAATGGTGTCCGGGCACCAGAAACCGCCGTGGCAGCCATCAATTGCCTGGAGCTCCTGGCGGTGTCTCTGGCACTAGAACGTTTTCTCCCC
The DNA here is from genome assembly GCF_900700375.1 of Denticeps clupeoides. Lineage (NCBI taxonomy): Eukaryota > Metazoa > Chordata > Actinopteri > Clupeiformes > Denticipitidae > Denticeps > Denticeps clupeoides. The sequence continues at coordinate 32,478,723 of NC_041710.1, forward strand.
CTTTTCAGGGGGGTGTCATGTTCTGGTGAGGACAGACAACACCACGGTGGTGGCCTACATCAACAAACACGTTGGCACGCAGACTCATTTGGCAGAGCAGCTCTCAGCTCCTGTCCCTGCGTCCAAATCATATCCCTGTGATTTGTGACACAGAATCGTGGTATTTATACATGGGACGGCGAATTGGTGCAATTGGGCAGTTGTGGCCTAGAGAGTAAGGAAGGTAATCAGAAGGTTGCCGGTTCGAATCCCAAGGTGCCACTGGACAAAGCACCGTCCCCACACACTGCTCCCCGGGCACCTGTCATGGCTACCCAATACTCACCAAGGGTGATTGTTAAACGCAGAGGACACATTTCACTGTGTGCACCATGTGCTGTGCTGCTGTGTTTGCCAATTGTATTGGGAGAGTGAGTAATTGTATTCTGAGGAACAAAGTGATTGGGCATGTTCCCATACTGAGATACCTCACTCATGCTATCAGAGAACCGGGGTTACAGTCATCGTACAGCCGCTCCTGGGTGTCGGTGTTGAACTGCTGCTGGAAGTTGCGCTGGGTGACCTTGTTCAATGCCGTGCGAAGGTGGAGCAGCATCTGCCTCGTTCCACTGATAAGGCCACGTGACGCCATCATCCTCTTCCAGGGCTCTTCAGCCCTGAGGGTTCATGGTGCTGAACGACTAAAAGTGATAATGACACAAAACACTACAATAATTCTTACTGACAGTATCCTGAAACAAAAAGATGAGACAAAATTATAATATATTACAAAAAGCTGACGCTAATACAGTTAGCTCTGAGGCTAACACCACAAACGGGATCAATAAGATGAGCAATTAACCAATAAAAAATAGCAGTGTGCTGTCAAATGTCTCCTTTCCTCCTTCTCCTACATTGTAGAGATGAACATGGCTGAGATAATAGCTGGAAAATTAAAATGCGATGTGGTTTTATATAGTATAAAAGAATAGTTTTAACTCTGAGCTGTCTGCTGGGTCATGTACAGATGCTCATCTGAGCTATTCATGTGTCTTGATAATGGTTCTGTTGAATGTATTCTGTATTGCTCAGCCCTGATTGTCCCGGGCATATACAGAACACTTCAGATTTGTTAAAAGAGCAGTAAATAGGTATTGTTGGAAATACTGTGCCATCATAAATTGCACAGTAATTTAAATCTGATTTGGCAAGTGAGACATTTCCTTTTGTTCAGCTGCTCGGTTCACAATGGAGTGGAAGAACCTGGAAAAAGAACAGATCAAGTGGAACTACGTATCGTGGGCATTTGTACTTGGTATTTATTTTATTTAATCTATCGTTGGATCATTGGATATTCAGAGTAGTTCTCAAGGCTTTGAAATTGATTCCACGCATTTCATTTGAGAAATAAAGAGCAATTTCACTCCATTTTTCACTCTCCATTTCACTTTATCCAAACAAGTCACTGGGTTCAAATCCAAAAGACTTAATGTTTTTACAGCAAGTCAGAACTGAGGTGAGACCAGTCTATTTTCTCATTAGAAGCAGTTTCTGCCCATCTACAAGCCACTGGCAGAATAACTGTGTATCGTACATGATTTTAGATTTCCGTCCCACGTAATTCACATAAACCCATATAATTGTCGGTGGTAGTGGCCTAGTGGGTAATCCCACTTACTACCATTGTGTCCCTGAGCAAGACACTTAACCCTGAGTGTCTCCAGGGGGGACTGTCCCTGTAACTACTGACTGTAAGTCGCTCTGGATAAGGGCATCTGATAAATGCTCTAAATGTAAATGTAAATTCCAAATGCTTCAGTAACTGATCAATTCACTGTTCGGCCATTATCAGCATCAATATATTATTGTGACAGGGAATCTTTGATCATTCAAAGAATTGTCAAACCAAGATTATTACAGGGGACATTTTTTATGTTGCATTTGTTTAAAAATTTGTGCATGAAGACATTTAAAATGAATTAATATTTAAATTAAACATTTAATATGAGAGATTTCATTACCACTTCGGTTTCTGTTCAAACCTTTTAGTAACCACAAGGGGGCGATATAAAATATAAACTCGGTCTTTCATGAATGGAGGCATGTTTGTCATTCCTCCCAAACTATATTTGTGAATAAACATATTGCATTCTTTTGATCACACACAGGTATAAACTTCCCACGGTCCACACATTTTCCTGCTTTAAAAACAATTATTACAGATTAAGATTAAAAGACTTTTTGTTTTTATTTATTTTATGATTAATATTATATTATTTTTAATATTCAAGTTCTATTACAGAAAATTCGTTTTGAAGGTTGGATTTAAATTTAATATTTAAAAACTGTTTAATGTTAAAGGTGGAGCAGCATCTGCCTCGTTCCACTGATAAGGCCACGTGACGCCATCATCCTCTTCCAGGGCTCTTCAGCCCTGAGGGTTCATGGTGCTGAACGTCTAAAAGTGATAATGACACAAAACACTACAATAATTCTTACTGACAGTATCCTGAAACAAAAAGATGAGACAAAATTATAATATATTACAAAAAGCTGACGCTAATACAGTTGTAGGGCTAGCTCTGAGGCTAACACCACAAACGGGATCAATAAGATGAGCAATTAACCAATAAAAAATAGCAGTGTGCTGTCAAATGTCTCCTTTCCTCCTTCTCCTACATTGTAGAGATGAACATGGCTGAGATAATAGCTGGAAAATTAAAATGTGATGTAGTTTTATATAGTATAAAAGAATAGTTTTAACTCTGAGCTGTCTGCTGGGTCATGTACAGATGCTCATCTGAGCTATTCATGTGTCTTGATAATGGTTCTGTTGAATGTATTCTGTATTGCTCAGCCCTGATTGTCCCGGGCATATACAGAACACTTCAGATTTGTTAAAAGAGTTTAATGTTCAGTGCTTAGTACATAAATATGATTAAAGAAGATATATCTACATTCTAATTCTAATCAATGTTCAGTTTCATTGATAAAATATTTCTGATAAAAAAATGGTTATTTCACAGTCATTCTGATTAAGTAATGTTTATTTATCTGGATGCACAATTAACCCATTACAACAACAACAACAACAACAACAAAAACAACAACATTTGTTTCTTATATAGCCCAAAATCACATACAGTATGTCTCAATGGGCTTTGACAGGCCCTACAGTTGACACCTCCCACACTTGACCCTTCTGCACACAAGGAAAAACTCTAGGAGAGAGAAAAAAAGAAAGGAAGAAACCTTGGGAAGGAGTGATACAGAGAGGGACCCCCTTCCAGGGTAGAGTGAGCCTGCAAATGGTGTCAGCGCAGGGTTGATGATATAATAATAAGTCCTACAGTTGTAGGGTTGGAGGAGTCCAGGATATAGTCAGTGTCATGGTCTAGATTACGTGTCCATAATGATGCTACTGGTCCACTTGAAGATCCCTGAAGCTGTAGTTGTAATGGTGGTGGTGGCTGTGGTGACCCTCTGGTTTGTTTCATGGTATGTCCTTGTTTAGCAGTTGTCAGGAACCAGGATTTATTTGCTGGTCTCTTCACTGGGGAACATTACCATCGACAAAGCCTTAGACTAATTAGGTCTGTATAAAAGCCTGGTTAATCTGCATTGTTTTTAGCAGTTTTGTTAATGAGTAGGTGAACTGAGTGTGTAAGCTGAGTGTACTGTTATTGGAAGTCTTGTTGCTTCAGCCAGCCAAAATACACCCACGTCCCGCCTCTTCTCACCTCTCTCCACGTGCTCCCGGTAAATGGAACTGCACCCTCCTATATCAATACACTACTAGCCAGCTACACTCCTGCACGCCCTCTCAGATCAGCAAACGAAATGAGACTGAAAATTCCCTCTTCACGGGGTCTCCGATTCCAATCATCTCTGTTCTCCGTTGTTGTCCCTGGCTGGTGGAACAACTTGCCCTGCTCCTACCACTACTACCACCTTTAAGAAGCAGTTGAAAACCCACTTATTCAAAAAGTGTTTCAGACGAATCTAACACTTACACGCACATGCGTACACACTCACAAAATAAATTAAAAGAAAATTTTCCTTGTCTAGCACATAACAATCTCCGAGCATGTTCTTTGCTGACAAGTTCGGCCGTATCAGGGCTCTTAGTGTTTGTAAACTCAAAATCTATAGAAATCGAACGAGAATTGCTGGTGTCTTCCTCCTGCAAGTCACTTTGGATAAAAGCGTCTGCTAAACAAAGTAAAGTAAAGTAATGCTTCAGATTGAAAAGTCTTAAGTTGTGTACGTGGAATGACTAAGAAACCCTGCTATTGAGACCTAAATGTCAGACATTCCAAATAATGTTTCAAGAAAAGAGTCCCTCAAAGACGGTCACCTACCGTCTTCAACTCCCACCAACCATCCGTGCTCACGTCAACCATCACATCACCTCTTCACTTGCCGTCTCTGGATCCACTGCCACCATGGATCATCGACGGAGGGCCTGCGTACACTGTGGAGACAATACTGGACTCCTGTTGCTAGGGCATCCAGGCCGTCACAAACTACATGACTAAAACCTCTGCCTGTGACAATGTCCCCTCCCTACCAGATGCGCTGAATGACTTCTTCGCTCAATTCGACAAACAGAACAACGTGACTGTGAGGAAATCCAACCCTGCCCCCAATGACCAGGTGCTGTGTCTAACCACGGCGGACGTGAGGAAAACTCACGAAAGGCTGCTGGTCCAGACAACATCCCTGGAAGATGCTCAGAGAATCTGCAGACCAGCTGGCAGATATTCTCATTGCCATCTTCAACATCTCACTGAGCACCGCCATTGTTCCTACGTGTCTCAAGGCCACCACCATTGTGCCCGTGCTGAAGACGTCTTCAGTGTTGTGTGTCAATGACTACCGTCCAGTTGCACTGCAATTCATCTATCATCCAAACGGCTCCACGGACGATGCCATCACCACCATCCTGCATCTGACTATCAACCACCTGGACAAAAAGGACACATACGCATGAATGCTGTTCATAGACTTCAGTTAAGCATTCAACACCAGCATTCAGCTGAGCCTGATGGGCCTGAACACCTCCCTCTGCAAATTAATCTTGGACTTCCTGACTGAGAGACCTCAGTCTGTCTGGATCGGGAACAGCATCTCCAGCACCACCACACTGAGCACTGGAGTTCCTCAGGGCTGTGTGCTCAGTCCAATGCTTTTCACCCTGCTGATCCACGACTGTGCAGCGATGCACAGCTCCAACCACATCATCAAGTTTGCCAATGACACGAACGAGGAGGTGCAACAACTCATCATCGGATCATCAAGATCATCAACAACTCAATTAGGATCATCAAGAACACAAAGGTCCTCTGTGTTCATCTAGAGGAGAACCTCTCCTGGAATCTCAACACCAGCAGAGGACCACCACCCATCTTCACCACCTTCTATAGAGGGACCATTGAGAGCATTCTAACCAGCTGCATCACTGTGAAAGCCCTACAGCGAAAATTGAGGATAGCTGAGAAGATCGGACTCTCTCTTCCCACCATAATGGATATTTACCACACACGCTGCATCATGAAAGCAGCCAGCCTTGTGAAGAACTCTACACACACCTCACATGCACTCTTCACCCTCCTATCAAACGGTACCGAAGCATTCAGGCCCTCACTGCCAGACTCTGCAACAGCTTCATCCCACAGGCCATCAGATCCCTCAACACTCAGGGACTGTCTACTCAGAACTGACACACTCACACACACACACACACACACACACACACACACACACACACACTTGCTCTACCTCTGTAATATTGCACTACCTCTGTTATATATCTGTAATATTATCTATTAATGCACCATTCCATTTTGCACAGCAAGATTTGCACTGTTTTACTTTGCACATTTTTTATTCATTTCACCTGTTTAGCCCTGTCTGTCTCATTGTTGTCTACATTTTTGTTAAATGTGCACTTCATGTCAGTATGTAACTTTGTCTAATTGTTCAAATGTTACATGTAGCACCAGGTTTCTGAGAAATGTTATTTTGTTTCACTTTGTACTGTCTAACATGTATAAAGCTCAACTTCCAAAGTGAAAGTGAAGTGATTGTCATTGTGAAACACAGCACAGCACACGGTGACACAACCAAATGTGTCCTCTGCATTTAACCATCACCCTTGCAAAATGGATGGAAATGGCTGTGGTGAACCCTTATTGTAAATAGTATTAAGCTGGAGGTGCATAAAAGGACATATAAGAATAAAGCAAGATGCACAATATACTATGCAGGAGGATCAGTTTCATTGGAGACTGGGGGGTAGTGACAAGTGTGAGTTTAACAAGACAGCATACGATGGTGGCTTGTGGGATGAGTCTGGCCATTCTTCCAGAAGAGCATTTGTGAGGTCAAGCACTGATGTTGGATAAAAAAGGTCTGGCTTACAGTCTCCATTTTAACTCCTCCCATCATGTTCTATTGGGTTGAGGTCCTCTTCCATGTCTTTATGGACATTGTACACCAGCACACAAAACAATGTTAGAACAGGAAAGGGAATTTTCATGAAGGAAATTTCACAAATGTTCTTACTGCATAGGTGGCATCCTGGAATTTGTTCAGCTTCTGACAGAGACCCATTCTTTCACTATTGTCCACAGAAGCAATTTACATACCTAGATGCTGGATTTTAAACACTTTTATACAAATTTTGGTGTATGCCTTAGCGCATCCATGCTTGAACTGGATGTACTGTGCAGAAGAGCCTGAGCCTGGTTTGAGTGAAAAAATGTTCATTCTTCCAGCATGCAAGGATACCAGAGTAGTAAAGGCCATGAGTATTTTGTTTGTTCTGCCAAGTGCTGAGAAGAATGCAGCCTGCGCTACTTCTTTCATAATTGCCACATTCAATTCTGTATAATTAAAATATAATGGCCGCATGTTTTAATTATTGAATATCCATATCGCATACATTGAGAACACATACAATGAGAAATATTTAGATTTTTCCTGTGTCCTGCATAATTTCTTAGGCCCCTGATTATTACCAGCATGCTGATTTATGAAAACTGCCCAGAATATTCCCTAAGAGGGAATACTTTATTTTAAAATGCTGTCAGGATTGCCTGCAGCTGGGCTCCACACCGGAATCCAATCCTGACGCCCCATAAATGCCGGAAGTTTCCGCCCGTTCGGAGTCGCTGGCATTTTCGTGAACTCTCTGCACGAACTTGACCTGGTTTAGTTTTATGTGTTTTGAGTTCTGGCAATCGCCACACGCCTACGGGTTAGTTTCAGTTCTTTATTTACGTTAAACTGTTTTCGGCCACCGCGCCATTGTTTATTTGTATTTCTTTATTGTTTGTTGTAATAAAACCCCCTTCCCAGTATGTCAAACCTCTGCGCTTCCTTCCCCCGTAAGTCCGTAGACGTGACAGAATGCCAGCGACCCACCCAAAAGCGCAGAGGTAAAAAACAGAGGAGAAGAAACGCCGCGAAGGACGCAGCCCGGCGCGGCGAACGCGGACGGCAGGGGAGAGACGCGACACCCGTTCTGGTGGAGCGTTTTCTCCCCGAGAAGCCGTGGTACGCGGCGCCGCGTGATGACGTCACCCGCGGGAAACTCCGCGAAACCCGGAAGCGACAACGTCGGCGGGTGAGTGGGCGGAGCGAGGACGTTGGCGTCGGCAGCAGCGAGGAAGTGACGTGGGCAGCGAGCGCAGAAGATGCGACCCCCACGATCTTCGGCATGTCGAGCCAAGAACTCTGCGCTCTGCTGGCAAGACTCCCCGTGGACTGGGACGACACGGACGACGACGAGAGCACGGGAGACGAGAGTTGGGCTCCGCCCATCGCACCAGTCTGCAATCGTCGCAAGGTCCGTGGGGACCCATGTCACTTCCAGGGGGGTGAGAAGCGTCAACGGCGGCGTTCGTCCAGCGAGGAGGTGGGCAGGCTCCAGCCCGAATGGCCAGAGTACTGTCCCTGGGAGTTGATCGCACCCTGGGTCCAGGATGTCCGCAGGGTGGACGACCCTTGGAGTCACCGGTGGGAGGACACGGATGACGAAAGCGATGATGACGTGGATTTTCGGTGGGCGGTCGGTGCCGGGATGGCTCCGCCCAGCGTGCGCGTCCGAGATCATCGCGGCGTCCGTGATGACCCATGTGACTTCCAGGGGTACGAGGTGGACACGGACGACGACCAGGATGACGCCGTTTGGGCAGTCGGTGCCGGGATGGCTCCGCCCATCGCGCCCGTCCAGGATCGTCACGAGGTCCGTGGAGACCCACGTCCCTCCCAGCAGTGTGAGGAAAGCTGGTGGAAGAGGGCGACGGGAGGTCGCCAGCCAGCAACTGCGCTGCCGGGACTGCCTCGCAGGGAATCCTCCATTCCTGCTCCAGTCGCCGACCCGCCTTCCCTCTGCCCGGACGTTCCCCAGCGAAATGGCAGCGCAGCACCAGCGTCCACACCTGCTGGAGAAGACGTCCACCCCCCTCCACACCACACACCTACCACCATCTCCAGCGACGTGCCCAGCCCCGTGTGGGACAGCCCAATTGTCCCGGGACCCTTCAGTGGGGCAGCAGACACAGACGAGATCACTACCATCCTCACGTGTCTGACTGGATCAGCATGGGGCTGGAGCACAACCCTCTGGCAGCAGGGAGAGACAGACAGGAGTTTTCGGGACTTCCAACAGAGACTGAGGGCGGAGTTTGATCGGCCTGAGCCAGGGATCGAACTCTGCCCCTCCACCACATCCAGTGCCAGTCAGGATCCGGGGCAAGAAGACCCAGCACTGGTGGGCGACGAGAAGGTCGCTCCTCCCGAGATCCTGGCTGTGCCCCCTGAGGAGGTCCCGGAGAGCCCAGAGAGGGAGCCAGACGACCCTCTCTTCTGTCTGTCTCTGTCTGTGTGTGTCTGTGTGGCATATGTGTCCGTATGTCGCCCCCACTTCCCCTCTTTGTGTCCACCAGATGGCGACCCAGCCGCGGAGCCGAACCCCAGGGAGGAGGTTCCTGACCCGAATGAGCTGGTCCAAGGCGAGGTGGACAAGCCCCAAGGTACCCCTAAGTCCAGCCGGGGGGGGTGCTCCCCCAAATAATTTTTTGGGGGGGTGCAGTTCAGGTTGGGGACTCCTCCTGAGGGGAGGGGAGGTGGGGAAGCGATGGAGCTGGGTCCTCCGGTAGCCAGTGAGGAGGGCGGGCCAGGCATGGGCCTGCGTCTGCCTCCAGAGGGGTGGAGCGCCATAGAGCCCCCGGGTAGGCATGAGGACCCAGCTGGGACAGGCAGGAAGAGGGCCTGCTTGTCCCAACGGACGCAGAAGGGGCTAGCCGGATGGTCTGGCAATGCTCCCCCCTTGGCACCAGGGCCGTGCAGCGAGAGGGGCTGCATAGTCCCAGAAGGCACCAGCCTGGGGTGCCTGGAACAGTCGCCGGAGGCTCTGGGACAATCTCCCTGCGCGGTGCAGGGGGTGACACAAGACGTGTCAGAGGGGACATGTGGAGACAGGGCCCACACATACCCAGATGGATCGGCCCTGATTATTGTGTGCAGGTACGGGAGTCCGGGGCCGCCATGCGGGACCACGCCGGGGAGCCAGGCCGAGGGTCCGGGGCCGCCATGCGGGACCACGCCGGGGAGCCAGGCCGAGGGTCCGGGGCCGCCAAGCGGGACCACGCCGGGGAGCCAGGCCGAGGCACCGGGGCCGCCACGCGGGACCACGCCGGGGAGCCAGCCCGAGGGACCGGGGCCGCCACGCCTGACCACGCCGGGGAGCCAGCCCGAGGGACCGGGGCCGCCACGCCTGACCACGCCGGGGAGCCAGCCCGAGGGACCGGGGCCGCCACGCCGGGGAGCCAGCCCGAGGGACCGGGGCCGCCACGCCTGACCACGCCGGGGAGCCAGCCCGAGGGACCGGGTCCTCCAAGGGGAGGATACAGCAGGGCAGGAGCCCTGTGGTTGCCGCCGTCCGCCCCGCCGCCTCCAGTGATTGTACTGTTGGGGCTCCGAGGACGTAGCCCTTGGAGGGGGGGCTCTGTCAGGATTGCCTGCAGCTGGGCTCCACACCGGAATCCACGAACTTGACCTGGTTTAGTTTTATGTGTTTTGAGTTCTGGCAATCGCCACACGCCTACGGGTTTGTTTCAGTTCTTTATTTACGTTAAACTGTTTTCGGCCACCGCGCCATTGTTTATTTGTATTTCTTTATTGTTTGTTGTAATAAAACCCCCTTCCCAGTATGTCAAACCTCTGCGCTTCCTTCCCCCGTAAGTCGGTAGACGTGACAAATGCCTTGCAGTTTGCTAGCCTAACCTTAAATGCTTTGCTGTACAGTGGTCTTTATTTTCATGCTTATTTGTTCATCTACCCTTTTCTTCTGTCATATTCAATGTTTATGCTTGTGGCATTGTAAGGGCTTGAAATCCATAAAGAATAGAGTGTATTTTGCCTCAATATATGTTTTGTTACAGTTACAAATTTTAACATGTCTGACTAGTGGTTGACTAGTGCTGTTGTTCTTCCAGAAAATTTGGCTCAGAAGGTCCCTGTTCTTTTTTGAGACTTTATTACAGCCGTGATCCTTAGATAGACATGAGATCACAGATCAGCTGGACCTGTACAACTTTGATGTCTAGATGAAAGATTTGTTTTTTCTGTTGTTGCAGTCCGGTTAAAACATTAAAAGTTGCAGATGATCCATTGGATCTTTTGTAGCCATTTCAGAGATTGCTTCTTCAGTTCCACATCACACACACAAGCAGGATTCACACAATATATGCGTCCTGACTGTGGTCTCAGGCAGAATTTCTCACCTGTGGCCTTGTGTCAGTTTCAGCCCCTGCTGAGGGTTTTTTTTTTTTCACACATGTAGTACCTTCGCCCACACGTATACACTGTATCCTACAAAAAAATAATATGAGATGTTCATGTGGAGGAAAAGTAGAACATGTCTAGGCCTTGATAGATGGCCTAGAGCAGTGGTTCCCAGCCTGGTGTCCACGGTATTATGTGCTGGAGATTGCAGGGTGTCAGCACAATGTCATCTGCACAGAGGTTGTAAAAATGCCAAGATTATACTTGTAAATACTAAATTTATAAAATCCCAATAGCACACCCAAAAGGATAATCAAAACTCCAAATCCATCCATATCCAGGATAATACATAATCCAAATTAAAACATATTTTGGGTTTACATTTAAATTCTGTACATTCCTACATTCATTCAGACACAGCATAGCATGGCACATGATGCTCACAATGCAATTTGACCTCTGTATTTAACAAATCACCCTTTGTTAGCAGCAGGCAGCCATGAACTGTGCCCAGTGTGTGAGGACAGTACCTGTCATTTGTTATATGAAACAAAATCCATAAAATATGATTTGCTCATTTTATCTTCCATTGTCACTCATGTCACCCTGTCTGTATTATGATTTGGATTTACTTTGATTGGGGTGGGAAACTAGTGAGATTTTTTACATTTTCGAAGCATTTTGTTGGGTAGCGCCAGTAAAAGTATGAAACAGTTTTTAGTTTCTTTTGGCACCCTGTAAACGTTGAATGTTTATTGGCAAATTTCATTGACTCATTTTATACTGTTTCACAGGCTGTAAAAGGTTTATACTGACACTAAAAAGTCTTGTCATACTGATGATAATATGTCATAAGTTAAATCATTCAGAACTGTACAACAGGAAGCTCAGAAGAGAAATACATTATAGTGGACTTGATTTAAATTCATATTGACAATAGTAATTATAGACACATCGCTGAGCTCATAATATAATGAAGTATGGGTTAGTTACTTTTAAAATACAGTCTTAACTAAAATATCATCTTCAAATAAAATAAAATATAATAACTAGTACATTTAGTCATCAGAACACCAACACAACCTATTTTTAATCCAGACCTTCCTTCCTCTCGTTCCTTCCAAGGTTATTATTTATAAATTACACTGCTGAGTGAGATATTCTTTACAGTACCTTAACAGACTGTAAATGGCCAGTTCCTAAACTCCTGTTGTTCTAAGGCTTGTACATGCCATGGAATGTGACCGGGGTAATGATGTCCACCTCAGCTCTTGCGATCTCTGATAGATCTTTGGCATTGAGGATCAGCATGTAGGTGGGTCTCACTGCGCTTGGAGCCACCACCACTGTGAGCAGCACACCTGTATCAGAGATGAATAGTGATGTTTATTATCAAGGGATTTCTAAAACTTGACTGTTTAAACTGAATATTCTTAATTCTTAGTGCAACAGAAGAGCTAAGAAATTAGATTTCTGTTGGGTGGTAGTGGCCTAGTGGGTTAGACACTCGACTATGAACCAGAAGACCCAGGTTCAAATCCCACTTACTACCATTGTGTCCCTGAGCAACCCTGTAACTACTGATTGTAAGTCGCTCTGGATAAGGGCGTCTGATAAATGCTGTAAATGTAAATGTTGGAAATACCGGACAGCGTGTACAATGAAGACTTTCATGCTTATACTCACCATCATCCTCATCCACACCATCTGGGGTCTGAACAAATATGGGCTCAGAGGGATATGACTCTGGTTCCTGCCACACCCAAGTCTCCTTTGTTTTAACATTTAGTTTACAGATCTATATATATATTTTTTTTTTCAGAAAAAAAAAAACTCATATCAATGGGAGAAATTGACACAAGAAAATTGCTTTATCTGGCTCATTCAATCTCTAAATGTTAATGATGTATTCATTATTCAGTTTCACAAAAATTAGTAATTACAAGAATTACAAGAAATGCAACAATACGCCACTGATAGCAGGCTTAAGATCTGAAAAGTAGCAGCCTGGTAGGTAAAACAAAGTCACAGGTTCAAACCCCACTTGATACCATTGTGTCTCTGAGCAAGTCACTTAACCCTGAGACTCTCCAGGGGGACTGTCCCTGTCACTACTGATTGTGAGCACGTCTGATAAATGCTGTAAAAATAAATGCTCCACCAACCCGGTCAGGAATGAAGTTGTTGAGTCCGAGTGCATAAGCGTAAGTGTAGTTCTTGCCATTGTTCTTTTTGTAGTTGATCTGAGGAAATTCAAAGGCTAGAGGGAAAAACAGAAAGCAAGTACAGTACAGAAAACTGTATGAACAGCTGCTCAATAATGTAATATATTTGCAATATGTAATATACATTTCTTTAACTGTCACATGTAGGCACATGACAAGAAAATCAGTGATGTGTTCTCTAGAAACTCTCTAAAGTAACGTGAGAGTTGGGAGGCTGCTGGTCTCACCTTGCCGAGGTCCTGAGAACAAAACTTCAGGTTCAAGCCAAATGGTGTCATCAGCTCCCATCACCGCAGTGGCAGTGGTATACGGCAAAGAAACCAGGTTCTTTCCCTGCTCCTCCTGTGTATTTCAGAAAGAGATGTGATTTTCTGTGTGTGGGTTTGTGTGTGGGTTTGTGTGTGGATGTGAGCTGGTGACATACCTTGTATGGGTCAAGTGGGAGGACATATCGTCGCACCTCAGGCTGTGGAGCAATCAAGGCATTTTTCTTCACCTCTTCCCAGTCAGCCCGCAGGTTTGCCAGCCACAGATAGTTGTACACAAACTCATAACTGTAGTGGGAAAAAAATCAGGAAAATTTCAGACAGGCGTGACTGAGTTTATGAAATAGAAACATGTTCACACAAAATGCGCACATTTCAATGCATGCAATTCAGAACCCAGCCTTGGTTAAACAAGCTTTGGCACACAGTTTTAAGTTTATAACGTAAAGCATACTATCAGTGAGAGATGATGAAAAAAATCTCTTCAGTATCAGTATTCATGTTAGCAGGACTGAAATCTGTGAGCTGCCCTACTGCCAGATTACTATTGGGAACGTAGTTAATTATTATCCCACTTAATAAAGGGTGAAACCCTATTGAATTTCCCTGACGAGACATCTTTACTATTTAACATACAGTACAGGCCAAAAGTTTGGACATACCTTCTTATTCGATGTGTTACCATTTACATTGGTAGATTGTCACTGAAGGCATCAAAACTATGAATGAACACATGTGGAGTTATGTACTTGGAGTTATGTACAGTCCGGTGACTGTCCTCCACAGTCACCGGACCTGAACCCAATCGAGATGGTTTGGGGTGAGCTGGACCGCAGAGTGAAGGCAAATGGGCCAACAAGTGCTAAACACCTCTGGGAACTCCTTCAAGACTGTTGGAAAACCATTTCAGGTGACGACCTGTTGAAGGTCATCGAGAGAATGCCAAGAGTGTGCAAAGCAGTAATCAGAGTAAAGAAAGTAGAATATAAAACATGTTTTCACTTATGTCACCTTTTTTTTTTTTAAGTACATAACTCCACATGTGTTCATTCATAGTTTTGATGCCTTCAGTGAGAATCTACCAACTGTAAACGGTCATGAAAATAAAGAAAATATATGTATGTATACGTGTGTCCAAACTTTTGGCCTGTACTGTATGTTTCTTTCTACTGATAGCAGTGTGTTCGATGGCCATTCTGCACATAGTCGCCTAGTGACTGTTCCCAGGATGGTCCGTAATGAAAGACATTACGTTTACCCTTTCCAGGCACAGAGATCGACCACTACGAAGCCTTGGTCCTCGTAGCAGTTGATGTGGTGGAAGAGACCCATAGAAGAAGTCCTGAACTTTAAATCAATGTACTCTCCTGGATCCTTCTTAGCAAGGTGAAGCCATGTCTGGAAGGTTTGGAGTGAAGATGAAACAGTTCTGGTTATTTGTGCTGAATTTGTTCATCTGTGTACAAACTGTGGAATGAACTTGTTCTATGCACTGCAGAAAAGACACTGCTATAAGAAATAATGACTATTTTCTTTTTCCCTCACTCCTTTCTCCTCATCAGACTCGAAACAGTCCATGTAATTGGTCCCACGGACACTCCATGCCCCCAAGAACTTCAGCAAGTTGATTTTGACGGGTGTCTCAACAAACACAAAGTGGTTTTCTGTCATCCCAAAACTGAAAGGACAAGAGGAACGACATGAGAGCCGGCAGCCTTGCAGAACAGCACACAGGAGCCAAGGCGGGATTTTTTTCTTAGGCCGACCTGTGGACGTAGGAGGGTTTAAATCTCTCAGCACTGGGGAATTGCACCACCACCCTGGACTTCTCAATGGGGTCAGATTTATCTGAACGAGAAGAAATCAGTGTGTAAATAGTATTAAGGCTTCCTCCCTGTCTGAGTTGAATGTCTTGATGCAGCCGTCTACCCTTCTGCGTCGGGGGAATCCTGACAATATTGTAGGCCAGAGAAGCCCCTTTCCCCATGCAGTTGCCAATGTTGTACACTGTGCCGTCTGGCTCAATATGGGGGTGAGCGGTAACGCCATTGATGTTCACATAGTCACACATGTCCACCTTTGGGTAAACAGTGATGACAGTTTTTACCATTTTTAAAGGGTTCTTATTAAAGGATTCCCTACAGTCAAGGTCTGTTAAAATGTTAAAATTCACTTGCCTTTTTAAGTGTTTCCAGTGTATCTACATTTACTTTTGTCATATAGTTGGTCTCTGTAACTGCATAGAAATCTTCACCAATGGGATACACATTTACCAGACAGTTGTCTGTAATTTCCACTCCTTTGAAGTAAGAGAAGAATCTAGAAAAGACAAAAAAATATATGTATATATACACTGATTAGCCACAGAATTAAATGTTCAACTACAGTGAATAACACCAGTCTGTCTGTCTGGTATGAGGAGGTTGTGTAACTGTGTACTCAAACACAAAGTTGTCATACTGGATACTGCACTACAATATCTACCATATTTGGGACAGACTCTGGTTTGCATTTTCTCTGAAAGTGTTAATTACGGTGCCTTGCATGGCTTAAAATATTAGTTAAGATGCAGACAAAACAGATCAAAGTTCACATCATACACTAGCACAAATGAGACCAGTTAACCAGTCACACGCCCTCAATTTCTGGTCCCAGCTTGGTGCCCTGCACATGGCACCATCCATTCATGAGCCAGTTTTCTCGTCAAGCATTTTCTTTCTGGCCTCTATGATGTCACATGTTACATTAGGAATTTTTGATCTCTACACGTGAGCACAATGCCTGCTTACAGCTCTGATACTGTTGGCATTTCAGGTTGCACCACCAAAGATTGGTGGTTCTTAGAACAGACCAAAGTGATTCAAGGTGACTAAATGGTGGCTGTGTCCCCCAGACTAATTAAAACGTATGGGTAACATATATGTTTGGTCCACTTAATGCTGAAAGATTTAATCCATTTCATGTATTTGTGTAGCAGCAAAATGGCCACCACCATAAAGTCCTGCAATGGGGACATGACAATCAGACCTGGATCATAAAGCAATGGTCTGAAGAGTCACGTTTTCTAGTAGATCTTGTGCTCTGTGAGCTGCATTGTTTGTTGGGGTAGAATTGGTAGCAGGATCCAGAATGGGAAATAAGACAAGCTGGCTATATGATGGACAATATTCTGCTTATATCCTTGGGTCCTGCATTCAGGGCAATGTAAATGTGACATGTACCACCAACCTAAATATTGTTGTACAGTCCTTCATGAAACCAGTATTCCCTTATGGCAGCATAAATTGTGCTGTCACACTGCAACAATCACTCAGGGTTGGTTTGTAGGACATGACAAAGGGATCGTTCTCTACTGTAAGGTAAGGTATCCTCAGATTACAGAAACATCATGAAAGTTTGCGTACTCATGACAAAAATAATTGCACACCAACAAGAACACTACCTTGTTTCTTAATGACGCAGAACACCAGAAAGCAGATATGTCTTGTTTTTATCAATTTATGGAAATCCTCAGGACGCCTTGATGCATAGCACCAGGTCGAAAACATTTTAAGACTGTTTAAGGAATTAAATTGTATTCCATATTCCCCAGAACTCAATCGGAGTCAAATCCACCTCACAACTTACTGGACTTGAAGTATCTGTTGATAACGTCTTCATACAAACTTCCAAAGCAACCATATATTCAGATGTCTTGTGCAGCCAACATTCAAGGACTTAAACATGCAAATGAATTTTTACTTAACCATCATATTGTTAACAAAAAGACAGATAATATGGTTTGCATTCAAACCTGGAAAAGATGTTTTTGCAGGGGTCTGGGTAGGCAATGGTACCAAATTCTGTGATGACAACACGCTTTTCCACCATAGCTCTCACATATGCATCTGTTTTCACAAACCTGAGAGATGAACAAAGGTATAGCAGATCTGTTCTGAACTTTACTGACAAATGGAAAAGTTGTAAAAAAGGCCAATACATAGAGTCATTTTATTTCATGTTTCTATTTGGCCAGTAAGGTCTGAGTGTTAAGGCACGTCGTACTTGCGTAGGTAGGTGACCTGTCCATTGTTGAAATCAAACTTGTGAATCATGGCTTGGCCATCAAATAAATGCAGGAAAGGTTCACTCCCAACTTCAAACAGACCGGGACCCAGTCTGAGCAAACTTCCCCTCAGGAATGATGGGATGCGACCTAGGGGCAGCCAGAACAACGTGAAACGTGACCAGCACATCTGCACGCTGATATATTTGTATTAAATGAAAAAAAGGTGCACACCAGTAATGGTAGCAGGGAGCGGTTCTCCAATTTCATCTGCTGTTTCAAAAATTTTCTTGTAGCCGCCGGCTGGGTGCTCAAATCTGAATTACATTTAGTAGCACAGTACACAATTATACATACACCATTATATTTATTTTATAATAATATCTCTTCTCATACAGATATTCTCCGACTCACCGGCTGACCATGGTTCTTCACTGTGGTTCCTGAATGTACTGGGCAGACACGGGATCTGGCTTGTGCTGGAGGCCTTATTACCTGAGGAAGTCTTTTATACCCACAGGTCCCCCCAGAAGCTTCAGTCGAATGGCTGTGAAATCTCTATCTTGGCCAATCAGAAGGTGCTTGGAACAACATGGCTTTGTTCAGCACTCCTGAGCTGGTGGGAATCAGCAGGCATGCTACACAATCCGGCACAATCCCCTCTGCCCTCTCCCCTGATGCTCTAAAAAAAAAGTGTTGCAACCATATGCAACGTGTTTATGATCTTAAAGCCATAATTCATGACAGTAACAACAGTAAATATTGAAAGATGACCAACATTCAAGCAAATTCAAATCCCCAGATCAACAACATTGTTTTTTTGTAAATTGTTTTCACATTTGCCTGTGCAGTGAGGTTTTTCTTTCCCATGAATCTGTACTGCTCTTCTCTGAATGACACAGCAGTGATCCTATTACGGATTACAACAGCCATGCACTACAGACAACTGCTGCATTGTGTTTCTCATCTAGAGTTGCGGTGAAATAAATGTCCCCATTTCCCAGTCTTTCATTTGTTTAACACCATTATACAAACGCTCTGATCACACAATCACTCCAGAACCTGCTGGACATTCTAACAGTTTATGTTCTGCCTTTTCATAATTCTACTGCATTTACACATTCGATCATTTTACTGTACATTATTTGTATTGTTCGGCTCTGACATGTGCTTACATGGTACAGTAACCTGAAGTACATTTATTGCATAAACACAGACACGCATTCACTAAAATCGTGTCCCAGTAGAACGGGTGAAAAACACTGTGACCGTTGTTGCTGGAGTCCTTAAAAGGAAAGATTTGGGTCTGTGTTGCATTCCGCTGCAGATTTGTATTAACTGCACGTGTACTTACGACACAGGAACCAGCATTCAGATAAACTACTTCAGAGCTGATGCTGTTTTAAAGGACCATGCAGTCCATGAATCTGCTAAATCGTCCATCCAATCATTCACTTAGAGTCAAAATTCACTCAAAATTCTACAACAGAACTGTGTTCAGTTCAGTGACAGAACTGAACAGATAGAAACAAGAAAGCAGCGTTGACATCAGGGATACATGCTGGCCAGTAAAATGGCCAGTGAGGCACAGAAGTAAGGGACCAAACCCAGACCTTAACAGATAACACCATGCCGTCATTCTATAGTTGTTTTGGGTGGTCAGAATTATCAGACATATATCAGGGCTCTCATGTTTTTAAAATATGATCCACGATCATGAGAATGGTATCTTGACGTTGACCTCAGGCAGCCCAGTTACAAAGTCCACTGCGATATGAGTCCAAGGTCACATGGGAATGGCCAGAGGGTGTAGTGGTTTTGTGGGGTTTAAGGATCTTGCACATGTTGGACAGGCCTCCATATAGCCTCGAAATTTGGCAGCGATGGACAGCCACCAGAACGTTCTATGGATGAAACTGAGGGTCTGGTACCAAGGGTCTGGTAACTTGGTGGCACAAAGTGGCGTTTGAGAGGGTGGACTGGGGTCAGTGGCATGGGCGGAGTGTATCCGATATTCGAGGGACCAGAGTAGAGGACAGAAGACTAGGTTCCTTGGAAGGGCACTGGGACAGGAGTGTTGAGGTCGTTGGCCTTACTGTTCTTGCTGCCTGGATGGTTGAAGTTGTAATATTCAAAGGTCAGTGCCCACCTGTCTTGTTGTGGATTGAGCTGTTTGGAGTTGTGAATGGTGAGGAGGTCCTGGTGATCAGTCCATACTACGAACAGGGGTGTCACTGCCCTGCAACCATTGCTGCCACTCCTCCAATATGGGGGTGAGCTCATTTGACTGCCAGCAGCGCACAGTCCCCAATACCGTAATGCTGCTGTGATGGACTGAACTTCCTGGAGAAGTAACAGGACGGGTGACAGTTCTGGTCCGGGCCACAAGAGTGAAGTGAAGGCCTGGGTGGCTGCTGTTGTGATCTGGAAAGGTCTGTGAGATGCTTTGGTGAGAGCCGTGAAGGGGGCACCAACCGTTCTGTAGCCCCTGATGAATCGGCGATAAAAACTGGTGAACCCAAGAAACCATAGCAGCTGTTTCAGTGTCACTGGTAGGGGCCACGACGCCACTGCTTCCATCTTCGGATCTACGGCCACCCCCTGGGGGGCGATGGTAAAGCCCAGGAAATTGGTGGAGCACTGGGTGAAGGAGCATTTCTCCAACGTACAGAACAGTTGGTGGGCAAACAACCTCTTCAGCATGTTACCTAGTCTGTAGGGTTGATACCATGAAAAATGATGTGAACAGCTGTCAGTCGCACAAACAGTTGGGGAGAAAAGGACAAATTAAAACTAGGAACAAACATAAATAAATCTGGCATGTTACCTCATAGGTAACACAAAACTACATTCTTCTGGGCAGTCTAGAGTTGCTATCTAACCAAGCTAATAAAAAGTCCCTTTCTTATCTTCCATTAAAAATATATATACAGATCCAGTAGATGGCGATGTTTTGCCTTGTGTAATAGTGGAAATGGTTAAACTGTGAAAAAATAAAATCTAAATAAAAATGATGGAACTTTCATCTATTTATTTATTTATAATAAATAGATATTAATTCATTATAAGAGGATTACCACACCAGCTCACATACTATGCATAAGCAGCAGTTCACAATATGCCACAAAGAAAAATCAAGCATTCAAATCAGTCAGTCAGATCATCATATTCCACAAGTGAAAGAGAAAGGACTTCTGAAATGGCGGTGAGGTTCATTTTACAAGATTAGTCATTGCCAACAACATCTTTCTTATAACTACACCATGTTTCACAAAAATATCTTCATGTCAAAAAATGAATAAATGTGTCAGCATTGCTTTGCCACAACTCTGCCCACTTGGACACCCTGGAGGCTTAGTGTAGTTTTTATGCTTTTTGAAATGCTCCCATGCCAGTTGTCCATTTTATAGAAATGCAGTACATGGCGCATAATGCTCAGTGCTGGACGTCAAAAATGAGGCTAAGCCATCTAACCACTTCTGAGCTGAAACCTTTCAGAGATAAGTGCCAGTGATAATGGCCTTTTTCAACGTTCAGTGTACTTTCTGCCATGAAAGTCTGCAATGTAGATCTCCCGTCATAAAGATAATCGGTTGATACACATAAACACGTGCAAATCCTCTTTATTCAAGTAAAAAAGCATGCTTTTTTAAACCAGTGGCCTCTCATTTGCCAACACTCCAAATGAAAATATTAAAAATACATATATACTTTTTTCAGTGGAGAGCAGAATTTACAGAATTAACTCTCTCATTGTCAGTGTGGAATTGATGATTGATGGGCTTCTTGGTTGTGGCCTTTTTTAGTTGTAAACTTTTGATGCAAAGTGAAAACAAAATTATTTTCCCTTTATAATCATGTAGGATTGTCCTGCATTATGTACAGGATGTATCCTACTATAAAAACTAAATATCTGGGCAGTGGTGGCCTAGCAGATAAGGAAACGGACCCGTAATCAGAAGGTTTGACTCTGAACTGCGTCCACTGGCTTGCTTTCTTCCCATAATGCAATCTGGTACCCTGTCATCCTCAGGTAAGTTACCTACCTGACCAGTCACAGATGAAAAAGAAAATGTCATTCATCAGACACTGTCTTATTTGCTTTTTAGTCCAGTTCTGATGCCCATGAGTTCATTATAGGTTCTTTTGGTGGTGAACATGTGTCAACATGGGAACTCTGACCAGTCACAGCTATACAGCACCATGAACAACTGAACCTTGGCCACCATGATCGTGTAACCAGTTTTACATCCTAGGACCACTTCTGGTAGATCTTGACCACTGCAGACCAGGAACATCCAACTACATTTTTGGAGATGCTATGACACAGCCATTAAAGTTTGGTCCTTTTCAAAGTACAGTTGCCCATGTTTCCATGTCCAGTGAAAGAACTTGAACAACACAATATTTAGTTGTTGCGTAATATGTCATGTGTGGAGTGTGAATGATGTGGCATTAGTATTTTTCAGTAAACCGCTGCCCAGAGTGTGATGAGAAAGATGACTACAAACAAACATAATTCATCTAGTAGCATGGTGCTAACAGCTACCATTATTTGTTATTTGGTGGGACATTGTGAGCACATACCCCATGGTATCATCACTGAATTCATCTCAGTCTATCATCACACACATTATTCCATGATTGCAACACAAATTGGCTGTGTTGTAAAGAATGAAAATATATAAATTAAGTCAAAACCTCTCATCACAGTTGCAAATCTTTCTTGTTTTTGTAATAAAAATACATGTGATCCATTATAATCAACTATAAATGGAATAATTTCAACAAATGGGCTTATGGACAAACATTATTATGAGAGGGGTCATGCTGACTAAGGACTGTAATAACAGAGTTGAACATTTAATATTGTTGTCAAATCATTAATGATTAAACACTCTAAAAAAGATTTTAAAGATTTGGAACTAACATAATAATAAATGTAATAATAAAATGTATTTAGTTTGAGATTTCCATCAAGGTCAGTACAGCAGCAGCAACGACAGGGGCAGTTATGCAATTCTGCCTTTAATTATGTAAGGCCCCATTCTGAGAGCTTCAAAGGCTCCCAAAGTTTGTTCAAGTCCCAACTGAACTTGCGTAAATCAACTCTTTGTTTTCCTATGGATTCAACTGCTAATTGGTCCTCTGGAGGGGTATGTTTTCCCAGTGTTTATGTGATGATATTTGATTTAGAAAAATTCATGGCATGCTAGTATTTCAAAGAAATTCCTCAGCACATGGTCAAATACATTAGTGAACCAAACCTTGTTGAAAAGCACATGTTAAAAAGATTTTAGTGTGAGTACCCAACTAAACTTTTACACACATTATTCTGATCTGCCTGTTTGCCTCAACTCGTTTTTGATCTTGACCTCAAAGAGGATGCAATGCACTGTTTATTGATCAGAATTTAATACTGTCTCAGTCCCATTGGTCGCTCTGATTGGTATTCTAGTGAAGCCCTCACCCAGGCTTCACTGAGCAGCTGGCCCTTTTCTATTCAACTGCAGCAATCTGTTAAAGATGAGGACAAATAAAATTGCCTTGTATTTTACTTGAATTGGATTGACATTGTGCATTTATAAAATATGTGCATTCATAAAAATACGTTATATTAATTAAAGATACAGAGAAATAAAATTGCCTTGTCTTTTACTGGAATTGGCTATGAGTTGTGAATTTATAGAAGTTAGATGAAATTTCTATTTTTTGTATTTTATTCCAGACTGCATTGTTGGGAATATTACTTTAGAAATGTAATTTGTTACAATTACAAGTTACTCTAATTAGTATAAATACAGTATTTTATATATATTATATGAAATTAATAGACTTACATTCTTGACTGTTAACCATTTTGAAATTGTGTAAACTGCCAGTGTTTACCTTGCATAGCACTACTAAACAAAGCATGAATTAACATCATTATACAGTAATTGAACATCTTAAAAAAGACAATTGTCAGAAATTGTTCCGCGACTCAGACTGGAGTTTTGTATTGTCTGTGTTCCCAATTATCATGATCATGTGTAGCTGTTTTGTAAGTATAAATGCTTGCCATTTGTACCAAGTCCTCATCAGTTCCTAACTTGTATGTCCTGTATTCGTCACATTTTCATCTCAGAAAATGCTCAAATGAGTTTTACTCGACTGAAACTTGACTAGACTAAAATGAGTATGGACATGACTAAGAGTAATAAATGACTAAAATGACAGCTTGAAGAAAAGGCTAGACTAAAACTAGAATTAAGGTCTCCCAAAAGTCCTCCCAGGGGACATCCTTGACTTACTGAGCACTGGACAGGAGTTCTAGGTGTGCTTGGTTGTCCAGGTTGCAAGCAGAGACCAAGCCAGATGCCTTCAAGCCAACAGAAGCTGTCCAAAATAATCTTGAAACCATGGAACAACACTGGCAAGAAAAAAGTATGAAAAAGTGAACCCTTTTGAAATTTCATGGTTTTCTATATAAATTCGTCAAAAATGTGATCTTCATATAAGTCAAGGGTACTGACAACATCAACAACTTTTATTTCTTATTTGGCCCAAAATCACAAGCAGTATGTCTCAATGTGCTTTGACGGGTTTTACTGTTGACACCCACCAACCTTTGACAAATATAATGTGCTTAAAATAAATAACAACCATAAACAAAGTCATTGCTAGTGGAAAAAGTAAGTGAAACCTTGGAATCAGAAACTGGTTGAACCCCCTTTGCAGCAATAAGCTCAACCAGGTGCTTCTGTATCTGTGGATCAGACCTGCACATCGTTCAGGGGGAATCTTGGCCCATTCTTCCTGGCAGAACTGCTGTAGCTTTGCCGTATTCTTTGGACGTCTTATGTGCATCTTCAAGCATAGCATTCCATAGCATCTTTAGTGGGTTAAGGTCTGGGCTCTGACTCAGCTGCTCTCAAAGTCACATTTTGTTGCATTTTAATGTTATCCTGCAGAATTTAAATCCACCTCATGCTGTTTCCTTCACTGTACTTCACAGCTTTTCTTGATGATATGCATCGCCCTTTTACACCACATGTAGTGCTGCGTGTTCTTCCCATCAGTCCACAAAACATTTTCAAATTCAAATTCAAATTTTATTTGTCACATACACAGTATGATATGCAGTGAAATGCTTTTGCAAGTATTCAAACATAACCAAATATTACAACTTTATGTTTTTAAACATAAAATATGTGTAACAGGTAGGGTGTGCAAAAGTGAAAGTAAAGTGAAAATTTGAGTAATTTGAAAAGTTCTGGGGGCATTGAGTTCAGAAGTCATTAAAAGTGCTGGAGTGTATTAGAGTTCTGTCCTATGTAGTGTTGTTGTTGTTGAGAGCTCGTATAGTGGAGAGCTCATATAGCCATTTAGCAAATATGGCATTGGATTGTCCATAGTTACACTGCTAGCCCTAAACTGACCCTGTCCCAGCGTTTTCTGTTCCACGGCCAAACCAATTTTTAGCAATTGCTGTTGCTTTTTCATTGTCCCTGCTTTTTGTATTTTGGTTTGTAAAAGTCAGTACTTGGTGCATTGATATACAGCGGTTTGATACAGGCAATCCCAGTCCATTTAGTGCTGGTCATGAGTAAGGTATGAGGTCTACAAAGATCATTAAAGCAATGAGAACATCATGTGAAATATGTGAACTGGACAATGCCATGAGAGCAAACCTCATCCGAAAGATTAATAAAGGTTGTGTGGTACCATAGGGTAGAAGTGAATTGCAGAATCTCCTGGTTGTTTTAACTGCAGACATTTTCAATAACAGAACAATTGCAACAAGATAAAGGGGGTCTAAATAGGAAGAAGTAGAGTTGGACATTTTAATTAACTTAGTTACGTAGAGAGCAAATGGATCAATTGTGGATTAGGAGAAAACCTCTCACAGGAAAAGAGGAAGGGTTGGTGAAATCAATTCCAAAGAGCAGGAACAAAGAGAAAGAGAGGAATGAGAGAATGCAAAGGCATACACTTATTGGGAGCATGAACATCAATGGTATGGAAGTACTGAGTAAGAAAGCACATCGACAAGCAAAGAAGGTTTCAGCATCAGCAAACAACAGAAATCTATTTTTATGACACATGTACAGTGGCTGACATTCTTCCTGCATGTTTATCGGATTAATATCCGTACTTGTGCAATTTTCAATTACTTGTCATCTCCTACAAAAGCACAGGAAGTCCTTACAGCATTTAGAGACATTCAGGACACTGAAAGCTGTAATGAAGGACCTAAAGATCCCCTTGTACAGGATTGCTGAGAGGTGATGATGGCAGCGAAGATGACATGAAGTGATTGTCAATTGGAGGCAAACTCCATGTATTAAATTATATTTCAACAAAAAAACTCAAATAAATACATTGAGGAATAAATAATGGGTTGTAGCACTAGCCTATGAACCAGAAGACCCAGGTTTACTACCATTGTGTCCCTGAGCAAGACACTTAACCCTAAGCTGCTCCAGGGGGGACTGTCCCTGTAACTACTGATTGTAAGTCGCTCTGGTTAAGGGTGTCTGGTAAATGCTGTAAATGTAAATAATAAACAGCAATGGTGGCCTAGTGGTTGTGGTGGATGCCTAGCGGTTAGGGAAGCGGCTCCGTAATCAGAAGGCTGCTGGTTCGAAGCCCGATCCGCCAAGGTGCCACTGAGGTGCCACTGAACAAAGCACCGTCCCCACACACTGCTCCCCGGGCGCCTGTCATGGCTGCCCACTGTTCACTCAGGGTGATGGGTTAAATGCAGAGGACAAATTTCACTGTGTGCACCGTGTGCTGTGCTGCTGTGTATCACATGTGACAATCACTTCACTAAAAAAAAAAAAAAAAAATACATTTCTCCTTTGCCAACCATCCCTTTCTCCTAACTAAGAGAACAGGCATTTATAGGCCTGGACCAACTAATTTCTCTGAACATACTTTCCAACAGTTCCTGGTAATCAAATTGCTCACTCATCAAGTAATAAACTACTATTCCCTTTAACTACTATTCCCATTTCCAAAAAAAATTGCACCATTCCCACCGCCCTCTGACCAAACACTGTTTGGTTACCCTGTATGTGTCACGTCCATGCGGGCATGACGCGGCGGGTGCACGGAGAGGAGGACGAAGAGTGACGAGGAATGAAGGACGCTTTCACCTGACATCACGAAACCGGGGTTTAATTGGTGAAACACAAGACAGGGGAGACATCCGAGACGTTGACATTGGTGAACACGGAACATAACGTTAAAGACTTGACAGCGGATCCTCCGGATCCCGGACCGGAGTAACCCCTTTTCGGACTGGATCGTGACAGTATAGCTCTTTCACAAATGGCAAAATACAATGAAAAACTCATTATGCATTTACCATTCTCCAATTAACAGAAAATATACAACTTTTTGGTAAAGAATCCCACACTGAAAATAATTATGCAAAGTAGGCTATGTGAACACATGAATGTTTAATGAGGGTCCTTTCTGTGAACTCATGCAAATGAGCAATGGTGAATGGATGAATGCGCTGCTAATGAAAAAGGCGCTTAAATAGGCCACCAATTTAACAGGCGCCACTTTAAAAGACTCCTTTGTGTGTGACTCAGGCAGGGAACTGTGGTGATAAGGGGAGATTAGCAGCCGTTTATCAGGACATGACTGACAGCCAGTGTGTATGGCGGATATTTTGATTCTTGCTCGGTACGTGTGGGTTGGTATCCAATTACCTCAGCTGGGACATATGACTGCTCTCCAAAAATCAGAATCTGCATCTCCTCACAATAAGTGCACATGCATTCTACAGTAAAGTAAAAAATAGCCACAAATATAAATAACCTAAAAATCTGTTTTAGAACATTGTCATGCTGCAATCAATTTCGCTGCCTGCATTATGCCAAACAATACAAACAATTCTTCTTCTGAACCTCGAAAACAACAGAGCTCCCTCTTTGCCAGTCCTGGTTTGGGAAATGGAGTTTTTAGTGGAGCATTGTCTGAATGTGCTGGAATCGGAGCTGGAGTGGGGCTGACTGCATCTGAATAGTGTAAGGCTGAAATAAAGCGGGGAGCTGGGTAACCCCTGGGTGCTCAGCTGCAGTGCCCGCTGTAGAATGGATCAAAGAGCTTCCTCACCGAGCTTGCAGCCAAGCCTGTTCTCCACCTTCCTCCTCACCCTCCCTCTCCCCCAATCTGACACCCTTTTCTCTTTCTCTGGCTCTGTTTCAGACTTCCCTTTTTTAGCACGGCTTCTGGGGCATCGCTCTGATTTCCGAAAATAAAGTATTTAGTGTGTTGTTAGGAGAGACAGGGGTTCTGCGATTTTGTTTATGAATCTGTAAAGTATAACTGGGTCACTGATTTATTTAAATGCCAAGATTATACACCCACCTCACTCACTCATCATAATTCCCATGTACAAACTGTACGCTTTATATTGTACTATTTGATTCTTTGTTCTAGACGAGCTGGATGCCTGTGCCCATTAGAGAGTGGGAGGAGCTACAGCACTGGCCAATTTAACAGAACAGAGCCCTGTGGCCAGCATACGATGCCACATTACTAAGGAACACCCAGTATGTGCATACAGCTAAGCCACTGAATGTAGGTCACTTATCATTTAAGCAGAGGTTCACAGCAGTGCCGCATCGTGTACAAAGTACACAAGTGAATGCATTTACTCACACAGTTGCGGCACACCACACACTGTGAGTACGTGTGTTTCTGTATACCCTGGTGAAGTTATACATATGTGGTTATATTTACTCACATGCAAAAGGACACCAGTAGATAAAAAAAAGTCTGATGAGTTATGGGTAAAATGGATTAGCTTTTAATAACTTGATGACTCATGTAGGTCTTCTTGTTACAGAGATAAAAGACATTTGAAATTAGACATGCAAAACATTATTTATGCATCAACTTACACATGACTAATACAATTATAAATTACTAATGTAAATTAAGCCAAAATGACAAATTATTTAAAATTCCAAGAATTTGACAAAATGTAATTTTTGGTCATCAAAATAATTTTCTTTCTTTCATACAGTACAGATACACTCCACAGACAATATAGATACTCTCCACAAAATGTCAGGTTGAAGTCAATTTAGTGCAGATAATGAATAATAGCTTTTCTGTGACAAAATCTGAGCAAGGTTTATCTTTCTGTGAAATTCAACAAGGTGTAAGTTGATTTTGTCATTATGAAATTTGTTTGGTGGCACAGAATGTTGTTTTGAGCATGGTTACAGACATTGGCACTTGTTTAGCTCAAGTAGAGAAGAATTAAAAATGGGAGGGTTTAAGAGAAGAATTTTAATAGTGCTTAATTACTGTCATGCCACATGGGAAAAAGGAAAAGATGCAGGTGCACGACATTGTAGGGTGAACAAGGATTTATTTTAACAAAAATAAACAGACCAATTTTTTTTAGCTGTTCATTAAGCAAGTTAAAGAAATCCTCTGAATGGTGCACATTTCTAATGAAAAGACAAGGCTGGGAAACAACAACGTGTTTAACTCAAGTTCCAGCCACTTACAGGTGTGGAGGGGGGCATCTCCACGTGGAGGGCCACATTTCAGAAAATTCATTTTTTTTTAGAAACTAAAAACCTATTTAAGAGGAAAGTGTTCTCATGTGGACAGGGTCTAAGTAGACACTGGTTCACTTATAAAGGGTCCTGATAGGCGTGGCACCTGTGAGTGATCAGGACCCAGCATACATGTGGCCCAGTGGCATAAGCATCACAGTTATATTAAAATGCTAACATTTTTTGTAAATTAACTATGAACATAAATGCAGAAGTAAACTGGGTTAATATAAGTTTCATATACTAATTTGTGCTGAGTATTTCTTTCATAACACAGCAAGAAATCAACACCAAGGACAGTATTTTCAAACTGGTGCAAAGCTACAGTTTGGTTCACTATCAAACAAACACAGAGCTTGTTTGATAGTATAAGGTCAAAAAAATTCATGTTTGTGGTGACAACGGTATTTGATAAATAAATCTTTGCAGGCAAACTTGTAAATCTGTATTTGGCAAGAAGTAATCTAAAATGTGTGGCATCTGTATCATTACTGTAGTTACTCATACTCACATTTTCTATACTGCTTACTAACCTCAAGAATCTCCCAGATTTTGACTCTCTTTGCAATGAGTGATGTTTCAGTTGGACAGTCATCTGTCATTAAGAGTGCGGCTTACTTATGTTCCTCTTTCAGAGAGAAGAAAAACAGTGGAGAAACTGAGGCATATTGATAATTATTATTGATTATTGTCAGATCATCACAGTGTTGGCCCGCCATGAGTAAGTAAGACCTGACAGTCATATGTCCGTGTGTGTGTGGGGGTGTAGGGATTCTGTAACCACCTCTTTAACGGTTCTTTATACTGCAGCAGATGGCTGGACCCAGTGCCAGTAGACCTGCATCTCCTCCTCCCCAGGACCATCTGCAGAAAGGTCTGGAAGGCCAGGAGTTGCTGTCCCACTCCCCCCTCTTTCCCAGTTTTCCACTTCCTTTAGCTGGCCTGTGCTGAATAGAGATTTTAGCAGTCGGAAGGCATTTCCTTTTAACTTAGTGGTAACAGACCTACAGCAACCTCTGACCACTACTGACTGTCCTTGTGTTGCCATAGTTACCGCAAGCAGGTCTGAGAGATCAGCCCACGGCTGAAAGTTGTCAGATGCAGAGAGCAGTGTATGTGGTGTGTGTGTGTGTGTGTGTGTGTGTGTGTGTGTGTGTGTGTGTGTGTGTGTGTGTGTGTGTGTGTGTGTGATATAGCTCACTGACAGATTTTTATCAGATGTGAATAAGAGACATGACTTTTTACCTGCATCTGTGTTTGAATGAACTCGTGCGTAAATGTCTGTCTCTGTGTGTGTGTGTTTATGTGCATGAACATGTGTTTGTGTGTATTTGTGAGTATGTGTATCTCCAGCCAAGAGGGAGGAACTGGAGCACATCTGCAGTAGAACAGCTCACGCATGAACGACGATCCGGCAGCACAGACCCCCACATTCACAAACACACAAATAATACTCTATCACACACCCATACACACAGTCGAACACATACAACCATCAAACAGAGAAATAAAACAGAGCGAGCATCACGTTTCGTTTTTGTTGTGTAATGATTTTCTTTCCTTTTTTAGTCAACTGTCAGTATTTTGGGAAACTACGTGGAACATAGAGCTGTGAGGAGAAGAAGAAGCCATGTGTATATATTTGTGTGTGAGTGGTTGAGAAACAAAGTTCTAAAATATCAATGTCGGGAGTAACATTGACAAAAGAAATGAGTAATATCTGTTCTTGCTAGAATGAGTATTGATTTTCAAATGTGGTTTAAGTTTTTTTCCAGAACGCTCAGCAACAAAGTGAATCAACTTTCCAATCCAGCATTTTCAATTTCAAAAACAGAAATCATCATGAAAAAAAATACGGTATCCGTGCCTGCATGTTTAAAGGCACCATCATCCATTTATCTCAATAAAATAAAAGACAAATTGGGCGAACAGCTGTTTCCATGACAACAGGTTGTCCCATTGAAAAGGGCTGACTGAAGAAAATGTGCACACATTCAGGTATTCATTTAAAAAATGAATTTTTAGCATTTCGTTATGCGAACCAACTTTTTCTTTTCTTCGGCAGTTAACTGAAAAATCCTTCAGTATCCATTCAGCTGAGCCAGAGGTCAAATCTGTCAATCATTCATTTCCTGAAAATGACACAAAGTCAACTGGATGTGACTTTCCATGTCATTAAGTTGTGATCAGATTTGATGAAAGCTGTCCTTCACGTTTGAATGTTCCACATATTATGAGCACATTCTCTTGTCAGCTTGTTCCAGTTTCACAAAGGCCTCTCATTAATCATCCCATATCTTATGCAACACACAACCAGTTCATACAGCCAAAGGACTCCTCTTCTCCCCCAGACCGGAGATGAAATGTGTTGGCAGGTTCTGGAGGAAAAATTTACTGGCAGGAAAGGGGCGTCTCTGTTGATGTACAAATGTAAAAGTTCAAGTGAAGCGTGAAGGGATTGTCATTGCCAATGTGCCCTCTACATTTAACCCACCATGCTTGGTGGAGCCATGAGTGGTTAGGGCCCTCAGTGGCACCAATTACGGGTCCCCTTCCTTACCTGCTAGGCCACCACTGCCCATGGATCAGTAAGATATCTGACTATCTAGCTAATGGAGGACTCTTACATAGCAACAAATCAGAAACAGAAACTCAGCAGCACTACATCTTAATTTGACACCTGTCATCTTTGCAAAGTCGGATTATATTCATGAACTAAAAATTCAAATGACAGGACTTGAAAGAACAAGATGAATGCTCATAAGATACAGACCTGAAAAGGAAATTATTCAAAGAATGAGAATAACAAAGTGGAATCTTTTGGAGTGAAAACAGTATTTTCAAATGCAGATCACATCAAAGGAACAAGACCCCACCCCAAATGTCACCTTGAGAAGAAGAAAAAGCCTAACATAGTCAGTTGGACCCTCCAAATACCTATGAACAGGATTCCATATCCTGAAGAAACTGTCTGTTTATGGTTAAACTGTCTGTTTATCGTAAATCAAATACTCAGATGGTAAAAGGACAGATTGAGAAAGTGAAGTGATTGTCACATGTGATACACAGCAGCACAGCACACGGTGCACACAGTGAAACTTGTCCTCTGCATTTAACCCATCAACCTTGGTGAGCAGTGGGCAGCCATGACAGGCACCCGGGGAGCAGTGTGTGCGGACGGTACTTTGCTCAACCTTCTGATTATGGGGCCGCTTCCTTAACCGCTAGGCCACATGAAAAAGGAACCTTTGTGCGCCTTACATTTGGGACAAATGTTAGAAACATTTGGAAAACATATTCGTCAACCAAACGGATCAAATAGGTCCTATGGAACATTTTTAAATTCTGTTAATCAGAGTAGGGTCTTAAGTAACTGTGCCCTGAGTGGTCTTGATGGAATTAATGGAGCGCTCATTATGCTGGACTTTTAGATGGTGTGCGAGAAGTCGGCCAGATCTATTTCCATGCCTACATTTCTGTTTCGAAAACAATAGAAGTTTTTGTGTGTGTCACGACCGCTTGCTGACGGGGGAAGGAAGCGCAGAGGTGGGACATGCTGGGAAGGGGTTTTATTACAAATAAAAGGGAAATAAAAGGGGGACAACATAAACAAACCCGCAGGCGTGTGCCGATTGCCAGAACTCAAAATACAAACACACACACAGTGTATCTAGTGTATTCCATGGGGAGTTCTGTCTTTGCGTCAATCAATAACAACCTCTTCCTCCAGAATTTTCCTATTTTGCTCTGATTTCTTTTTTAAGTCAGAGGAGAATGTAATCAGATGACACCGTAAAGTGGCTTTGGAAGCATCCCACATAACAGCAGAAGAAGTTCCTATTATCGTGACAAATATGTGAAAGTTTTTCCCTAACAAATTCACAGAAGTCATCCCTATTTAACAATGAAGTGTTCAAACGGCAACGTGGAGTTTTCCTTAAACGCTAGGCCACCACTGCCATGGCCATGACTCAACTACATATCCTTAGTAGGTACATTTGCAGTCGACCATATTAACAAGATACATTTTCTAGCCAGAAAAAACAAAATACCAAGCAGGGACCTAGTGTCACCATCGAAAATGCCCACATCCAAACCAGTCAACAAATATAACCTAGGAGACAGTGAAAATTGATTACCAATCATGTGTTGTATCACAGCATGTAATTTACCAAAATACATGAAAAAGGTGCCTTTGTGCGGCTTACAATTGGGACAAATGTTAGAAACATTTGGAAAACATTTTCTGCAACCAAACCGGGGTCAAATAGGTCCTATGAAACATTTTTAAATTCCGTTCATGTATATTGAGAGAATGACATTTTGGAAAAACATTGTCACAAACTGAGGGCCATTCACTCTGATCAAATGTTTCTTCCAAGTCTCGTTCCCAGACAGCCTTCCAAACATCTCACGAAGATGGTTCAGTGTTGGACAGTAAGGCATATATTTCAGAAACAAAGTGTCCAAAAAGTGTCAGATTTGTAAAATTGTAAAAGAATCCTGTCATGATCTGGTCCGAAAGGGGTTACTCCAGTCCGGTATCCAGTTCGTGTCTGTTCACCGTCAGGTCTTTGTGACATGTTACCGGATGTCTCCTCTGTCTGGTGCATCACAAATTAAACCCCTGTTTTGTGCGTCCTTTTTCTTCGTCAAGTCTTGTCATCATTTCTGATCACCTTCCTCACCATGCCAAATGGCCGTGACAAATCCCTGGTAGAAATATTGTACACTGAAGAAATGTCCTCGAAAGAGTCCTTTGATCAAACATATCTAAGAAAGACGTCCAACCTTTAGACCTCCAATCTGCAAGACAGGTACCTTTTAAAATGAAATGGAAGATCTGGGTTAAAAGCAATGGGTGACAGAGAGTTAGGAATTTTTAAATATTTCCTTACGTCCCCCCCAAACCAACAAAGTATTAACATTTACATTTACGGCATTTGGCAGACGCCCTTATCCAGAGCGACTTACAACGTGCTTAAGTTACCGTCGATGAAGAGATCAATTCTGGTTCACTAGGACCCCAACAATGAATACAATCTTTTTATTCACTCTGTTGTAGTTTCTGTACACAAGTTCGACAACAAGAAAGTTACAATTTAATCTAAATATTCTCTAAAGAGGAAGGTCTTGAGCTGTCGTTTGAAGGTGCTCAGTGACTGAGCTGTTCTGACCTCGAGGGGAAGTTCATTCCGCCACCGAGGGGCCAAGACAGAGAAGAGTGTAGATGAATGTTTTCCTTTTACCTTCAGAGATGGAGGGACCAGGCGAGCAGTACTGGAAGCTCGGAGTATACGAGGTGCAGTGCGAGGTGTAATAAGGGCTGTGAGGTAGGATGGTGTGGGAGAATTTGGGAAGGTTGAAGATTAGTTGTGCTGCTGCATTTTGTATTATTTGTAGAGGTCGGATGGTACATAGTGGTAGACCAGCTAGAAGGCAGTTACTGTAGTCCAGTCGTGAGATTACTAAGGACTGAACCAGTAGTTGGGTGGCCTGGGTTGACAGATAAGGGCGGATTCGTCTGATATTGTAGAGAAGGAATCTACATGAGCGGGAAAGATTGCTGATGTGAGTTGAGAAGGAGAGTTGGTTGTCTATTGTTACTCTCAGGTTGCGGGCTGTTTCAGAAGGAGAGAGCTGCGAGTTGTCTAGGTAAATAGCAAGATCCTGATGTGGTGAAGAATCTGCTGTAATGAATATTAGTTCAGTTTTGGTGGGATTGAGTTGGAGGTGATGGGCTGCCATCCATGTAGGTCAGAGGGAGAAAAGGAGAAGAGGAGTTGTGTGTCGTCAGCATAGCAGTGGTATAATCCATGTGAGGAAATGACCTCACCAAGTGATCTCGTGTAGAGGGAGAAAAGGAGAGGACCTAGCACCGAGCCTTGAGGAACACCAGTGGAGAGTCTACGTGAGGTAGAGGTGGATCCTTTCCAAGCAAACCACTGCCATGCTGAGCCCCGGTGTCAAATGCTGCAGAGAGGTCGAGGAGAATAAGAACTGATGACAGTTTTGCCAATCTGGCTGCTTGTAGCTGCTCGGTAACCGCCAAAAGGGCAGTCTCGGTGGAATGAGCTGTTCTGAAGCCGGACTGGTTAGGATCCAGGAGGTTGTTCTGTGATAGATGGAGTGATAGCTGGTTGTAGACACAGCGCTCAAGGATTTCGGATAGAAATTAGAGGAGGGAAACTGGTCTGTAATTGTTAATGTCTGTAGGATCAGCAGTGGGTTTCTTTTGGATTGGAAGAACCCTGGCTGTTTTAAAGGCAGATGGTACATGGCCAGATTGAGATTGAGCTGTTTATGATATAAGAAATGAAAGGGATGAGGTCAGGGGAGATGGTTTGAAATATTGCAGAAGGTATTGGATCTAGTGGACAGGTGGTTGGGTTGCCTGTAGATATAATCTGAATGATTTAATCAGATGTGATCTTAGAAAATTGATTTAGAGTAGTTGTCGAATTTTCAGAAGGAAGAGTAGGATTAGTGGTGGAGAATGTCTCACAGATTTTTTCAATCTTCTCTGTGAAGAAGTTGGGAAAATCATCAGCTGTTAGGGAAGACGGGGCAGGGGGAGTCGGAGGGTTGAGTAGGGATAAGAAGATGTTGTGGAGTTTTTGAGGGTTGTGGGCAGAGGCTTCTAGTTTTGCTTTGTAGAAAGCAGTTTTAGCAGCAGTGAGGTTAGTGGAAAATTTGCGCAGAAGATTCTGGTAATACAGTAGGTCTGAGTCAAGTTTAGATTTCTTGTATTTTCTCTCCGCTGCTCGAAGTACTCTTCGATTGCTGCGCAATGTATCAGAGAGCCAGGGTGCAGGGGGAGAAGTCCTTTTGGGTTTAGTTGATAGAGGGCAGAGTTGATCAATGGAAAGGGAAAGTGAGGTGAGGAGAGAGTTAGTAGCGGTCTCTAGTGGTAAGGAGAGGAATGAGGCAGAGGTTGGGAGATGTGAAAGAATGCAGGAAGATACAGATGAGGGTGAGACAGTGTGAAGGTTGTGTCTAATGAAGGATGGATGGGGGACAGTTGTGGATCCTGTAGGTACCGTGAGTGTGAAGGTCAGGAAGTGGTGGTCAGAGATGTGAAGGGGAGTGGAAGAAAGGTCAGAAGTTGGAGAAGGATGACTGAAGACCAGGTCCAGGACATTCCCTCCTTTGTGTGTGGGAGAGATGTTGCTGTTGGTCAAGGAAAAAGAGTGGAGAAGGGGAAGAAGGCAGGATGATTGGAGCTGGGCTGATGGAAGGTTGAAGTCACCAAGGAGAGTTAGGGGGGTTTCTAAAGAGAAAATGCTGAGGAGAGTGTCCAATTCATCTATAAAGGGCCCAAGTGGCCCTGGAGGGCGATATAAGACTATGAGATTGATGTTCACAGGAGAAGAAACTGAGACTGCATGGAATTCGAAAGAAGAGATGTTAAGATGTGTCAGAGGCATTGGTGTGAAGGACCAATTTCTTGATATTAAAAGGCCAGTACCCCCTCCTCTCCCAGTTTTTCTAGTTTTTCTATCTTATTAAAGATAACTGGGTTGCTGGAAATAGTCTCAATCATTTCGAAATTTTCAATGAGATTTAAGTAGTAGGTTTTATGGTCAGGGCCTCCAAATCAAGCCATAATGAGTCTCTCCTATTCAGAAACCAACTTATTATATTTTTTATATGAGCTGACCAGTAATACAGCTGGAAATTGGGCAAAGAGTCGCCATCACTACTCTTCAATCTAGTAAGAACACCCTTAACCCTTGATTTTTTACCATTCAAAATATAATGAAACATGGTTGTTGAAAATCTGAAAAAAGTATGGACTTTGAAACAAGTAAAGTAACCGAGGGAGAATATTCATTTTAACAACATTAATTCTGCCAAAAAAAGATGTAGGCAAGGCAAACCAAAGCCCCAGGTCCTCCACAATTCTATTAATCAAAGGATAATAATTACTATCACTCAAATCATGGAAGTCTGGGGTAAAAAAAACACCCAAATATTTAAATCCTCTATGAGACATGCGAAACGGAAACTGAACAACAGGATCTTGTGGGATGTTAAAGGGCAATGGCACTGAGTTGTCATAGTTTATTTTATAGCCAGAGAGGGCACTAAATTTATCAGTAGTGTCCAAAGCATTAGGCACCCATACTTTTGGATGTTGTAGATTAAGGAGTACATCATCTGCATATAAGGAGATGCAACGAGTGACATTGTAAAATAAAATCTTAAGCCATGAATATATGAATTACATCTAATTGATTCAGCAAGGGGTTCAATAAATAAGGTGAACCCCTGTTGGCAGCCTATACATACTGCAAAACTCTGAGACAATAGACCATTTGTATTGGCAACTGCTATAGAGCCTGTATATAGAGCTTTAATGAGATTTACATTTCTCAAGTGTGGAAAATAAAAAGGACCACTCAACTTGATCAAATGTCTTTTCGGCATCAAGTGAAACTAATAGGGTTGGATCCTTACTGGAAGTGGCCTGATACAGTATATTAAAGAGTCTATGCAGGTTGTCTGAGCCAAATCTATTTTTGACAAAACTGGTTTGATCTGGATTAATAATTTTAGGCAACAGGTTTTCTAATCCTCGAGATAAAATTTTAGTAATAATCTTGTAATCTACATTTAGAAGACTAATCGGCCTATATGAAGAGCAGTCTATGGAGTTTTTAAAAGTAAACTGATTTTGGCAGACTTCCAGGTGTCTGGAAGCTGACCTGAAAAGACGTCATTGAGTACAGGCATAAACATCGGGCTAATTGAGGGCCAAAATGTCCTATAGAATTCCAGAGGGTAGCCATCAAGACCTGGAGATTTACTGCTAGGCATATCCCGAATGACTGTCCAGACCTCCTCTGAAGTGAAAGGGGCATTTAACATGGAATGGTCCTCTTCTGTCCTTGCAGGTAAAGAAATAGTCTCTAAAAAAGAACAGATGTCAGTCACCAAGCCACTGCTGTCAGAGGAGTAAAGTTTTCTATAAAATATCTAGTAGTTGTATTAATCAGAGTAGGGTCTTAAGTAACTGTGCCCTAACTGTGCCCTGAGTAACTGTGCCCTGAGCCAAATCCTAAGGTGTCCATCTTGTATCGGATCACATGACCACCGCCCCAATGAACTTTTTAAACATTACTGTAGATCATTTAAAAACAATCTAGACGTGGTATAATTTCCACACAACACAGCTAATTAATGTTCCTGTGTGCACAGATTATCTATTTAACAGGGACGTCATTTACCGCAACACCACAGTACAATAATGTGGTAACTTGTCCAGAATTAGGCTGGGGGAAAATGAGTAGAAGCTGCCGGGATTGCTGCCAGGTTTGAAAGTGAAGTGATTGTCATTGTAAAACACTGCAGCACAGCACACGGTGACACAACGAAACGTGTCCTCTGCTTTTGACCATCAACCTTGGTGAGCAGGGTTAAGTGTCTGGCTCAGGGACACAATGGGGGACATGTTGGGTTTAATCTGGTGATTTAGTGGTCTTCTGGTTCATAGGCGATGGTAATTAATGTAACATATCCTAAACAGGTCCGGTCCCGTTCTTTATGACCACTGCCATCAAGGCATCCTTCCATCCTTCCAACTGTCTGGTTTGGAATACAAATTGCTGAAGCAAAGTAAAATTTGACATTTGCCATTTCACTAGTGACATTTGACATTTCCGCCTGTTTTGGGACTGTTCTTATTTGGAAATGGGTTTTTAGAACCAGGCCCATTCAGCACCTAAACAGGTTCCTTTAATAGCTGTCGAACATCGCCCAGCGGACTCCTGCTGCTTCTGCAAACAGACATTGGTTTTCTGGGACGCGCTCTACAGTACTTTCTATGTGTCTTCTCTTCTTTAAATGTCATCCTACCTCTGTGTAGTCTCACATACATGGAAATGGGTTCACTGTGTAAAAACATTGTGAACACTGAAAGTGGATACTGTTTAGCGTTCAGTCAGGTGCTGTACAGATATTTTACAGACAGTATTATAATGCACAATTATCCTGTTTAATCTGGATTTATTATTATTTTTTATTTCAGGATGGATTGATTGTTTTTCTACAAGGATTTGTGTGACTTGATGTGGAGTGTGGGACTCATGTTTCTGATGGACGCCTGGGTTCAGCCTGGGGGGCTGGAGGGATTAGAACTGCTGCTACCAATAAACAAAGTGTGTGTGTGTGTGTGTGTGTGTGTGTGTGTGTGTGTGTGTGTTGGTGGGCACACAGAAACATTGAGATAACTGGAGACAACAGGGATCACAGCCATCTGCAGACTCTGTGGATTATTAAGCAGAAAGCTAGAAAGCATGTCACACACACACACACACACACACACACACAGCACCGGCCTGGATCTTTTTATGCCGCAGTGGTTCATAATGAAAGGGGTTTAAACCAGTGTTGGTTTCTGAGACAAAACAACAACAGAAATGTATAAAAAAAAATTATCGTTCTTGCAATATGAGGTCAGGTCTGATCTCTTTTTAATGTGCATTTCGATCATTAAAATAACATTTAAATAAATTGATCAAATGTGTATGCCTTCTTGTTTTATCGTCAGGGCATTTTATTTGTCGCCCACAGATAACATCAGTAAACTTCACTAACAGACATCTGTCGTTGTCGCGTCCCCCTTATTATTGTGTTTAATCCCCCAGCCCCCGCCGCCGTTTTACTTTTTAATCCGGGCCCCGCCCCGCCCCGACTCCGCCCCTCGCCCCGCCCCTCGCCCCGCCCCGCTCCCGTCCAGCCCGAACTTCAGCCGCAGAGGGCGCGGAGAGAAGCGAGGAGCGAGGACGCGTCCGCGCCGCTGACGGATGGCCGGCGGGACGTGAGGATGGACCGCGTGGATTACAGCCGCTACCGCGCAGCCCCGTCACCGGAGCTGGAGAGGTGAGCAGCTCCTTCCACCTGCTGCGCGTTTACCGCCTGGAGGAAAAACTTGTCGCCTTGTGCGTGTGGCGGGCAGCGCCAGGAGAATCCCGCACACTGCGGCTCCTCGTTCATTAGTCTGCCGGCTTGGTCGCCGGATCGGCAGGTGACGTGTGATGCGACCCTGCCAGGCGGTCGTGCCGCTGGCCGTGTGACAGCTCACCAGGCTGGAGAGGTGGTTTGCCTGTGGGTGTGATGGGCAGATCGGAGGTCCTCCTCTTATCAGACATGATTTCAGCAGATGGCAGTTTGGTGTCATGTGGGGCATTATGGGATCATCTCAACATATTGTTATTCGTTCATTTTTCTGTAAAGAAAGGGTGACTTCGCCACAAGAGCCATGGACCAAACCATTTTATTTAGCAAAGAAAAAGGACAGATTACCTAAGTGTAGGATAGTAATACAGGCAACAACCACAGCCATGATGTTTGGCGCTTGTAAATTTAAATGATAGGTAGGGTGGTGGTAGCCTAGTGGGAAACCAGAAGACCACTTACTACCATTGTGTCCCTGAGCAAGACACTTAACCTTAAGTTGCTCCAGGGGGACTGTCCCTGTAACTACTGATTGTAAGTCACTCTGGATAAGGGCGTCTGATAAATACTGTAAATGTAAATGATGGCAT
Source organism: Denticeps clupeoides (assembly GCF_900700375.1). Taxonomy (NCBI): domain Eukaryota; kingdom Metazoa; phylum Chordata; class Actinopteri; order Clupeiformes; family Denticipitidae; genus Denticeps; species Denticeps clupeoides. Next base: position 32,519,154 of record NC_041710.1, read on the forward strand.
CTGTAAATTAATTGATTAGAATAAAAAGCATAATAATCAGGAACTGCAACAACACTCTCATGAACCCAGGACGTTTTATTTTTTAGTCTTAGCTCCTCACTCCTCACCACAAACTGCTTCCACCATAATCTCACCATGGCCCTCTTACATTGTCAATATATCATTTCTTGATATTTCATATGGAATTTTGCTAAGCAAGAAAAAACAGAAATGATAGATAAAATATAAATATAAATTACAAATATAAATTGAACTATGCATACTTGCATACATTCTTATTATTATTATATGAGTCAGCACAAGGCGAAGAGAGAAAAACAATGACATTGTTAATCACGATTATTTGAATGACAATAGTCAGGAAAGTGACAGCCCAGTTAATGATGATTTTAGTGTTTACTTATTTCACATGTACTGTTAAGTCATGAGGAGCAGCAGGGGAGTTTGAACGGAAGGGAACTAGAGAAAACAGGCAAATTAAATAGATTAAGGCTTTATTGTCAGAACTGGAATTTTAACTAAAGAAATATTCAGTAGTTACAACCAATCGTCCACCTTTAAAGTATTTGAAAAGCTACCTTAGATTGATTTTCCCAATCTGTACTGTGTGTTACAACATCATCTAAATAGGCATATTTAGACCCACACTGGGTCTAATTGATCCATGAAGTGCTGGAAGGTAGCAGCAGCTCCAAACAGCCCAAAGGGTGTCACCCCTGTCAAAGGCCTCCTTTGTCATTTGTCAAGCAGTGTTGCTCAGTGGCACCTTGACTGTTTGGGATTTGAATTCCACTTCCTTACCCGCTAGGCCACCGCTGCCCCTTTGCTTCCTGCAGTTGGAGAGAGAAGACACCCTTCAGAGACACTTTAAACGGTCCCTGCCAAGTAGGCATTCCACTGCATTCCACTGTGGGGACCGGCACTAAGATTCTGTCTCCTAGTTTGAATTCTCCGTGCTGGGCTGTTTGATTATAAGTTGCACGCTGTTCCCTCTGTGCTCTTTACAGTGTGTCCCTTTACAGTTGTCATCACAGTCACTGCCCTGGTTTGTGAGAATACAACAAACCACAGCAGGAGAATCCCACAGAGGACTTGGTGGTAGTAGCCTAGTGGGTAACACACTCGCCTATGAACCAGAAGACCCAGGTTCGAATCCCACTTACTACCATTGTGTCCCTGAGCAAGACACTTAACCCTAAATTGCTCCAGGGAGACTGTCCCTGTAACTACTGATTGTAAGTCGCTCTGGATAAGGGCGTCTGATAAATGCTGTAAATGTAAATGTAAATGTGAGGACTTAGGGACATTGCTTACTGCAAACAGAAGGTCCCAATTTCTGCCATGTTCCTCAGCAAATTTTTGATGTTCTTGTTAAATCTCATGAGTAGCCCACCCATCCTCACCTGTTTCACTTGCAGGACATAATAGGGTCCCTTGGTTAGTAAGAATCTAATTTGGAAATCCCACCTGACTGCTGGGGAGAATAAGATCTTTTCTTATTTAACATTTGCCTTACTAAAAGGCACAGCTTCCACATATAATGTGGTATAGTACCATAAGATCCATTTGAAGTATCTCTAGAATGGACTGATTTGTTGGATTCTAGCCACATGAATCAATTTGTGCATTTGGTAATCGGGAATAAGCCCTCTTTGGAAAATCTAATCGTGGAAACTTTGAGTTATGTTAAATTTAGTAAACCCATTATGAATTTGCAGTCCAGTTACAGGAAGATATTCTAAAAGGGGCCAGGAGGACAATGAAGTGTGTCTTTCTCTTAAGTTGCTGGAGGTATGCTGCCAAATCACCCATTGTTCTGCAGCTCTGGGTTATGATCATTCCAATATTCAATATCGGCACTCCCAATCATCAACACTTAAGTCCCATTACCAGTATTCTTCTATTCTGTAAAGACATGAGAGACAGGGCATAATGGGACGTGCAAGGCAGGAGTGTTGAAATATCTTGTATAATCCAAATGTGGATGAAACCTTAACTATTGTATTTGAAAACATCATGTGAAGTAATGTAGAACAATTGGATGCCTTGATAATCAGGGCATTGATAATCCTAATCGAATCAAATCGTGGGACCAGTAAACTTCAAACCTCTTGTGGGAACATGAAAAAACACAACTGGGTCTTCAACTAAAGAATGTTTTTACAACCAAACATCCAATTTAAAATATCTTAAATATCTTAACTATCTTTGCCTTTCCCACTCTTTCATTCCCACTCATTCAGCTTGTTTAAGCAGTGGAGTGGACAGTGGAGCATTCTGGGAGGGGCCAGCGATCATCTCAGGGAGTGTGGCAGCCCTCGACCATATGCCCTTGTGATGCCAGAGGACATAGCATTGTAAAACCATAAAATAATGGGTACTTACATGGTGTGCTCAGTCCACTATCATTGTCCAGTATCATTGTAACAATGAACAAATGAACGAGGGACAACATGGATCCCAGGAAAGAATTATTTTGTCTGTTTGATCACGTAGCAGCATGTGTTTGGTTTGCAGGTTGTTGTTTGGGATGAGGACCCGCGTAGTTACTTTGTGCACCCTCGATCTAGCCCTCGTCTCTGAGTCAGAATAAGAACATACTAGGGCTTACTATGGCCAAAATGATCATCTGAATATTTTTTATTAAAATTGTAATTACGATTATTAATCACGATTGTTCATTAATTTAGGTAAATACATTTTTATTGCACTTTTTGCGTTAAAAAACAGCTTGTCAACATTTTCTGGCTTAAGAAATGAACGAAGGCAGGTCACTATGACAATACTTAATTTTTTATATTTAATATAAAAGATAAACATCCATTTACATGCTTATTTGGGTAACATACTCATAGAAAATGATCAAATAAAATCTTACTTCTAAAATGTTATGCATTGATTCTTCGTTCGCTCGTTATTACAGCTGTACGGCGCGTATCGTCGGAGAAGCATGGTTGAATGAGGTTGGAACCCCGTCCAAAAATAGCGGCGTTATTGACGCCTGCTGAGAGGCTGAATGCGACATCTAATGTGCATATCTATAGTGTACTTATCGATTAGGTTGCCAACTTTTACAACCCCGAATGAGGGACACTTTCTTGCAGGTCTCACGCTGTCCCAATTTGAGGTTGCCACTCAGTCTATGCTGTTGTTCGCCCCCTGGTGGTTGGTTATTATACATTTAAATATTGCCTTTGATCATCTTAATTTTAAACTAATTGTGGCAGCCAAAAACGTGATTAAAATTCGATTAACTGTGCAGCCCTAGAAAATTCTCACTCTCAAAATGCACACTCTTATTAACTAGCTAAAAATGCATCTATAAAAAAATTTAAAGAAAAAATAGAATTCTTATGGCAATGCTTACTGAGCAATGAGCTCTGCTGAGGTTTCCCCTCCACTCTTATTTAATTTGTAGTAAAATATGGATTATAACAGGGGTGTAAACCACAAGAGCACGTATGTCCTACTTTTGTGATAAAGGTGTTAAGAATTTTTTTCCAGTCAGAAAGAAGGTTTTGGCGCAGGAGAGATGGGATTTTCTCCAGCAGAATGTGTGAAATTGTCTGTTTCACTGCGTTATTTCAGCAGTTAGAATAAACAGAGGCAAAACAAAAGCAGGGCCAGTCAAGTGTGAAATGAGGACACCTCAGGGGATGTGCTTCATGCCAGAGTGACTTGAGAGGGACTTTGCCTTATTAACGCATTACTTTTGACTGACCTTGGATGGGCGACCTTGACTGACCAGGGGGCGAACAAATCCCACTTCTGACAAAAAGTCCTGTTTAGGGGCAGTGGTGGCCTAGCGGTTAAGGGAGCGGCCCTGTAATCAGAAGGTTGATGGTTTGAATCCCGAGCCGCCAAGGTGCCACTGAGGTGTCACTGAGCAAAGCACCGTCCCCACACACTGCTCCCCGGGCGCTTGTCATGGCTGCCCACTGCTCACTCAGGGTGACGGGTTAAATGCAGAGGACAAATTTCACTGTGTGCACCGTGTGCTGTGCTGCTGTGTATCACATGTGACAATCACTTCACTTTGAAGATCCCTGTATGAGATTAAAATTAGCACTCTGATGATGATGATGATGATGATAATGATGACTAAGATGATCATGATCAGTGCTCAGACTAAATGACAGACAATTCAAACTTTGGAGCACCATTGTGTTTCAAAATAATGACTAAGTATCTCGAAATGAAAAATGAAATAAAGTATTTAGTGACTTTAAACAATATAATCCAGATAAATAAATAATCAATTGTCAGTGACCATCAAGGAAGTATCAGTAGATGGAGCTCTGTAAAAGTCACATATTGCTCAAGGTAACTTACTATACAAAGTACATGTGAACATTTGTGAACAGCATAATGTTCTTCAGTGTTTACAGCTAAGATGACAATAAAGCTTTACATTAATTTGACTATAACCTTGACTTTGCCCTCCATTATTCCATCCCACAGTACTAAAGCACACATATTAGACATCACATTTATTCTGGACCAGTTTATACAGAATTTACATTTACAGCATTTATCAGACGCCCTTATCCAGAGCGACTTACAATCAGTAGTGACAGGGATAGTCCGCCCCTGGAGACACTCAGTTAAGTGTCTTGCTCAGGGACACAATGGTAGTAAGTGGGATTTGAACCTGGGTCTTCTGGTTCAAAGGCGAGTGTGTTACCCACTAGGCTGTCATCCCCATTCAATATTTCAAAAAAGGTTGAGATACCAAGTCATTATTTTGAGATACTAATCATTGTTTTATGACAATTAATTTTTATTTTGAGATAGTGCATCAACACTCTATCAATACTCTTATCTAATTTCTCTTTAAATTGAGGACACTTCTCATTCCTTACCAACTTTATTTATAAATCACTCTAACATTCAGTCTCGGCGCTGCAGCAGTAAAAGCGCCCTCTATGTCCCCTCTATGCTTACGCTTACGTTTTTTGTCACGTTTAGGAGCAAATGACCAGTTGACTGGAGAGACCGGGAGGGTGTGTAAGACTATAACAGCTCTTAAAGGTAGGGAGGGGCAAGACCATTCAGAGTCTTAAAAGCAAATAAAAGAATTCTAAAATGAATTCTAAAATGAACAGGGAACCAGTGAGACATGGTTAAAACCGGTAAAATGCAGCAGCTTTTTGCACCCTTTGAAACTGGGTGGTATAGAATACACCAACCCCCCCATGTAAAGCGCATTGCAGTAATCAAGCTGGGTTGGTAATGAAAGCGTGGATTACAAAGTGCTCAAAGTGCTGCTCAGAAAGGATTGGCTTTATTTTAGCCGGCCGTCTCAACTGGAAGAAGCTAGATTTGACGGCAACCCTAATTTTACAGTCTGCATCCACCTTTACCCCTAAGGTTGTGACCGTTACCTTAATACATTGTGGTAAAACTCTAGGTTGGACGTCTCAGTGTAACACCCAAAGACTGTTACATTTTAAGAAGTTATAGGACAGTTATAAGTTATAGTCTTCAAGACATTTTAGTAAAGGCGATATAGAATGAGTCTTTTTTCCTCTTTAAAGGGAAATCTAGCAGTCATCCGCATAGGGCGAGTAGTCCAGACCCATCATGACTGTTTTTTATCATCATTTTATTATCATGTTTAAAGTTTTTTTTTCCCCACACCTCAGACTTTGCTTTCTTAATCGGCAGAAGCTAGCCTCCATTGTACTGCCTCAGCGTCCAATCGAAATGCATGACCTGACCGCTGTTTTACTGTGCGAGCCAGAGCCTGAGCCTGGGTAAAATGGTACAAATTACGCACTGAAAAAGCACAATGCATCTATAAAAAACACCACATGCAGCAACACATGTACTGGCCAAGTGTCCCCACTTTCCCACATCTCCCCACTTTCTTTCAGCAACAAGCAGCAGGTCAAGCCGAGATGGCAATCAAGGTCAAGCCCTTAAAACATTTGCCATTTTAATTTAGATTTTCTTTTTATTTCATTTATTGTGCTTTCTGTAGGGTTTTTTGTTTTAAGCTCAGTGAGGTACATTTTTGGTAAGTTACCTATCTTGAGGAATTTTGCTTAAAATAGAGAACTTTATGTTAACCTGATTAATATTTAACAAACTTACAAGACAATATTGCCTATATGGGCAGCAGTTTAAAAGAACCAAAAAGTTAGCTGCACAAGTGCAACCAGTGCAAAAAAGTTAGTCTAGAACCCTGCACCATACAGGAGGGGAGCAGACGAAGACATCCAGGCTGGATCCTTCAGATAAGACCTGAACCACTCTAGGGATATACCTGCCCACCCACTGCTCCGAACCCAGAATTAAAGGGACGTGATCCACAAGTCAATTCTAAAAGTAGAAGAATAACGCGGTCTCCAGTCAGTGGCTAAAATATATAGTTAAAAACTTAAAAAGCTAAAACCAGACTGACAAACCTCCAAAAAAATGTTCAGCTCCAGAAAGGCAATTTCAAGACAGGCCTGTAATGATTCAGAACTGTAGGGTCAACTGCATGTTTAAAATCTTGGGACAACCCCTGAAGATAGGCTGCTATTTACCAGTTTAAGAACACAAGGCCCCACAGTTGGAAAATCTCCTGACAAGCAGAGCAGGAACCAGACACAGATGGGTCATGATCAACAGGAGATATAAGAGCCTTTGTTGAAGCAACTTTCTCAATAAAAAGAGGGTTCAAAACCATCCAGTTTGTGTCTATTTTCATGAGTTCATGAGAATGGGCATGTCAGGACAACACACGTGAACAATTGAATACCCAACCATTAGAACACGAGCATATCTAGGTTGAAGATCGGCTGAGAAGTCTGCAAAGTCATTCAAAAAGTCCTTATTATGTTTAGGAGGTCGGTAAATCTCTGCACACAGCACAGTGTGAGACCAGACCCGAGCAGTTCAAACAAACTCAACATGAAGCTGGTAAATGAAAATGATGGTGACAGTTGCTGGCATTTAAAACGTTCTTGGATCGGAGGATCCACGTCTTTCTCAGATTGGTCCCGCGCCATTGAGGACGAGGAGAACAGCGCCCACGGGCCTGGAACAACACTTCAAGGGTGACGAACCTCAGTAAAGTCAGCAGTGAGTTCTGCATTCGAGAAATGGTGAAAATGCGCTTTTGACGGTATGCGACGTTTCAGAATAAATCCCTAACCCGCTGAAGGTGAACGGTAATCTCCGAGAGAAGCGAAGGGAATGGGGGCAAACTTCCCTGACTGGCACATTCCACTCTCGTCATAACTTTTACGGGATAAAAACGAAGGTCAAGCAGTGTTTGCCGATCATACACAAGCAGAGAGCAAAAGCAAACTGACCATTCACACTGACCGCGACAGACGGCAAGCATCATACATCGCATGTCTTATTATCCCAGTCCACTGTGACGTTTATTCAATATTTACAGTTGTTCAATATTTACAGTTGGTTAAAATTAATACAATGAATTTAATTTTAATTGCTAATGCCAGTCCTCAGAGTGAATTCTAGGTCTGTGCCCACTTATCTGGACTCAGTTTTTAAGATTGTCAGTGAAGTGATTGTCACTTGGTGATACACAGCAGCACAGCACGCGGTGCACACAGTGAAATTCATCCTCTGCATTTAACCCATCACCCTTGGTGAGCAGTGGGCAGCCATGACAGGTGCCCGGGGAGCAGTGTGTGGGGACGGTGCTTTGCTCAGGGGCACCTTGGCGGGTTGGGGTTTCGAACATCTGCTACGTGACGTTGAATATCTCTAAAGCGCACGTGTTGCCCCAGAATTTTGTTTTGTGGAAGAAAGATGAGAATCACAACCAGCCTTGACTCAAGAGTATGGACATGCACAGACGTTCAAAGCACTAAATGAATCATTGCATTTGATTTCTGTGTGTGAGAGCAGTGGCCTGTCTTTCATTTACATTTACAGCATTTATCAGACGCCCTTATTACAGGGACAGTCCGCCCCTGGAGGGTTAAGTGTCTTGCTCAGGGACACAATGGTAGTAAGTGGGGTTTGAACCTGGGTCCCACTAGGCCGCTACCACCGGAGTCTCCCACGGAGAGAGTGCAGCAGGTTGTCTCTTCCTTTTGCTTTGAAATGCTCTGTAAGATTTGAGTGTGTTAAAAGATATAGTAGTATAGTAAAGTAGTGGAGTAGTTCCTCTCGTTGTGTAGATGTGCCATTTTACGCCAAGCTCTGGGCTGTGAGTCATGGAGGAAGCAGGTGTGTCAGACCCACAGTGACACAGGGCACGGCGTTGCAGGGAGGCGAGGACTGTGCCCCGGGTTGTGTTGCGACGGTGCCGTCCCCTTCAGAAGCTCCGGGTGTTTAGTGACAAAGACAGGCCGTGCATCAGCTCGGCACGGAGCTCTCGCAACGCGTCCTACTCCCCCCGCACCGACGCACACCTACGCCTAGAGAGCGTCCAGCAGCTCGCCCGTGGGCTGCCGTTCACCGAGAAGCTACAGGTCTCATTTGCATTTTGCAGCCAGCCCACCAAGGTCATACAAAATGTTATTAAGCACGCGTCATTTCTACACAATCATAATCATCTACCAGAATGCGCTTGTGAATATATGTAATGGGGCACATGAGGAACAATTCCGATTCTGGTGTTTGACTTGAATGCAGAATATAGACATACTGGAGGGGAACTGGCTTTGATGTTTAACAGAAGGACTGGCTTCACACATCCAGCGGGATCCTCCAGTGGTACCAAATCTCGCCAGGAACGCTGAGCACCGTTAGTGCCGCACGTTGCTACCAAATCCCCCCGTGCAAAAAAAAAAAAAAGGGGCGTCATATTTGATTAGGCACCCTCTGTTTCACTGCGTCTTCGCGCTAATTTAACCGCTGGACGTCTTTTATTTGCACGAGCCCTCTGGGGGTGGAGAGAATGGAGCCATTTTGCGAAAGGCTCTTCCATTTCTTTGGAAAGGGATGCTGAAGATGTAGGTAATACATCTCTTGCGAATGGATGGGGGGGTCTGGGAGACTGACAGCAGGAGCCCGCGAGTGGCAGAGCACGTGCGAGATGCTTGTTAACTCTGACCCAAATCAGGAGAGGCGTCGTGAGCCGCTGAAACATGCAGCAGATTGAGAGGCTCGCTGACCTAGTTAGCCGAGACTCCATCAGATGTGCCGCGCGCTGCTCATGAAAAGTACATTACGTTCGTGCTGTCTGAAAGCAAAGGTTGTGTCGTTACATCATGCACCACGTCTAATTGGTCATTTCTGGATTTGTGAGGTGTTCATGTGGTGGTCTGAAGTAGTCAATCGTCCGGTCTTTTTTTGTATGAATACACTTGGCTGCCAGTGTAGCCTGGTTTTATTTCTTAAAAACTAGCAGAATTCACTTTGTTGATTTAAATATTTGACATAATATGCATAAAATGCCTATGTAACATTATTACGTTTTGAACTATAAAACGGCATATAAACTATAATGCATTATAATCTTCATGATAGAACTTTTTTTTTTTTTCATGTAATATTCATGTCAGCTTAAGAATATTTTATTGTTTGCTCCAGTTTAATTCTCCCTTTTAAAACCTTTCGCAGCAGTGTTGACAAGCAACCAACATGCAGCCCGGCCTCTCAGTGATCTGAGAGAGGGCAGGGCACCCGACCCTGGAGACCCGACTTCAGAGCTGCCTGCACATCTCCACATCTTCCATGTGTGGATCAGGTATAAAGGAATGCTTGATACCGAGTTTACCTGGAGAGGCACGGGACGAGCAAGAAGTTAACAGGCAAAGAGAGGACTGGGAGGATTCAGCACTGAGAACGTGAAGAAGAACAGACGGAGGACAAGCAAGGAGAAACAGGAAAAGAAACGTGCCCTGTTGGCCCTGAAGGGCATCAGAGCTCCATGCAGGACCTGATACTGAGGCTTACAGAACAAGAGGATGTCCACAGAGACAGAAACTCAAGCAGTTGTCAAAGGCACTTTGAGAAAGGAGTTGCGGAGACGAGGTAAGACCAACAAACACTCTCACCGTCAACATTTTCAGAATATCCTAAATGAATGTTAAAACCTCTTTGTACACACAAGCTTTGTCTGGTTGGCATGAATAAATGGTCTTGTCTGGTTCGGTGTTCCCAGCTGAGTCTCACCTGTGTGTGGTGGGTTTTGGGTTTGCTGTACTTGGGGAAAAAACAAGGGCATGACCACAAAATATTTTGATCTGATATGCATTTGATGCCAGTCATTTATACACCAGTGTCTTGAGTAATAAATTATTTTATTGGCCTGATTGGTCTTGATGGTGCTTTTTATGCATGCTAGAAAGATGCACAAATAAAAAATAAAAAAGTCACAAATCAAAACATAAGAAAATAGATAGATAGATAAATAAATAAATTACATGAATATGGAGATGGTGAAAGGGAAAACAGAGGAATAGAGAGGGGAGGAGCGGAAGTCTGAGGAAGAGGAAAGGGGATTATAATACCAGAGCAGAGGACAGGAGGAGGAAGGGCTAAAAACAATGACTAAAGAAAGTTAGCGGTACAAAGAGCAAATGTCCTTGCTGAGCACCCGAATTATAAAAAAAAAAAAGTCTTTTTAAATAATTATAACAGTTGGTCATGATATTTTGAGTTTGTCTTCATAAAACCAGTTGGTATGTTTCTTTCTAGGAATGAATTTACCTGCACTGCAAAGACTATTAAGTAGTAATAGTAATGAGACGGAATAATGATATGTAACTTTCATACAAATGTCACTCTTACCTAGAGGTGTGAACCTTCACTGATCTCATGATATCAATGCCCCGATATCGATGCATCATGATGCATGCCATAAATTTTCAATTTTTTCACATGATGTTTTCAAATGCAAGAGTTAAGGTCTCATATACCTGTGTGGTTGATTTGCTGCAACGAGCAGAAAAACGGTCTGCATTCAGTCTGCGCTCACCTTGTAACAGTCGTATATACTGGTAGCTTCCCTTTACAAGCACACGTCACTATGCTGTGGGCGGAGTTAGTCGTCTTCCCCGGTCCTGATGCAGATCGACTCTCCACCAAGAAGAGGATCCGAGCAGACTGGTCCAAGCTCCTGTGGTTCCTGTATTATTTCATTTTGCATTATATAAAAGCAGTAACCTTTGGTACGTGTAACGTTCTCATGTACAAACGGTTACGGACATTTATCCGGGCGTGGCTGAACTGAGGTGCATAATAAATAGCGGGCATGATGGAAACCCCAGCAGCGGCATGAGAATCTCTTTCTTCCTTGCAGGCCTTCTTTCTCTGCATGATTCACCACAGTGTCCTCCACTACACCCATTATAACTCGAGGCCACGAACGCCAGAAAATTGCCCAGTTCAGACGTCCGTGGTATTAGGTGAGCGTGGGCTGAATACAGACCGTTTTTCTGCTCATTGGAAAAAATCTAAAGCCGTTTTCAGACCAGGACTCGGCACAAAAAAAGATTATGCGTGGTTTTCTAAACTCACAGTAAGACGTGATGTTGCAGGTCCCTGGACACTCAGAGACTGTTTAGATCAGCTTGTCCTCCATTCCCGCTTTGTGTGTGCGTGTTTCGAAGTTGCAGAAAGAATGCGAGCACGCTTTAATTCTATTGGTCGTGCAAAAATACATCACGGCGCACAGCGGTCCAAGTTCAACTCCTTCCCAGAGTGGCGCTGTACTCGAATCAGTTAGCCAGAGTCACTACCAGCACTACAGAAAACCACCAAGCAACTTCATTATGATATAATCAATTATGTTCTGCACTGCATCCATGCAGAATTGTCCACATCTGCATTGTTATTCAGCGATTATACGATTCATTTCAACACTAATTAGCCTCAAGTTCATATTTTTTTAGTATTTCTTTCGAAGTATTTTATATTTGCAGTTGGTTTATTTAAATAAAAGAATGTCTAAGACAAAGCTAGCAGTGGAATTTATTGCGATGCAAGGGGGCTTCGCCTAAAATCTCTGAAGGAGGTTATGGTCGGCCAGTGTGTGTGACTGAGGAGAGCAGTAACAGGATTCTCACTCCACGCTGCTTAATGGCTGTCAAAATTAGGCCAGTTCTCTCAGAGAGAGGAGCTTAGGGAGAGCAGGGGGATGAGGAAGATGGAGCTGTAGCAGGGAATCAAGCTCTAACCGCTTCCTGAGCCCTGAGACCGAAGCCGCCTCCATCACTCTTCTCAGGTACAGCTCCTCGTGGTCGGTGACAGGGCTGATATCACCTAGAAACAAAATGAACGTTTTCAGGTCTCATTTGCCTCTCGTTGTGTGAATTAGCCAGTTTGACCATTAACCGCGGTGTGAAACATTGTGGTTAATCCACCGCCAAGGCTTCCCCAACATTGCAAAAAAGAAAAATTCCACCGAAACCAAGGACTTAAAACAGTGCGACCTGCACGGACAAAGTCAAACACACACAACACACCCCAAACACACCCCTCTCAAAAGGTGGTAAAGGAGAAAACCAGGACCAAAGGCCACCAATTTGCAGAGCTTGCAGAAAAAAGTTGTGGCCAAAGTGGGGTTATAATGATGTGGGGTGCTGAAGCTACAACAGTTCGCCACTTTTGTTATAAAATATACATTTTTAAAACCATTTAGCCTGCGGATTAGAATTTTCTTTCTATTTGTCTATAAAATAGCAGTATATTTACTTCTCTGGAAGTCTCATAAAAAGGAATTTCAAAGGTCCTAAAACGGTATCTCCCATAAAGCGTAATATATATATATATATAAAGCGAAATATAGTGTATCACTTTATTAGGTGGGATGACCAGACGTGCCTCTGTGGATTGCTACGTGAACATGCTCACCTTTTTGCACTTCAGCGTTTTGCACTGTTAAAGCTCTAATGTAGACAGGTTTGACATCATTTTGTTGTTTTTTGGCAGCAAAAATTAGCTGTGCTACCTATGCATGTGTACAGCGATTATTTTTTTACTGTCCGAAAAAGCTGCAATAAAGTTCAAAACCTTACTTAATGTGCTTGTGGGATTTATATTTGTTAATACAGTTGTGAAATCAATTCTAGTAAAACGAAATAATCGGGAAACCTGGATTAGTATACTATTATCATACCACAAAAATTTCAGAATTGTTGCACCCCTAGTGCTCACATGTGTGAATAGCCTGAAGAAGAACACCTCCTTGTATCTCTTACTTCGTGATGTGTGAAACTCTGTGAGATGGTGCATGGTGGTTGGTTGGGGCAGATTCCGGTAGAACCCATAGCATCAGATATTTAATCCTCATCTTTGTGTTGAAATGAAATGTAATTACTGAGCGATGATGCTGTTTCCTGGGGCTTTAAGGGGATTAATGACAGGAAGGTAAACCTTGTTGTGTCTGTACTCGTGTACAGATGTTACATGCCAGTGTCTGTATTTCTTATTTAACTGAGTAAATCATGCACAGTACCTTTTCTTTTCTATTTTCAGCTTAGTTCACTTTAAATCTGTATTCGTTATTGGCTGACAGTGGCCAGTGGTTACAGTTGTTCTGTTCAGAAAAATGGTGAAAAATATTATTGAAATAATTTTATGTAATATAATATATTAATATGTATAATTAAGTCAATTTATCTTCTAAAGCTATATTCTTTCACAGACACCCAGGCATTTTTGATGCCACTTCTGTTGGGGAGAACATCTCTGCACAGGTTTTCTGTTGATGGATGTGCTCTTTCCCCATTCGTTCTGTCTCCATAGCAACTGTTGCTCTCATGCAACAAGCCGTGCAAAACATGATTCACACACGACTATGACACAAGGCGTCATTAGTAAAATGCCTCTCTGTTCCTCTCTTTGTTCACCTGGTTACAGCATTTTTTCCCAGCCATTCATTTAAATGTCATCCTTCAATTGTATACACGAGCCATTATCGGCTAACCACGTGTGTGTCGTTGTGTTGTTAAATGTGTGCGTTCTGTTTTCTTGTGTAATGCATGATCTCAGGATCTGTGTTGAGTGTATTTTTGTGGTAGAACCCACAGAAACCCACAGAAGGAGCAGATGGCTGAAACAGATTTGACCTCCTCATCCTTGTCACGTCAAGACTCAGGAGAATCCAGACAGGGTAGCACTTCTTTGTGTGGTTAAAGACTTGTAGAAATGGCTAATTAACGGGAGGAAACGGTTGCGGGTACGACGCTCCAGCCGTCGCCTCGCCTCGCCTCTACCCGACCGACTTCACGTTGAAACCAGCCTACTGTAACTGCTCATCACAGTAGTTTCAGGGGTCAGACTTCACCGATGCCAGACTGCCAAACCTATAACTGCCGGATGCCAAGTTAGAGGCCCTCTCAGCGTCACCCATATGGTGCCATCTGCGCTGTCCCTGTGCCCATTTTAAAGGAGGGAGTGAGTTGGAGTGTCTATCTCCTTTTTGCAAGACTGGCACAACATCTAGCCATGTCATATGCAGTGGGGCAGTGGTGGCCTAGAGGTTAAGGAAGCGGCTCCGTAATCCGAAGGTTCGAATTCCGATCCGCCAAGGTACCACTGAGGTGCCACTGAGCAAAGCACCGTCCCCACACACTGCTCCCCGGGCGCTGGTCATGGCTGCCCACTGCTCACTCAGGGTGATGGGTTAAATGCAGAGGACAAATTTCACCGTGTGCTGTGCTGCTGTGTATCACATGTGACAATCACTTCACTTCACTTCATATGCAGACAGCTTCTTCAGGTGTCTGTTACACCCTTCTGCTGAGCAATTACGTTGGTGCAGACCTCACTGGGCACAATGGCAGCGCTCGAACCTCGGCGATTTTACACACAGGGTCAAGACCATGCACATTAAATTTTCCCGTCTTTTACAGGTAGAAAAAATAAAAAGAACGTGTCTGAAGTGCCCCAGAGCTACCAGCTCAATGTTTGAGCTTCCTCCTCCTTTCTTTGGATTCCTCCAAACATAACTGTCATGACTACGGGCTTACGGGGGAAGGAAGCGCAGAGGTCTGACATGCTGGGAAGGGGATTTATTATAACAAACAATAAATACAAAGAAACAATGGCGCGGTGGCCAAAAACGGGAAAAAACACAAACGAACGTAAACTTGCCCGCAGGCGTGTGCCGATTGCCAGAACTGAAAATACTAACACCTACAATGTCAAGTTCACGAAAATGCCGGAGATCTGGAAGGGGCGGAAACATCTGGCATTTAAGCGCTGTCAGGATTGGCCACCGGTGTTGAGCACAGCTGCAGTCAATCCTGACAATAACACTGGAGGTTGTGGTCAGAAAACTAATTCTTGGGTTTCATCTGACTAAGCCTTTCTTCCAGGAGGATTCTTCCTGAAGAAAAAAAAACACCCTGGATTTTAACCCAGTGTGACGTGGTTCTTGTACGGTGTTCCTATGCAGTCCTTTTCTTAGCTCTTTTAATATGTTGTCTTAAATATTCCCTGTTTTGTTCAACCCCTTGTTTATTTGCTGAATGTTTTATTTTTATTCTGTTTTTCTTTTTTGTTCTTTTTGTTCTAAATTTTGAATGAACTTTTTGTCCATGTCTGTTTTGTTCCTGGTAATTTAGCTGGTATTTTTATGTACAGCACTTTGGTTTGCTCCTTTGTTGTGTTAAAGTGCTTTTGGAAAAAAAAAAAAAAAAAAGAACAAAAGAGAAATTTACTCTGGAACCCGTTTTAGAAAATAACCGTTCTGGGTCCCCCGAAACACCATTTCCATGTGGATTGGATATAACGTTCCTGTTTTAAAGAAAAACATTATTTTCTGGACATGGCCTATATCTGTAACTCTCTTTTGTACGTCTTTTGTACGGTGTGCATGGGTTCATCACCCACAGCTGCCACTCTTCGGTGGGGGTGATAAGAACCCTTGGCAGTGTTGGCCTGGTGGGTAAGGAAACAGGCCCATAATGGGAAGGTTGCCAGTCATGCCCACTGCTTACCAAGGGTGATGGTTAAAAGCAGAGGACACATTTCGTTGTGTCACCGTGTGCTGAGCTGCAGTGTTTCACAATGACAATCACTTCACTGACACTTTTTCATATGTCAGATGCATCATATTTGTTTCTGCTGTCCTTTTGTTAAAAACTGGTAGTCTGTACTTCATGTCCACATTCATAACACAACAGTAATTTTAATACGTTTCAGGAAAACCGTCGGTGTCCAAAAGTAGATGAACCAAGCCGTATTTATTTGTTTATCACTGTAAAATGGTCTTTCGCACCACTGGCCACACTTTTAGTGGGATGCACACTGCGCCGCTCCCTAATCCCAGGATGAGCTCTAGACCACATCCGTAGGAAAAGATGAAATAATTCCAGTGGCCTATTTTTCGCGCTCATCCCTTGAAAGACTTGAAAGAGCGCTCGCTGTTCTCACGGCGTGTGGGTGGAGCGCAACCGGCTTTCGGGGCCATGTCTGCTGTGATTGACAGATTATAAGGGTGCACAAGCAGGGTAGGAAACGGGGAGCAACAACAATAGTGTGATATGCATCCTGTGTCTAACCCTCCCCCATCGTCTCATCTTAGGACAGCATGTTGGGACAGGGGGTGTTGGGCCAGAGCAGATCCACTGGGAAGTGGAAACAGGGGGATGGGCTCCATCTTGAGGTTACTGAACCCTGTCAGTGTCCAAGAACCCACTTAAGCACATGATAAAACATGAGACGGAAGGAATAAAACACGAAACACAAGCCAGGAACTTGACATAGAACCAAACAAAGAGTGTTAAACAGTGATTTCAGGCAAAAACTGCTCATTTGTTCCCGTCCTGTTCCTTCTTGCTTCCTCCATCTGCAGGTCAGGACCGTAGCGAGGCCGGCCTGATTCGGCGCTTCAGGGGGGATGGGGTGCGATACAAGGCCAAGCTGATTGGGATTGATGAGGTGTCTGCAGCACGGGGAGACAAGCTGTGCCAGGACTCCATGATGAAGCTGAAGGTGGGCCGAGTGGGTGTGGCCCCAGAAGCTGTACTAAACACACTGATATTTATGGGCTAATGCATTTCCTTAACTGTGAAACACAAAAGTGTAAATTCACTAAAATAAACCAATGTCATCTATGCCGATACGCTGGAGTTGTTTTGAACTGATAAACGACCTCAAAACCGCAGACAAGGCCCTCCTGGAGAGGGAGAAAGAACTGTAATTATCGTCTTGTCCTTGTGTAAGACGATCTCCGAGGTGACTGTTTACACATGCAGCACATGATGCTTAGTGACAGGCGTCAGAGCTGCGACGCACCGGTTTATAAGCCTGTCATTGTCAGGGAAAGGGGGCGGTTTATACCACTTCACGTGGTGCTGTGACAGGATGGCAATAGCTGCCGCTTTCACCATTACAGGTGTATGTGCAATTGTGAGTTTTTTTGGTTATGAGTGCTTGTGTGAGAGAATGTGACTCTGTGTGTGTGTGTGGGTGCCACATTGCACAAAACAGCAACATGAAAGACTTGTCAGGTGATCAAGCCCACTTCATGCACTATGGTGGGACGTGATGTTAATGTTTAATCATTAGGTGGAAAGAGCCAGTGGGAAAAGCTTCAAAGACTCCGTTCTGAAAAGGGATCTGCTGGATTTTATTTATTTCATTATTTATTTCTTTTTCAAGACTGCGAGGGAGGTGGGGGGTGGTGCTTGGGTGGGTGATTGAGTTATTCGTGCCACATGTTGAATTGATTATAATGAGAAAATATATATATATTTTTTTGGTTTTGTTTCGTGTAGCACGTGCTGTGCCATCATCCATTTTCACACAAACCAAATGAAACGAGAGCCACTGGACGTGTGCTCGTTCTTCATCTTTTTCTTGCTCTGCCTTTCATCTCATGCAGGGGATTGCAGCCACCGCTCGATCGAAGGGAGAGCACAAGCAGAGAGTGTTTCTCACCGTGTCCTTTGGCGGGATTAAAATCTATGATGAGCGTTCGGGGGTAAGTGGGGCCTTTGGATCATACGTCCCTGTATTTTTCTGTGCGCCTTACAAGCAGTTCACACATCGGCATACCTGACAGGGTGGATGGTATTTTAATGACACCTTCACTGACACTTTCATCATATACATTCCTGCTTTCCATGTTGCCGAAACATAATTTTACAAAAATTCTCAAATCTCACCAAAATAAATAACAGAGCCAAACCATTTATCTCGCAGTGGGATGCAAGTGTGGGTTTCCTTTTGACATTGGTGGGGTAAGATGAAGTCCAGTTGATTTCACATCTGTACCATCTCATCTCAAATGTTTTGGTGGGGACAGTCCAGTAATTGCTGGATATTGGTGGTGACACATCCCCACCATCTATGCTAGTTTTACATCCTTGTAGTGACGTTTATAGTAATGTTTGCAGGGTTTTTTGGGGGGTGTTTGCATGCCCTCCCCATGTTGCTGTGTGTTTACATCTGTTAAATGTTAAATACCTCCCGAATTTCGGAAAATTTTGAATAAAACAATAGAATACTGAGAAATTGTGTGCACAAAGTGAACTCATTTCAAGTTTGATGCTTGCTACAGGACTCTAAACAGTTGGGGCATTCTTAAGATGGTGTAGCATCTCCTCTGCTTTTCGGAATGCATAACCCTAGGTTATGATTTTATGGAGTTTTGGTGTTGGAATTTGGTTCCATTTTTGTGTAATGTTAAAACAGCCATGATGTTGAAATAAATGCATTATGTGGTTTTCAGTTGTTCTGCTGAAATACAGAAGGTCTTCCCAGAAACACACGTCGTCTGGAGAGAGTATATGATGCTCTACAACTGACAACATGCTGGAAGGTCTGTCAGATTTGAACTTGTCTGACCATAGAACACTAATGAGTCTTGGCCCACGTGACATGTCGACACTTCTGGACCATGTTCAAATATGGCTTCATTGCTGCATGATAGAGCTTCACATGGCATCTCCAGATGACACAGTGGACTGTTTATTGACAGTGGTTTCTGGAAGTATTCCTTGGCCCATTTAGTAATGTCATTCACTCAATCATGACAATGAGGGATGCAGCGTCGTCTGAAGGCCTGAAGACCACAGGCATCCAATAAATGCATCTTCGGCCTTGTCCATTACTTACAGAGCTCTCCAGTTTCTCTGACGCTATGCACCGCAGATGATGAGATAAGCCTTTACAATTGCAAATTTCACATAAGGTGCATGTATATATTAGGATTCACTGAGTACCTGTGCCTAGTGGCCAGGCCAGATTTAACTAGCCTTGCCCAGCAAGTATGTGTTTTTATCTTAAGACAGGCTACAACCAGGAACATAAATAAGCACATAAAATAATATATTATAATTAAAACATATGATTATGATTAATCAGGCTAATTTTTTGATTAAGTGGATTATTGTAATCAGTTGAACCTACTAGTTCCTTTGAACGGCTACTGTTGGTTCTGCCTAGTGGCTAAAACACTTGCCTTGCCTCAGAACCAGAAGATCACAATGTCCCGGGTTACAACCATACTTACTTTCATTGTGTCCCTGAGCAAGACACTTAACTCTTGAGTGTCTCCAGGGGGACTGTCCCTGTAGCTATTGTCTGTAATTTGCTCTTGATAAGGGCTTCTGCTAAATTCTGTAAATGTAAATGGTGCTGATGTAACAGTGATGAGTGAGGATGGGCATTAAGTTTTGCTGCTGAAGATCAGCTCTCCACTGAGACAGCTGCCTTTTCTTGACTAGGTGATGCTGTGGCGTTCCTCCTATATAGCAGCCCCGTAATCAGAAGGTTGCTGGTTCAAATCCCAAATCCCTGTCATGGCTGCGTACTGCACCAACCAAGGGAGATGGTTAAGAGCAGAGGACACATTTTGTTGTGCCACCATGTGCAGTGCTGCAGTGTATCACAATGACAATTGCTTCACTTCAGCATTATGACAACTTTGTAAATTGTATTAACAAATTGTAGTTTGCATTTAATCTGTGAGAAGATGATTTAAAATGAATGATTACACTGGTTTCTTCACTATCAATTTGAATACGGGATGCATTGAAAATGAATCGGTCTTCTTTGGGTTGCTGGCGGGGTCTGGCGTCACCTCTCTTCCCTCAGGATCTGGACACAGGCAACACTCACAACTGCAACACTATTTACAGACTTGGTGGAGATTGTGTCACTGACGATTATTGAGTAAAAGTTTCCTGTTCCTGTCCACATTACCGTGATGTGAGTTTGTTTTTTGCGGGGCTTCATCCCTATTTTTATTTGAACCCTCCATCTCCCATCGTGACAGCAGGATCCCTTGTTTCTGGATTAAGTCGCAGTTGAGCCTCTGTATCCTCAGTGTAAAGATGCCAGTTATGCAAAATCACACTTCACGTGCTGCCATTTTCTCTCATTTTCACCCCCCATAGGTGCTCCAGTACCATCATGCTGTGCATGAGATCTCCTACATCGCCAAGGACACACGTGACCACCGTGCTTTTGGCTACGTCTGTGGAAAGGAGGGAAACCACAAGTTTGTGGCCATAAAGACAGGCCATTCGGTACGTTTTCTGCTTCATCCTTTTCAGCTTTGCTTGTCCAGCAAACGCTTTCTCCTCTACCTTACACCTCTTTTTCTCTCTTCCAGGCACAGCCTCTTATTCTGGATCTCCGGGACCTGTTCACACTCGTCTACGAGATCAGGCAGAGAGAAGAGGTGGAGAAGAAGGCACAGAAGGACAAACACTGTGAGCAGGCCGTCTATCAGGTGAGCCACCATCACCGTGTCCTTTCAGTCCTTAAAAAAAAATATCTTTAATTCCCCTTTCTCTGATCTTTCAAACGTCCAGACCATTCTTGAAGATGAAGTTGATGATCCCGTGTACCAGGTTGGTGCATTATATTTATCACTGCTTATTATTTGCTTCTCTAATGTATTATCCTGTCGTCGTTCCTTTTATTTTAATTGCGCCATTTCAGTATCCTTAGTAAATATTAGAGCACAGTTGTGCAGTTGATTTTGGTTTGATTTCATTGCCAGTGTATCATTGTTGAGCCATGTTTATTTCTGTGTATTATATATGTTCTAATGATGGTTTTGTTTAGTTTTTTTTTCCCTCAACTAATTTTTTGCTTTGGCTTTGATTGAACCCAGTACTCTTTTGCTCACACTGAATACAGACAACGATAACCTTTCACCCTCATGTGCTTTTAAAAGGCTGTGCAGATATTAGTGGGATCAGGGGCAAATGCACCTTTGTAGAGGCCAAGCCCGGCTGACCAGTGTCCCACATTTCTGTCTTTCTCTCCCCCACCTGTCTTAGTACATTGTGTTCGAAGCTGGACACGAGCCTCTCCAAGGCCCCCAATCCGAAGAGAGTGTTTATCAGGTACTCTGCTGAGCCCTGTGCCTTTTCTACTCTCTTGGGAGAATTCTTACAATTAGCAGAGAATAGAAATATGTTTCCGTCTGTTTAATTCATTTAAACAAGAATAATATTTTACTTTTTTGTTACTTCTATGTTACAAAAGCATACCTAGAGATGAACAGAAACTGCTCTTAGCTTAAAGCATATACATTTAATGCTGAAGTATGCTACAAGTCCCATGGTAACATGTTCTCCACCCGGTTCGGCTTCCAGGTCCCCACCAGTCAGCAGAAAGAAGGCATTTACGATGTCCCAAAACGCCATATTTTGACTGTAGGTGTTTATTTTCAATGTTTCTCTCTTTCCCTGTACCTTCTGGCAAACCTCTCAGTCCCTCATGGCTCATGTAGACAGCCAATTAGATTTCGGTGTCAGAGATCCAAAAAAATACCCTCATGTGTCCGACCGTTCCGGCATTTCTTCAAACAAGACACAATTTCATTATGAAAATGTCACACCTTTTGACCAGAGTGGCATCCGTCAAGAGAAGCTGCAGAGATTTCTTAGATATTAAAAACTAAACAGACAATCTTGCTATCTCTCTGGAAATATCAAGGTTGTAATACTCTCATTCCACAAAGTGTTAGTGCTTGTCTGCTCATTCAGTTGAGTATTGAGTGCCTGAACATCCCTGTGTCTTTGGTCTGTTTCCCGCTCATTTCCACCTCAGCAGAACATTGCAACAGCTCAATCACGCCATTGCAGTCATGATCATGGTTTTGTTGCTCACTTCCTTTCCTTTGAACGCATGTTTTTCTGCAGGTGTGTATGTGTGCATGCGCTATGCTTATGATGACGGCCTGGTTTGCTTTATATCTCCTTGTTTTTTTTATGTTGATGCATTACCATGCAAATGATGTCATCTGTTCTATCCTAATGCATCTTTTGCCAGTGGGCATTTATGCGCTTTAGATGGAAATATGGCAACAGCTCTTAAAATAGCAGAGACCCGTTTGTAATCTTCCTTGGCCTATTTTGACCAGGACCAAGGAAACCACTGAAGCATTTAATGAGCTCTTTTAATAAGGAATTCATGTTAGCACTCGTGAAAATGAAACATAAATGTGTATTTTAAATATACTGTATGTTTAAGTGTTCTGGAAAAATGTATATATGAAAAAAATCGAACAATATTATTTTTAAAGACTTGCTCTGTTCTGTTCTTTTGCTACAGAATATCAGCCATTTTGACCTTTTCGGTGATATGGCCACTCCACCAGATATCTTATCGGTAAGAAATAAACATTATTTAATATTTACATGGGATTCTTTCACATATTCCTCGGTTCTGTAATTTATTGTAGTGAGACCTATATTTCCAAAATCCATTTGTCAACAGAATGCAGCACACAATTATTTTGTTCTTGTGAGCTCTTATTAATCAAAATGATTGAAGAATTATTAATTGCCACCTGTTTGGCACGTCCATATGTCATGTAATAACTTTGAAAAAACTGTTTTTATTAAAATAATACATTATTCCTACTTGTGTGAGCTGCAATCAAACTGGACAGCATAATAGGCTCAAAAATCAATAATCAAAAACTATGCACAAAAAAAGTGATTATTTAACTTTTTTATATTTAATTGAAATGAAACTATGCCCACAGATGCCAGCTTCCCCCGCCAACACCCTGGACCCCAACCGAAGTCGACGCCAGTGCCAGCTCCCATCGGAGCTCTTTACACACTTCAGCCCCCCTGCTGTGCCCTCGGGTGAGACTGAGACACCTAATGGGACTGGACAAGTATACGCTTCCTAACGAAGGCTAACATGGTTCACTGGGGAGAAATAGAATAGAAATAGAATCTCCACCCTGATTGTCTTAACAGTTGTACAGTGTACATTTGTTGCAACTGAAGTAACTGAAGTTGCAACTGAAACTTTTGTCCTTTCATTGTCCTCAGGATACATGACAATGGGTGCCGTGCAGACAGCTCAGTGGGGACAACCTTCTTTCGCCACTCCAGCCCCCCTGGCATTTGGGGTCCAGGCACCCCTGCAGGTGGCACAAATGCTGCCCGGGGGGCAGCCCGTGATCTGGGGCCAGGCCAACCTCTTCCACTCACCTGCCACAGGGCAACAGCAGTGGGCATTTGTGCCTGCCCAGCCAGTGGGGGTGGGAGGACATCCCCTCCCCACAGCTGTGCTGCAGGGTCTGGTGCCAATTGCGGCAATGCGGCCACGATCCTGCGAGCCCTCCGCCCCTTCCTCCGCCATCGCCAGCCCCCAGCACACGATCGCACATGGCACTGCAAGGGACACCCTTAGGGAGGAAGAGGTGGAGTCTGACTCCTCACTCACACGGCAGGCACAAGCCAGCCCTCTAGCCAGCACAGTCAGCACCCACCAGGCTGCACCAAGGGTTGCCACTGCAGCTGCCATAGCCCAGGAAGTGGATGACTGTGGTGACCTTGATCTCTTGCAGATGACCTTGACCCCAGGATCTTCCAGCTCACCGTCCACCAGTGATTCATGTGAGTATACCCTACACACACACACACACACACACACACACATAAAAATGATCATTTAAATTTTCATATAAAAGACTTTACTTTGTTAAACTACATTTTAGAACAATAAAACTAGGTTATGTACATTTTATTTTGAAGTTTTTTGTTTACTTTTTCTTTTATGCTTCTTGGAAGTTACAAAATATCATGAATAATTCAGTTTTTGTCATTAGGGGTTTTCTACATTGAACCAAAGCAGGCTCATTTGCCCGAGCCTTTAAATTACATACACGCACACACTTAGATTTGACCATTTGATTGCACATTATTGTTTTGCAAAAATATATTTATATCCCAGTTCACATAATTATTATGGTTTGGTGTATATATTCAATCAACACTATACATTCAAAATGATTATAACCCAGTCACAATACATACAGTCCCTGACAAAAGTCTTGACGCTTGTGTACAAATTGACCTCAAGTGCCACTGAAATATATTTCTAATCAAGAATTTTTTTACAAGAAATGGCTCATTTTATTCCCAACAGCTTTTTTAATAATGTTTCAGTGCAAAACGAAACTGTCAAAAAGTATTCTAATATTCAAAGCTTGGTAAAGCCCATTGAGTCAATTTTTGCAAAGACATAAGTGTCATATGAGCTTCATCTGTAACTAATAATGGATCAATTAGGTGTCAGGTGTGTATAAAAAGAACCCCAGTACACTAGACCTTCACATCAACTGCAACTAGACCTCTGCAAACATGCCTTTGATTATCAAGAGGCTGAAGACCAGATCCACTGCGTACAGTACAGAGGATAAAAAAAGATTGGAAGAGACAGGCAGACCCGCAAGACAACTGCTCAAGAGGTCCGTTTGTTGGCTTGAAAATCCAAGGCCAGCAGAGCTCCACTGCAGCAGAGCTCTACGAGACCTGGTCACCTGAAATCCCTGTGTCAACCGGAACAGTTTGTCGGATTCTGTCTCGAAATGGCCTCCATGGTCGAGTCAGTGCCCAGAAGCAGCACTAAACAAAAGACAATTGAAAAAGGCCCACAGCCTGCTAAAAGGATGGATGCTGGAAAAGTGGCAGAAGGTGAATTTTTCAGATGAATCTTCTGTTGAATTACACCACAGTCACCGCAAATATTGCAGGAGACCTACTGGAGCCCGCATGGATCCGAGATTCACCCAGGAAACAGTGAAGTTTGGTGGTGGAGTAATCATGATCTGGGGTAACCTCCAGTATGGGTGTGTGTGAGAGATCTGCAGGGTGGAAGGCAACATCAATAGTCTGAAAAACTCTGGGAGGCATGCAAGACTGCTTTTTTTGCGATTCCTGATGACTTCATCAATAAATTGTATGAATCCTTTGCAAATCGCATGGATGCAGTCCTTCAAGCTCATGGAAGTCATTCAAGACATTAAATTTGGATCTCACAGCACCACTACTAAATTTAGTAGTGACATTTTTGTATTTACAGCAAATTTGTTCAATTTCTGTATAGGCGACAAAACTTGTCTTGCCAAAATTGGACTTTTCTGTCTTGATTAAATAATAAATCTTTTTTCAGTGAAACTAATTCATTTCAATGCATTAAACATCATTTTACCTTTTCATATGAGCTACTTCTAACATCAATTGATTAATTAAAAGTCAGGTTAATAGCAGGTGTTTCTACAAAATAGATAAGCGACAAGACTTTTGTCAGGGACTGTACGGTGGATACAGAAATTATTCAGGATCCCTTAAATTTTCACTCTTTGTTATATTGCAGCCATTTGCTAAAATCATTTAAGTTATTTTTTTAATCATTAATGTACACACAGCAGCCCATATTGACAGAAAAAGAGAATTGTTGACATTATTACAGATTTATTACCAAAGAAAAACTGAAATATCACATCATCCTAAGTATTCAGTTCCTTTGCTCAGTATTTAGTAGAAGCACCCTTTTGATCTAATACAGCCATGAGTCTTTTTGGGGAAAATGCAACATGTTTTTCACATCTGGATATGGGGATCCTCTGCCATTCCTCCTGGCAGAGCCTCTCCAGTTCTGGTTGGTTTGGATGGTAAACGTTGGTGGACAGCCATTTTTAGGTCTCTCCAGAGATGCTGAATTGGGTGTGAGTCAGGGCTCTGGCTGGGCCATGCAATAACAGTGACAGAGTTGTTGTGAAGCCACTCCTTCCTTATTTTATCTAAAACTTAGATAAATCTTTGTCCCAGTCTGATGTCCTGAGCACACTCTTGAGAAGGTTTTTATCCAGGATATCCCTGTACTTGACCGCATTTGTCTTTCCCTCAATTGCAACCAGTCATCCGGTCCCTGCAGCTTCAAAACAGCCCCACAGCATGATGCTACCACCACTGTTGGGGCTGGATTGGACAGGTGATGAGCAGTGCCTGGTTCTCACCATCTTGGAGTCCTTCGGGTGCAAACTTTCATGTGTCTTGCACTTCTTCGTCTTTACCTCTAACACAAAGGCTCTTCTCCCCAGATAGCTCAATTTGGCCAGACGGCCAGCTCTAGGAAGTGCTCTAGGAGGCCACTATGTGCTCAGGAACCTTCAGTGCAGAAGAATGTCTTTGTAACCTTGGCCAGATCTGTGTCTTGCCACGATTCTGTGTCTGAGCTCTTCAGGCAGTTCCTTTGACCTCATGACCTCATTTGCTCTGACCTGCATTGTGAGCTGTAAGGGTGTGACTTTCCTAATCAAGTCCAATCTGTATAATCACACACAACTGGACTTAAATGAAGGTGTAGAACCATCTCAAAGATGATCTGAACAAATGGACAGCACTTGAGTTAAGCATATGAGTATCACAGCAAAGGGTCTGAATACTTAGGACCATGAGATATTTCTTTGTTAATAAATCTGCAATATGGGGTCAGTGTGGGATGCTGTGTGTATATTAATGAGGAAAAAAAGAACGATTTTAGCAAATGGCTGCAGAATAACAAAGAGTGAAACATTTAAGGGCATCTGAATACTTTCTGTACGCACGGTATATTGTATATAACCAATAATTCATATTTCACACCAAAAAACAAGGAAAAATAGATTAGTTAACCCTGGCTCCTTCTCTCACAGCCCCTTCACCTGCCCCCATGCAGGCTGCACCTCCCCAGGGAACTGACAGTCCCACCGAAGCGGCAACCACAGGAACCACAGCCTCCTCCAATCAGAACACAGACGAGATGCCGGTAATTACTGTACCATTTGACCTGTCCAATGGAAGAGAATTCTGTGTAAGAGCTGCATATTTTAAACAATCATTAATAGCATTCTAATAATCCTCTCTCATTAGGGTTCTTCTGAGCCCGGCAGTGTCGAAACATCAGAAGCTGTCTGCTCCATCCAGTCCAGCCCTGATAAAGCTGACATCTAGCGACCAGGATGGATTGAAATGTATATTTAATTCCTCTGCCCATCACTTTCAATTGCAATTATTTTGTTTTTCATTTACTTTAAATTGTATGACTTTTATGTATTTTAACCTTTTTTTCCCTTTCCAACAGAGTGAAGATTCTCGTCATGGATAAAAAAGCACGGGCCCTCAGAAAAAACCTCCATGGCATTTTACTCCCAAAGGTCAAGAGTCTGACTAGATGACCAAAGACATCACAGCTTTGTCTGCAGGTCACAGTGTATTACAGACAATAGGCTCTAAATGTAAATAGAACATTTCAGTCATGTCAGACTCACTGAGCGTGAGAAGACATCCCCACTCCTCTGGATTACAAAGACCGGAGGTTTACTGGTTTAAAGGACAGATCTGCGGATTTGCAAGGATGATACAAGAGATTTTTTTTTTTTAAAGAGGAATAAATTAAAAGGAGCTTTTGCACCTGCAAACTACCAAATGTCCAAAAAAAATGTCTGCATGGATTTCTTGAGCAGCATCTTAATGGCGAAAGTTTATTCTCGATAATTTTTTATACTGTGAAAAAAACTTTTAATTTTATAGAATGATTAATCATTTTGTGAACATAGCTAATCTCTTTTTCATGGACCTATGCGCTATGGAGCTAGCCTCGGTGCCACTGTGGTTCATAAGCAATACTGCACCAGTGTGTCCGTGTTTGCTGTGGTGGAGAGTTGTGTTTCTTTGTTGCCATTTTTTTTAACCACTTTTACATGCAATCTGTCATAGAAAGTGTCGTCCTGTGGGGATCGTCATTCATCAGCCTTCTTACAGTTTACTGTCAAATGTGGTCATGGTGAGGGGGAAAAAACATAAATGTGGGTGTTTGTCGTGCTTCAGACTTGCTTTGGTCAAATTTCCGATCTGCTCTGTGCAGTTTGGGAGCTAGTAATTATGAACAGATTTTTAATTCTGCCCGTCTCCCACTCAGCAAGCTTTTGCCTGAGATTTCACCATATTCCCTTGTTTGCTGTCATGTGCTGGTTCTGCTGAAATCCCTTTCTGAAGTGCTGCTTAGAGCTCTTTATGATTTGCT
Source organism: Denticeps clupeoides (assembly GCF_900700375.1). Taxonomy (NCBI): domain Eukaryota; kingdom Metazoa; phylum Chordata; class Actinopteri; order Clupeiformes; family Denticipitidae; genus Denticeps; species Denticeps clupeoides. The sequence continues at coordinate 32,547,351 of NC_041710.1, forward strand.
TTTATCAGACAACCCAAATTAATATTTTCTTGCCTTATTATTTTGTGAACAGAATCACGAAATGCATCTGTGCAGTCAGAGGCTCGTAGAAGCCCCCTGTGCTGCTGTGGACAGGCTGGTTTTCGAAATGCTCTTTGATTGGGCTATTTATTGGAATACGGGGCTGGGGATGGCTTGGAAGGGACAAAAACCATCTGAATTTATTACAGTGGGTGTGGGGTTTAACTTATGTGTTCTGTTCTATGAAATCAACAAAACCTGTAGTTTGTTCAGCAAAAACATTTTTGAAAGATTCTTTCATGTTTTGCATCTCATCACAAACGGTTGCAAATAAAATGGCATTAGATTTTTGAAGCCTGTGTGAACTTTTCCTGCTGTAAATTACATCCTCCGTGCGGACGGATGGTGGTCAGCCAAGATCCCTGAGAAGATGTGGCTGACTGTGCGACACTGATGACTCTCCTGTGCATGAAGTGTCATTACCTATTATATTAAAGTGCCATCCTCACAGAGCTCACAGGGTGCGAAAAGTTCTCTGTGAAAGCTCATGACAACACTATTCCCAGGACGGGTCCCGCTGAAGCAAAAAAAAAAGGTCAAAGTTCATCTCCGACACCACGCTAAACAAACTTGTCCATTGACAAGAATCTCAGATTGGGCAAGACATCAAGCAGTGGGAAAGTACAGACCTTCTTCACACCAGGATTTATCAGATTTAATGTTATTTGTCATTTCATTCATTTATATGTATGGCATTTTATCAGACACCCTTATCCAGAGTGCCTTACTTTACTTTACTTTACTTTATTTTGCAGACGCTTTTATCCAAAGCGACTTACAAGAGGAAGACACCATCAATTCTCATTAGTGACAGGGACAGTCCCCATGGAGACACTCAGGGTTAAATGTCTTGTTCAGGGACACAATGGTAGTTAGTGGGGTAGTAAGTGTGACTTTGTGCTCTCTGGTTAATACTTTAATATCCGTAGCATAGTTTCGGAATTTCAGTACTGAGGATAAAATGCTGTTGCATGTTGTTTTAAGTACATGTGTCGAATTGTATTAAATGCCCTTTAGCATGTAAGCATTGGCTCAGGCCTTTCGGTATTGATCTGTTCTGTTTGCACACTAACCGAGAGCAGTGTTGCACACACAAACTCAAAAGAGGAGGTTGTCTTCAGTTTGCCTGTTCAACAGCTTCACTATGCGCCTAAGGTCTTACAGAAACCCGGCTTTAGTGCTAATCATCTTAACGTCCATCGTCCTCTGGTAAGTGTGGTGGCACGTGTGTGTGTATGTGTGTGTGTGTGGGTTTGAAGGGAAATCAGGATATTTGAGTTTCCTGGGTGATATTTGCTAAAAGGGTCTCTTGGCTGACTGTAGCTCACCAGTGCCTGTGGCCAGTAGCACTGGAGGGACTAGAAGCAGGAACGGTCGCTCTGTGAAGACTGGGACCCCGGAAAGTCCAGTGGACTGTGTTATGTCTGCGTGGTCTTCATGGACACGCTGTGACCCCTGCCATGAGAAAAGCGTAACTATGCAAACCACTCTAGCACAGTTCTGAAGACGCCACCAGTTATGCCACATTATGCGTATATTCCAGCTTTAATCAACGTCAGACCCATAAACAAGTGAACATCGGTGGCGTCATTTGTTTTTTTCAGTATCGCTACGCAAAGCTTGTCCAGCCATCACAATTCGGGGGAGAACCATGCAATGAAATGGGCCGGGAAGAGGAGTCCTGTGTTCCTCCCACCCGTTCCAGCTGTGGGGGCGCCCCCTCCTGCCAGGGCTTTGTCTGCACCACCACAGGTGACACAGGCCGTTGGCTCTGGCCATGCTCGAAATGTACTGTTTTCACAAACCAGTAGCTGTGGGACAAGATCAGATACATTAAAACATCAAAGTGGGCAGTGGTGGCCTAGCATGTAAGGAAGCGGACTTGTAATCAAAAGGTCAGAGGTTCAAATCCTGAAACGTCAGGGTGCCACTGAGGTCCCCTTGAGCTCCCCGGGCACCTGTCATGGCTTCCCACTGCTCACTAAGGGTGATGGTTAAAAGCAGAGGACTCTTTTCATTGTGTCACCATGTGCTGTGCTGCAGTGTATCACTATGACAAAAATGTAATAGCTTTCTGATGTAACTACAGGGCGCTGCGTGCTGGATGGGTTGCGCTGTAACGGTGACGATGACTGCGGTGACGGCTCTGATGAGAAGGGTTGTAAGAAAATCTTCCATAGCTGCAGACAGGAGGCAGAAGAATATTGGGGCATCGAAAACCTTGCCAAAGGGTAAAGATTTTCCTTCAAAACCAGATGTTCCGATTGAATTTAACAGGAAGACGCTTAAAAAGACAGACACATACACAGGTTATAAATGTCCATGTGTCTAAAAAAAAAAAAATTGCCCTTGGACCGATGCAGTGTGAACACGCTGAATGGAAACCTGGAGGGCCTGGTACTGGATAACCGTTACTATGCCGGCGGCTGCTTGCCTCACTTCATCCAGGATGTGCGCTTCAGAAAACCTTTCAACCTGCAACACTATACCCTTCAGGTGCTTCAGCAACCACACCCATCAGCACAGCCCTGGACTACACAACAAAATGTGCAGTAGTGTAGCAGGACGGCTGACACGATTTCAAATACACGTAATGATCGTTGCAATCATTTTAATCTTTTCCCATACATTCTAGATTAGCCCAAGGAGCATCCTACCAGCATCAATGATGTCCTGGTTAAAGGGGAATGTGCCAAATTTAGCCGAAGCTGCAATAATTCACTTGATGCTGTTTTGTTCTCTAGACAAAGGGTTCATACGACTTTAAAATGGAGAGCCACGAGACCTACTCCAACTTCACAGAGAACAGCCTGAAGGGCTATATGTCCCAGACCAGTGTGTCCTTCGGCATTAAAATCCCAGGAGTCTTTGAGTTGGGCTTCAACTATGACGACTCCAAGTACAAGAATTCAGTGAAGAAGCTTCGCCGCTTCTCTGGAACGGTAAGACCATCACTGCTGTTATCTGATAAAGCTACACGAGAGGTTGTCCTCAGTACCCTCATCATTACTCCCGCAGAAAAGCAGCTTTATACGCGCTCACTGCCAGGTTGAGCTGGCGCGTTATGCCCTCAAGCATGATGGCCTGATGCTCCACCCAGAGTTCTTAAGTCGGCTGCGCTCTCTACCACTGGAGTATGTCTATGGAGAATATCAACAGATCTTCCATGACTTTGGGACTCATTACATCACAGAGGCCACACTTGGTGGCGAATACAAGTTGACGGTTGTATTGAACAAGGAACGAATGGAGACATTAGGTATGGCAGGTCCAGTTAGAAGCAGACGAGTTGTCAGCAAAACCAATAAACTGTCTGGTGAAATGAGCTTCTGGTGCTTTTTTTCAGGCTACAGCTTGGAAGACACAAAGAACTGTTTTCAGGCTGGACTGAAGGTAGGTGCCAACATCTTGGGGGTCTATGTGAGTCTTGGTGTCTCTGGGGGACACTGCAAAGCCTTGCTGGAGGAACTTGGAGGTAAGCTCTGGACTCACTCCCATGTCAATCAGAGTTCTAAAACTTTATATTTTATTTATTTAGATTTTGTTTTTATAGTCTGGAAGAATGTGCATCATAGGAATTTGTGTCTTGTGTGACATTTTTGATGCCAGCATATCTTGTGCTTTCTTTCTTCCACTGCTTTAAAGAATCCAAGAATGAGGAGTCTATGATAGAGGACTTCATAGTCATAGTGAAGGGAGGCAACAGTGAGTCCATCAGTCAGTTAGGCACCAAAACCCTCCCCACGCCAGAGATGATGCAGCTGTGGGGTGACGCTGTCCATTATAACCCCGACTTCATCAGCAGCAAGGTGGGCTCTCACACCACTCATCTTCACCCCTCCATAACCTTCTGTCTTACTGCTGCCATAATCTTACAGCCAGGAGTGCACCCTTTTTAAGCAGTCTGGTCATCAAATGCTCACTGTAACCCTGCTAATATGATGCTGTTCATTTTAGATCTCTAGAATGGGGCACAGTTATATACAAAATACACAATTGAACCTCCTGACATTTAGGACCATAAACCAAAAAAAAGCAATGTCTCCATATAAGGATGCAGGGTGAGAGCACGAATTGTGTCCAGCTGCACTATTGCTTATCAACTGGATAAAGTTTCTCAATTCTGTTAGATGCTGCCTTTGTATGAGCTGGTGACCTCCAGAGACTTCATTAATGACCGGACCCTGAAGAAGAACCTGAGGAGGGCACTGGCAGAGCATTTGGCAGAAGCAAGTTCGTGCCGCTGTGCCCCCTGTCAGAACAATGGTGTCGCGGTGCTGAAGGGTAAACAAACAGAAATGTCACACTTAACAAATCTTTTTTCCCATATACTGGTAGCCAAATTGACGCCGGTTCTGATCATGAACTCTGTGGAAAGCTTGTACAGGCCGGGGGTATCTACACATTGATATTTATTGAGATGTCTTTTCTATTTCCAGTCATCAATTAATCTGGTCAGAGGCTGTTGCATTGGTAATAATGTCATAATTCATTTATCATAACTTGATAATAATGTTTGTCTCTTCTTCACCTGGTAGGGACCAGGTGTGAGTGTATCTGTCCATCTGGAACTAGAGGGTTGAGCTGTGAAATCACACAAAGATCCAGTGAGTGATCTCAGTGATAAAATGAAGAAATATCTTTGGTCTTTGGACTCTATTTTCACATCACTACACGTTTAGGATTTACATAAATATATTGAAATACAGTCATTAATGATCTTTGCACGTTTGTGACATACTGAGGGATGCAGGTTTAAATCCTCCATAATGATGAAGTTGCATGTGTGAGACAAGATATTCATCTGACTCCTCAAAATTTTAACTTATTTATTGTTTGTCTTCAAGAAACATGTAACTACCAAATGGTTCTTTCTTTACCTTTTTATGTAGATCCTGAGCACCCGAAGCTTAGTGCCAGTTTGAAAGTAGTGCCCTTTGTTGCTTCATGCAATGATGATGCACTTCAGGCTTTTCAACAGGCCTATCCTCCTTTTTTATTCATCCTGTTCTATGTGGTGATAATGGATTTACAGATTTGGCTGTTGATGGTAACTGGAGCTGCTGGTCTAATTGGTCATCATGTAGTGGCAGAACCAAACACCGCACACGGCAGTGCACCAATCCTGCACCAGCAAATGGAGGCGTGGCTTGCCAAGGAGAGAGAGAAGAGTCCACAGACTGCATTTAATTGTTTTCCTCACGCTCTGCTTTGTTAAAGGAACTCCCATATTAAAGTATACACTTGTCGGAAAACTGACAAAAATCAACTCTAATGACAGAAAATAGTGCTTTGTACGTTTGTTTTAATAATTTACAATACTCTAGATTTACAATACTCTAGACCTGTGGTGTGTTAAGATTATTAGGTACAGCACTATGCTGATGCTGTTGTAACTAGACTATTGCTTTTTCAAAATAAACTAAATATATTCTCTGATGTTTGTATTTTTTCACATTTTAAGCAGTTAAGATTTGAGAAACTATGATAATTCTTTATTAATTGGTTTTTGTTAGCATCTCGCACACTATGCCTTTGCTACAAAATCTGAGCTGGCTTCTGGTGGCTGCCCGTTCAAAACAAGAAGCACCAAATTTGTCCCGAGGAGCCAGATGAATTTCTACTGCATCACAATGGCTCAATGACTATGTAATGCTGCTGGAGGAAAACTTTTCCTGACCTCAGATTTATGCTGCTGGTACCATTAAAATAAATGCTATATTTTATGTATAGCTGTGCTATTGGTCTGCCAATTCAACATTCACACACCACCCTTACTCATAAAGTTTTCTCTTCAGATTTAGTCAGGAAGTTCAGTTTAATTGCGAAATTGCTAAACAGCAGAACAGCCATGTACAAAATAACTACCTAAATAACACATTTATGGCATTTGGCAGATGCCAGAGCGAGTTGGTTCACTAGGACTCCAACTATGAATACAAATCATTTTAGTCCCTCAGTTGTAGTTTTTCTTACATAAGTCAGAAAGTATTCTCTAAAGAAAGTATTCTCTAAAGAGAAAGGTCTTCTAAAGAGGAAAATACTCAGCGACTGTGCTGTTCTGACCTCGAGGGGAAGTTCATTCCGCCACCAAGACAGAATTCCCTCACCTAAAAACTCTGCTAGTCTCCAAAAACTTCCACTGGTTCTCAACCCTGTTTATTTCAAACTAACTGGTGTGTAATTCAGAGTTTACATGCAAACTCATATTATATGCAATCATAGGGAGACCAGTAAATAAAACTTACATTCGCTGCAAGTTATGTAAGTGGTACAGATTGCAAAATTTAAATCCCTTGCCAGATATACAGGCATCAATACCCTTTTCTGGAGGGATTTTGACAACACCAGACCCCGCAGCCGTGGCCAAAACTTTTGAGAATGACACAAATACTGGTTTTCACAATGTTTGCTGCTTTAGTGTTTTTAGACAGTTGTTTCTGTGATGTATTGAAGTATAATTACAAGTATAATTTATAAGTTTCAAAGGCTTTTCCACACAATTACATCAAGTTTATGCAAAGAGTCAATATTGTTGACCCTTTTTTGAAGACCTCTGCAATTAGCCCTGGCATGCTGTCAATCAACTTCCTGACCAAATCCTGACTGATGGAATCCATTCCTTCATAATCAGTGCTTGGAGTTAGTAGCAGCAATATCCTTGCCTGTGTAGCCCTTTAAAAAAAAAGTGAACTGATTGTCACATGTGATTCACAGCAGCACAGCACACGGTGCAATTTGTCCTCTGCATTTAACCCATCACCCTGAGTGAGCAGTGGGCAGCCATGACAGGCACCCGGGGAGCAGTGTGTGGGGAAGGCTCAGTGGCACCTTGGCAGATTGGGATTCAAACTGGCAACCTTCTGATTACGGGGCCGCTTCCTTAACCACTAGGCCACCACTGCCCCATTGATCCCCATTTTATGCAACATAATGATGACTGCATGTGTTTTCTTGCAGGCATCCATGGTTATCAGGAATAACAATAATTTCAAGCATCACCCTCCAGTCTGCTATTCTAACTCAATCAGCATGACAGAATGATCTCCAGCCTGGTGCTCATCAACACTCTCACTTGTGTTCACAAGAAGAATGCCATAATAAAACCTTTGGCCACGACTGTAAATATAAAAAAACAATCAACCACAGAAATAAGAAATGTATGGATATTATTTTTTTAATTAAAGAAACAATCCTGATTTCAATGCTTATGTGCCACTTTTTGTCAGATAAAACAGAGCTTTACACTCATCAGGGTAATATAGGACATTCTTTCGTTGCCTCCTGGTGGCCAAGCCCTGAACTGTCAGCAGTGTTGGGTCTGCTGTGCACTTCCACGGCAAGGTGCACCATTGTCAGGCATGGGGTTGTTGCACGCTCGGGTGCGAGTCTTTCTGCCAGACTGACAGGGTGACCAGGTGACCCAGCAGCTCCATGAACCGTCCGTAGTACCTGCAGGATCATAGATCAATTCAAGCCAATTCAACCAATTACCATTCACGTGACAAATAAAAACCTGGAATCTAAACTTTCGAATCATAGTGGTTTTGGATTACTAATAGCTACATTTATATTTACAGTATTTATCAGACACCCTTATCCAGAACGACTTTCCAATCAGTAGTTACAGGGACAGTCCCCCCCTGGAGCAACTTAGGGTTAAAGTGTCTTGCTCAGGGACGCAATGGTAGTAAGTGGGATTTGAACCTGGGTCTTCTGGTTCATAGGCGAGTGTGTTACCCACTAGGCTACTACCACCCAATAGATCATGGTTACTGATGTCAAGAATTATATTGTTGTCTTTTGTTAAGTGCTTTTGTTAATGCTTCATGTCATCATGGCTGCCTCCACACTACATCACCTCTCCTGTGCGTCTCCTCACAGGCCTTGCCCAAGGAGCCCTGTTTGCAGATGCAGCTGCAGGAGGTGCGACTGAGGATGGGCACGCCATTGTGCCAGCATGCGCCACAGCGGCAGGAGCTGAACTGCTGCTGGTACTCATGCCACGCCCTCCTCAGATGGGGCAGATGTGTGCGGACCTGTGGCTCAGCTGTACTGAACCGAATGAGTTCGTAAATGGGCAGAATCTGGAGAGTATAAGTCATGCACACACACAAAAAAAAAATTAACTATGGTATTTTAGCTGAGTGTACCGTACCTTTGTTTATCAGTATGTGAGCGAACACAAACAAGGAATTTGATTCTGGTTAGGGCTGCACGATTTGGGGAAAAAGACATATTGCGATTATTGAGATCAATATTGCGATATGCGATTGCGATATGATAAAGGACACTTGCTTGTATATCAATGAAAAGTCGCATACTAATAGTGAAATGTTTCATTTCAGAGTGAAACATACAAACTACTTATAACAACCTGAAATGCCCAGTGCTTTCAAAATGCAATATTCTACAAAATTAAATAAATCACAAAAACTGGTAAGGCTAAACAACTGTTTTGATTATATTTGGCCATTATAAAATCCCGTATTATAGTTCTTACGTTTAACCAAAATGTTGTTTGGAGGCTGACTTGAACACAGGGATGCATAGCTTTGCTAGCTTAGCTAAGGTTAAGATTTGTAAACTGAGGTTTCTTTAGGAAACCTTCAAAGTTTGAGAAAAGTTAACTAAACAGCTAAGAACAATCTAAATAGTTAATGCCTACGTTTAGCCAAAACGTTGTTTGGATGCTGACTTGAACACACGAATGTATAGCTTCGCTAGCTTAGCCTAGCTTAGCTAAGGTTAAGACTTATAAAACGGGATTTTATAATGGCCAAATATATTCAAAACAATTGTCCAGCTTTACCTATGAAATGTAATCCCCCGGGATCTGGTTTGGACCGTACAGCGGTTTGTACAGCCCCAAGCAGCACAAGAGTAAGACATTTTTATGCACTTCTCTCCATAGACATGTATATGCTTCACGCCACAACAGAGCCTTTCGCAATATGGCGGCGACGTTGACGTACGATGCAGCGCGTCATGCGGCGTCTAACCATATGTCTCCGAATCGAAAGTCATGTGACCAAACACGTCACATCCGACTGAAGTGAGACTTCAGTCAGCTCGCAAACTTTGAGGATGAGAGAATGGATCGGATATGTTGCCGATCCAATCCATGTACTAATCATTTAAATCGCATCTTTTTGCGTTCATTTAATCGCACTGACTGACATCGCGATTACGATTAGATTCATCGTGCAGCACTAATTCTGGTCAATGTTGTCTCTCAAGCACAAGACAACGATAATATAGAAAACAGGCTAAATCTTATATACAGAAAATACAAAGATATAGAAAATACAGAAATAATACCACAAATGTACATGCTGTAAAGTGCAGTTGCTACGTGTGAGACAATTCAGCAGTTTAGGAGGGTGTTGGTGAGGGGAAAAAAACTGTTCCTGTTCCTTTATACACATACTATATGTGGGACACTTCAGAAAGACTCACCTGAACGTCAATAAGGGCGGGGCTGTGCCTCAGCGATCGACCCCACTTCCTGAAAGTTGTCTCATCCTGAATCGCCTTGACTCCAGCGCTGCTGTCAGCTATGCCTCCTTTGACCAACGTGATCACGTCCTTGATGAAACTTTTAGAGGAATCACCACCTGAAGAGAGCAAGCATGCATCCTTATATAAAACAATTTTATAAAGAATCTGATGGACGTTGAAATCGTTCGTTCCCAGTGAAATAGATGCACTTCACTTTTTTTTTAAAACAACGTCCATCACAGTTTAGTTATTTAATCTACACAAAGGTGACGCCCAGAAGAACCTGCTGCTTGTACAAAATGAGATTAAATACACACCCTGTTTCAGTGTTGCCACTTTATCACAGGTCTTCACTGAAACCTTAATGTTAACTTCATCAGACAGTCCTAGAGAAACTCCAAAGCATTTCCCGACCTGTTCTCCACGCACCTCTGCAAACAAGAACAAAATTCCTCATCCTCAGCTCAGATTCACAGAGCAGTCATGACATTATGGCTCATCACTAGCAGACTTATTTGTCATAAATTCAGTCAATTACCCGATTTCTCCATGGCCTGTTTGTCGATGATAGCCACATACTCCAGAAGCCCTCCCATGGAGCCCTGTGTGATGTAGTGTGTGCCGTACAGGCTGAGGAATCGGGCGTAGGAACCAAAGTCGTACTCCTGCGGCAGCTCCAGCAGGGACACTAGCAGGTCATCATCTAACACCAGGTTCCTACTCCGCATCTTAAACTGAGCCGTCTGTACGGTGGATACCAGTCTGGCCACGCCCACATTCTGAATAGAAATAGCACATTCTATTTACAGCTATGATATGTATATATCATACAACAGGTTTTATGATTAATTACAATTTTTAATTAACTCATATTTTGTTTATTTTGTTAACACATTGACCTACATTATTACAGCTCATTTGAAACCAACCTAAAGATTGGTTAAAATTAAGTTAATAAACACAAAGGTGGGTTATGCTTATATTATATATTAGATTTTTTTTTACTTTGTCAGGGGTGGTAGTAGCCTAGTGGGTAACACTCTTGCCTATGAACGTGAAGAGCCAGGTTCAAATCCCACTTACTACCCTTGTGTCCCTGAGCAAGTCACTTAATCCTAAATTGCTCCAGGGTGACTGCCCCTGTAACAACTGATTGTAAGTCACTCTGAATAAGGGCATCTGATAAATGCTGTAAATGCAAATGTACCTCTTCCAAACAGCTCACACTATTACCTGACTGCTGTACTGTGATATGTTGGTCAGGAACTGAGATTCTCGGCTACCAGACAAGCCCACCTCTACAGAGACACCAACAGTGAAACCCCAGTTATAGGATTTGTCGGTTTTCCGGGCATTTAGGAAATCTGTTACATCCTCGTAGTACTCAGTTGAGCCATCAGATGCAGCCTGCGCCTGAAAGTTCAAATGCAGACTCTAGTAATGTCACATTGGCTTTAAATACATGGATACACATGTTGAAGTCATTTCATGTTGGAGAGCAGGCGTGGCTCAGCTGGCCTGAAGCAGGTAAGAGGAGCATGTTGACACACCATGAGGCGGTAGGAGTGGAAGTTGTAAGGTCTTCGGTAGTATTTCTCATCATCATTGTAGTAGAGATTCTCACAGAAGGCATCATACGTGAGTTTTCTCCATTCGCCGTTGTAGACATATTCACAAGTCCCACCGTAGTATTCTGGATCCAGCGTGCGCAGCACAAAGTCTCCCGTTACGATATTATAGCTACAAAGGTCAATATGAAAAACACGGGACATGAAGTTTAAATAAATTAATATCACACAAACATGAAGGGACCTCAGACTTACATGCACGAGGTTCTACTTGTGTATTTCTGAGTATTATGAGCATAGTGTGTCATAATGAAGTGTGTGTTTTTGTGTGTAAGTGAAAGAGAGTGTGTACCCTTGTGTGGCTCGCTCAGAGCCTGGGATAGGAAACAGGTAGCTGCACTTATCATTCCTCATGTCCACATCTTCACACTCATCTTCATCCGTGGCATCGCCGCAGTCGGGTTCTCCATTGCAGCGCAGATGCTTGCTTATACAATGACCTGCATGCAAAAAACTAATTTAATTGATTGACACCTTTTTAATACATGGTTTAGCAGATGATAATTGCTTTACGTCACTGTGCAAAAGTTATAAGCACTGGTGAAACTAATTTGAGGTTTTTCATCTTCCCAACAGCAACTCTGAAATTGTTCAGAAAGGGACTGTCTAAAAGAGTAAAACACACAAATAACAAAGATTTAAAAAGTGAAAGTGGCAATAATGTTGATATGTAGAGATGTGGTAGAAGAACTGGGAGTCGGTCTCGCCAGTAATGAATGATCTCCTACAAGCAGAAGTCTACAGATGGAGAACAATATTGTATTGCTTCTCAGAGAACAACAGGAGAGTCTCTTTCTCTCCACACGTCATGTCACTGTTACCGAAATAAGGAAACTATTGGACCCAGGTTCAAACCCCACTTACTACCATTGTGTACTTGAGCAAGACACTTAACCCTAAATTGCTCTGGGGGGGGGACTGTCCCTGTAACTACTTATTGTAAGTCGCTCTGGATAAGGGCGTCTGATAAATGCTGTAAATGTAAATGTAAGTGTAAAATTTGATATAGTAATCTTAGATAAGATTAGATACACAGTGGTTTGGTTTTCGCTGGTTTGTATTGGCTTTTGCACAGTACTGTATCTTAACATTTGTCATTCATATAGCAACCACGTGCATAAACGTAATTATCTCTGTTGTGAAGGTTTTCTGGTGTTCAATATCACATAAGGAAGCATGGAGCCACCGGATGGGGGACATGAAAACGCTGAAGAGCTGGACAGGGGTTCCCAGTTAGCACTTTATCACTATTAAGAAATAATGATAAAATTCAGATGGATTTTTGGACTGTATAAAGTGGAGCATAACATAGGGTGCACAGATGTGGCACAGCTGTATATTGTGAACATGTGGAGCTGCTTACAATTTGTTGGATTCTGGCTGTTACATTGATTTCAATTCATTCGGGTCAAGCATATGTGCTCAATATTATATTATTATATTAATATATGTGCCTATATTATGTATAAATATAAATGAAATGTACATTGATAAAAATATATTGTCTGTCGATTTATCGTTATTTCATTAGTGCAGGGTTCTTTATCCGACTGACCCGTCTCTTTGCAGGTGAAGTCATCCCCACACACACTTTCCCTCACACACACTCCAGCTGATGGACACAGCTTCTCTTCCCACTGGCTGCCCAGGCATTCCGTCCCCCCGTACTGCGATGCCTGGTCCAGATACCGGAAACGGAACTGCAACAGGACAAAAGAGCTGCAACAGACCTGCGGCCCGACGCAACCTACTGGACCATCTCATCATACCGATTTATTCTTGCAGGAGTTGCATGGGGTCCACGATGACCATGCCTTCAGCCGGCAGTCGACCGGAGCAGGAGTGCTGGGGCTTCGCACTTTCCTTGTCGCGTTTCGTCCAGGCCTTAAAGCAAAACAAAGGCTGTTAAGATCAGAAATTGACGGAAAACGATTAATAAACACGATACCTGCTTTCAGGTCCATCCCAAAACACTGTCCAGCCTGCAGCATAATCACTGAGACCAACCAGAACAAGCCACCACGCCACTTTCTGTACGTTCATTGTGCAGATGGGCTGAGACCCAACCACTGTGGCTTCACCCTCAGAACAACACAGCAGTTTGTTACTTTGGACAACAAACACCAGAGTGAATGATTCATTGAGGGTAAACACAGGCCATATTTATTCATGTCCGGGAAAATCCATTTTCTTGCAATGCCATCCATAGAGGCGCCCCTGCCCCCTGTTTTATCGACGTAGTAGTGGGTGAAATTGATCGGGTTCATTCCTGCCCCGAGCAGAATCCGCTGTGCTGTTAAAAGTCGCTTCTAATCGACATCTTCCTTCTGTTTTAGTCGGTCCCCGCGTTCCAGTGCCTGGAAGTCAGGTGTCCGCCTGTAGCCAATCAGAGCCTGCCATTATTAAACTGAGCTCCAGGTTCGAAGCGCCTGTGTTGCCAAGTCCACTCATTAGACGCCGTAAGAATTTTTAGTAGTTTAGTTTATTTTGGTTCCGTAATCGCACTATACCGTATTAACAAAGCAAAGGGTATGATGTATTCTCCTGTTACTGCACGGCGAATATGATTTGTCATGTTAGAACTTTACTATAACCAAAGTGCATTTGTTAATCTTTTGCTCAAAATCTGGCAACCCGGGAACCGCAGACGGGCCTGAAAGACGAGAAGTTAAATCCCGCGGGTTTAGGTCGAGAAGAGTCACTCTGAAGTGGCACCTTGACCTGTGTCTTTTTTTTTTTTATTATAATTTATTTTGGACGTGCTTTATCTCAGTACTGCACAGAATGGAGCAGGTAGGTCCACCACGAGCTACGCGAGCTTCACCCCGGGGCGCTATGAGATTTAAAAAATATATATATTATATCAAGCGGCGTGTTCGTGTGTTTTCAGGACATCTCAACCGATGTGTAAGCTCCGTGTGCGTTGCTGAGGGCCCAGAACAAACTGAGCGTTTAATTTGTCATGGTAAGTATTTTTTATTTTTTTAATTGTCTTTGCACAAATTGATAATTAAAAGGAAGAAACCATTGTGTTCTTAAAGCTTGTAAATGACTTAGGGAGTTGTTGCTAACCCATTGAGAACCTGACATCTGTGATGAGAGAGAATTTGACATTATCCTTAACTGCTTGTAGGAGTCTTCAATTAATGTCAAATCCCTGAGGGCCAAATTCCAAGAGGAGGCGCAGGATAAGAGCAGACCTCCAGTTCCGGGAAAGCCCCGGCGCCTCCCTGTTGCAGGGCCTCGCTGTGCATCGCTAATGACCTCCTTCAACACGTCCGTGGGAACCAAGACCATGCCCGTCCTTCCAAAAGTCCCCGTGAAAGAGCAGCCTTCAGCCCATCCCTCTGCTACTAGCGGCACCGTGGGCTCCAACCATGTTGGCACCGCAAAACCCCTCTTCAAAGACATCCACCTGCCCCTGGTGCTGCCCATTCCATTTTCCGCTGAACCCCGACACCACTCGCCACCTAAAGGAGCGATTCCCACAAGCACGTGCCAGAAGGCGGCCTTTATGCCACTGAAGTCTGAAGAAGCTGAACAAGGTTCTGCTGTAGGGGCAGCAAAGCCAGCACACGGTTGTTTTCGTAACAGGGAGGGTTCCAAGCGTGAATCCCGACATCCTTGTCCTGAAACCCCACCTCAAGCTGACCCTGCCTCCCCCACTGACCACGGTGTCCTTAGCACCATGGAAAAAGCAAAGAGGAAGTTCTCCCCCAAACAGCTCCTGGAGTATGCAAGACCGAAGGGTTTCTACTCCAGCTCCCCGCCAACAGTTAGCCCCCCTCCTTCGTCCACCGACTATGAGAATTTGGCGTCTGATCGGACCCCACTTCCTCCTCACTGTGAGGGCTTCACCCATGCCACTACCTACCACGCTCCTTCATCTCTGTTTCCGGCCAGTGCCACTTCTCGTGGTAAGTTGTATTTATTTCAGATTCATTTTCATACCTGGCCTTTCTGTAATCTGTAATGAAGGTTCTTATGTTCAGTCCATGTTGTCCCTTCCTGCAGTGCAGCTGCATGCATTGAAGAGTGGTGGTGAGCCATGCAGCTCTCACACTCCACTAGTGAAGTTCCTGCCTGATGAGCGGTCCATCGGCCCTGCACCGGCAAAGCCAGCGCGACCCCCAGTGGTAGACCTCAGCTTGTACTGGACCTTCAATGTTCCTCAAAATGGTACTGCTCTTGCTGCTCTGTTTTTTTGAGTAGTGTTTGTACAGATCTACCAACACTTCTGCTGTTGTTTTCAGTGAGCAAACAAGAAGCCCCAGAGGAGAAGGGTATGGAGCAATTGGAACTGGAAGCTCCAGAATTCCCTGACTTCCCTGAACCAGAAAACATAGAGGTCTCTGCAATTGACCTTTCAAAACTGGACTTGGTGCCTGCAGGATCTGAAGCCCCAGTTATAGTCTCTGCACTGCCGAAGGGCTTGGACACTCGGGTCCATTCTCTCCCAGAGCCGAGGTCCAGATCATTGGAGACTGCAGCTGATTCTGAAGCATCTGCGGTCGCTGCCTGGAACCAGGATTCTGGAGGACATGGGGAGCAGACAGCAGAACCCCTCCCTGCAGATGTGCCTGATGAACTTCCCTCAGAACCCAGGTTACTATTCTATGACCAGGCGGCATTGTGGGTAATTTGATCTCATTTTTTTCCCCCACGCCTGTTGTATGCTTTTGGTTTTGACAGCTTTGGCCGGAGGGACAGCATTTATGAACTCAGTGACAATGTTTATGAAGATGTGCAGACTGTCAAAAGGTTTCAGTTTGGTCAAAACTCAAGAAAACGCAAAGGACCTCCAAAAAGTAAGATTCTGACACACATGCATCCGTACAAGTTTCAAGTTTTCCTGGTGCTACGTAAGAGCAAATAAAAAGAAGCAAGTTAGGCTGTCTAGTTCTGTGTCTTGGAGAGGAGGACTTAATATATTATATGTTGCACCATCTATCTACTACGCCCAGGTTCTGTACATAAAGATGCTAAATTATCTGTTAATTTGATGGTATACAACACCCCTCATCTAAACTAAACATGAAAATAACAGAATATACCTCCTTATAAGGGCCTCCTTATATCTGCATTTATGGTCAAACTTCATTATATTCACCACTCACAATAAGTTAGGGATATTGTGAGAGACGTAGTGGATGTCATAAATATGGTGTTTGTTTCAGTTCAGACAGGATAGGGAGGCAAATGTATTGGGGTGACACACACCTCATTTAGTGTTTTCCATTTAATGGTCTCATTGTGTACAGGTGTGCCTTATATTGGGGACAATACCAAGAGACAACCTTTCTCAATGTGGCAATCAATTTCAACATTCTGTGGGTATAAAATTATAAAATATTCATCATTCAAACAGCCGTGAACACGCAACGTCACTTAACGGATGAGCAGTGTCGCCTTCGGGTCGGTGGCAGTCAGTCAGATGTTGCTCGTGAACTTGGTGTGTCTCAAAGTGTCATCAGTAGACTTGCATCAAGACACAGAACTACTGGCAGCGTTCATGACAGACCCAGGAGTGGAGCCCCATGGAGCCCCAGGAGTGGAGTGACAGGCCGCAATGATGAGCAGTACATAGAGGACCTATGCACTCGGACATCATTATACAACTGCCACACAGCTGCAGGCCCGTTTATGAGATGCGAGGGTTCTAGGGTTCTTAGACAAACCATTTGCTACCGATTCCTCCACTTTGGCTTCAATGCCAGACGACCGTTGCAGGTGACTCCACTGCATTGCCGGGGAAGGCGAGGTGAGCGATACGCAGAGGTCAACATGGTCCCCAGGTTTTGCTTTGGTGGAGGAGGTGCAACAGTCTGGGCAGGAATCACCAGTCAGCGCAAAACAGATTTGGTTATTGTACATTGCTCAGTCACTGCACATTTTTACCCCAGAGACATCATAGAACCCATAATCACCCCTCCATTCAGCCAGCACACCCCCAACTTGCTGTTCATGGATTATAATGCTCCACCACATCACGGCAGGATGTTGGAGTGACTCATGTGGTACGGCCATCAATGTCCCCTGACCTGAACCCCATAGAGCACGTCTAGGACCAGTTGAAGCAGAGACTGAATGATCATACCCCCACATGACCTGGCTGAACTGCGTGTAGCACTTGTGGAAGTGGAACGCATTGCCTCAGAACAACAACATGAGGCTGGTGAGGAGCATGAGACGTCGCTGTCAAGCTGTGATTGCGGCAAATTGTGGAAACACCGGCTACTGACATTGTTGGTTTTTGTTATTTGGGGTTATCCCTGTTATTGTCAATTTTTGGGGTAATTTCATTAAAATTCAGAGCAAATAGGAAAAGCCCTCATGTAAATAATAATATCCCTAACTTATTTTGAGTAGTGTATATCAAAATATCTGTAGTTCAGTTTCTTACCAAGGCTGCTGTTGCTTTTGCTTGCGGTTTTCTGTATGGCGCACAGCCTGGATTGGATTGGTGTTGCCCTGCTATTTTAAAAACTCAATTTATTTCTCTGTTCACAGATCCATATGCAGAAAGTCCCCCGGCGGTAAGTATTATTTACTGCACACTTAGTTTTTTTACAAAGCCCACCCACAAATGTCACTTTCACATAATCAGTAGACATGAGTGCTTGATTAATAACCGGCTGTGCTCTGCTCAATAATAAAAATGGAACCCCTGCACATTGTCCACTCTGCTGCTGGTATGGCTGATTTGCCTTATTATTGCTTTGCCAGAAGGAGGGCACACGGAAGAGTGTACGGTCTGTCACTCACTGGTTTGTGTTATTCTTGTGGTTTTATTCATTTATTTCCCCAAATGTGGCGTTGTGATTTTTATTTTTTTTTTCTTTTGCTTCAGGCCCTCTGTTAAGGGGGATCTTTATGGCTTCAATCACACACTTGGCGACAGGTATTTAAAACACAATTTAAAATGTCACAGTGAAATGTGGTTCATGCGTGAGGAGAGCATAGTTTTGCCATCAGATTTTACATGTGTATCCAATTCCCAGCACTACAACTTGGGTTGTAAAACCTGATATGGAAGACCCAACGGATATATCACTATATAATAAAACACACTTTAATTACTTTTATTCTGTAGTGAGGTGGACAATATCTTGCTTGTTTTTAACATTAATTGCCAAACAGGATTAAAGGTCTCCAGACATGAATATTTTTTTTATTTTAGTTGTCCCCTAAAACTGTATCTGAAGTCTCTTTCCCAGATTTATCCTTGGTGCAGAATTACAGCCACTTTAATCCAGTCCTACAATGAGATTTCCCCAGGACGCACCATTTCGGTGTCTGTAGCTTTAATTGATAATGAGGAGGAGTGAGGTGGGCCTATAGAAATGAGCAGACATTCGCAGAAATTACATTAACACCATTCACCAATCTTAATGTTTGATGCAGACAATAAGTTGTGTAACCTTTCCAGATCAGACCGCCTGATCTGCCACTTTCCTAATGGTGAAGCAGATTGGCCAAAGGACTCTTTACACCTATCACCATTTCTAGCCACTGCAGGACCATAGACAGGCCAGGGGAACCCGTATTAATGTTAAATAATCTCACATGGGAAATATTCATAATCGGGGACCTATAAATGAACACAAATAATGGTGGCTTATTCAATTGACTAAAGCAAATTCTCACCACTCCCTATCTTACATTGCATTACAATAAGAGTGTTGGCTATGTTTATCCTGAGCCACTTCGTGGATAACCCCCTGAGCGACTTCACAAGAGCATCTTGCTCAGTGGTAGCAAGTATTTTTAATTTTAGTTTCCATGTCGGTAATTTTTGGATTTGTGAGAAGTTTTGTTGCTTTTGCGGTAAGCCATTAGTGTTCGTTTTTATTATTTTACTTTGCGTCATCCTGTAGGAAGGAACGTGGAAGTCCTGAGATCCTACAGAGGAGGAAGGAGAAACAGCGTGTGGAGAAGGAGAAAAAGGAGCAGAAAGAGAGGGAGAAGAAAGAAAATGAAATGAAAAAGAAATTTAAGGTAAAACGGACAACGATTGGTTTTCTCTGCGATCAATTAAAAACAAAAAATGTAAGTTAAAGGCAGGTTACTTGAATTAGGTGACTGGGCAGGAGGAGCCCATGTACCATGCCAGGGTGATTGTGGCTGGGAAAGTCCGCAAACACGACCTACCAGTGAAGAGTGGTGACACTGTCAGCATCATCCGCACCACCAACTGTCCCAAAGGAAAATGGCTCGCCCGCGACACAAACCAGAAATGTAAGTGCCTGTGTTCTGAACCAGAGTGGCATGTGATATTCAAGTCACATTGCTTTGCTAATTAAGAAGAATAAACCATGCAGGAACTTTATCTGCTCAATGGCTCATCTCTTCTGTTTAATAAGATTTGGATTACCTGATCATAAGAACCCCACATTAAACAGTCCTATAAGGCAAGGGTGTCGATCACTTTACGTAGCTCTATTATTATGTCCCATTGATATGAAGGGCCGATAACGCGTAAACTACAGATCCCATCAGTGCTGTGCTTTAGTTGCCGAAGGCGATCTTTACACTGCAGATAAATCTGTACAGAAGCAGTTTCCATGTCAACGGCAAATGGGTTTTGAAGCTGCTCAAAATTCTTTTTTCATGCTTCAAAGTCACCAAAGAGCTGTGTGAAAACTGAGCACCCCACGCAATGAGTGTCTGCAAAGTATGCACTGCATTATGGGATCTGTAGTTTGTGCTTAATATTGCCGGGGCATAATAATAGATCTAAATTCAAGATTGGTTTATTGTAAGTACAATACAGTACTGTATACACAGTATACTGTGTATTGAAATAATGTTTCACACAACCCCCCCCATACTAACATATGGTACCAACATATGGTAAATGTGTACTTGTTACCATCTGCTCTGTAGAAAATCAACCTAATCAACCACGTTCATGGTGCCAATTATTCATTTTGTTCATTCAGTCCATTCTGTAACCATGTCTTCTTACAACTGGCAGAATCAAGTTTGTAGAAATAGTCCTCATGAAACAGAACCACACGGGTGGTACTGTAGCCAACCAGCAGGGGTGTTCAACATCAAAGAAAAACATATTTAAAGTGGTTCCCCAGTTCTGAAATGCACTCCTTTATGGTTCTGGATGCTGGGTTCATATGTCCGTTTGAGGCTTGTACCACAGTGTGACAGCCAAGCTTTGTGCAGATGGCTACATCTCCGTGATGAACGTGGAGCTCAACATTAAGGAGATGATGGAGCTGGGGAAGAAGGTGTCACAGGGGGCCAGTCGAGGGGCCAATGAGGGGGACTCAATCAGTGTGGGGAGCAGGTGTGTTTCACGCCCAGACATTTAATACATTTTCTTATATAAAGTTGTGTGTTAGACACACCTTTTTTGTGGTTTGTTTCAGATCCCCGTCTCATAACACCGTGCTCAATAGCAGCTGTGAGTCTGTGCTTTTTGTTTGTGTGACTGGATGAAACCTACAGATCCAACACTTTCTTGTCATGTGTTTTTTCAGTCACAGATGACAGTGAGGAGTGGACATGTGACGATGACACTCTGTCACCAACTGCAGATCTCATGTGAGACCTTTTTATTTGCTTGTAATTTGTTTTGATGAAGCTTTTATTTAACAAGGAAAAAATGGCTTCATTTTCAGGAGCCAAAGTCGTGCCGTGTCTCTGCCAGATATACGTAAGCAGACGTGTGTGAGTTCCTCTGTAGCGTTGTTTTTGGCATGGTGGGCTTTATCCTCTCTATCCTCTGACAGCCTACAGCACCCACCTCTCTCAGAGTGATGGTGCCATGGAGGATATCCACCCACAGTAAGTCTGTGACTGGAGTTTATCAGCCTGCTGATAAACTATCAGAGTGCGTTTGATTCCAGTGAAGTGTTTGTGTTTAATCTTGGTCTAATGAGGGCAGAACTGATTCCGATCCTCTTTTTTGTGTAAGTGTGAGGCACGAGGCCCTTCAGAAGCTGGCAGTTTTTTTCCAGCATGCAAAGAAAAACGATTCCAGCGATGCAGCAGAAAATGAGGAGGCAACAGTGGCAAAGTACAAAGCATTACTCTACCTCTCTCATGTTGTACTCTTCTCAGTCAGAATGGCTTCTAAAATTATTTTTTCCCCATGATGTGCCATACTGGCCAACAGCCCTGAGAATCCAGGTGAGCGGTGAGACATTATGAATGATGTTTTGCATTGTTGTGTTTTTTTTTTTTTAAATGTTAATACAATACAAAATTAATGTTAAACCCTTTAATTCACAGGCTTTCTGTGTGATGTAGATGAGCCACCTTATATGTAAGTGGTAACTATTTTTTATCTAATTTTATATGTCAAACCTTCAGACTTCAGATGTCATTGGCAGGCTAGTGATTTAGTAAATGTGGTGTTTTGTTATTTAAATAGTTTGTGATCTGTCAGGAAGACATCCTCTGTAGCCCCGTACGCAAATTGGTGTGCATCAAAGGTGGGAGGAATGAACCAGTCTCTCAAAGCACTGGTGTGAGCGCTACTAGTCAATAGTCATTCAATAATAAATAATAAAGTGAAGTGATTGTCACACAGCACACTGTGCACACAGTGAAATTTATCCCATCACCCTGAGTGAGCAGTGGGCAGCCATGACAGGTGCCCGGGGAGCAGTGTGTGGGGACGGTGCTTTGCTCAATGTCACCTCAGAGGCACCTTGGCAGGTCGGGATTTGAAACGGCAACCTTCTAATTACGGGACCACTAGGCCACCACTGCCCAGGCAGCTTATGGATTAAAAAAAAAAATTTTTTTTTGGTAAGGAGACAATGGTTGAGGATTTCAGGCTGGGTGGGACAGAGGCCTGGGACAGTGACAGGTTGTACAAAGACAGATCTTTGTAAAGCCCCTGGCCAGATGCTCTGCACAGTTCCTCAGCACACGTCCAGGGAACCAAGGAGGCGGCAGTTCCTTCACCTGTTGAAGTTGATGTGAGCTGCTGCTGCATTTGGAACAGCTGCTTCTGGTGGTTCCACCTCAAAGCGGGCAAAGAAGAGGTTCAACATCACCTTCAGCAGATCCATGACTGGTTCTGTTGCCAAGGCTCCCAGGGAGTAGTGTGTGGGGGACGGTGCTTTGCTCAGTGGCACCTCAGTGGCACCTTGGCGGATCGGGATTCGATCCTTCTGATTATGGGGCCGCTTCCTTAACCGCTAGGCCACCACTGCCACCTGACCAGGATATGTTTCTATGCAAGTCTTGATATAGGACGGTACGCTGTAGTTCCAGGTCAAATTGTTAAAAAATGTCCCAGTTGGTTCGGTCAAAGCAGCCCTGCAGCTGCAGAGAGGCATCCTCAAGCCAGGTTGTGATGGGTCATGTGATAGTTGGAGCAGATTTGGAGTGGAGGGGGGCGTATGCAGGAATCAGCAGCACTGCCATGGGGTCAGACTGGGCCTGGTGTGGGAGCAGTTTAACTCTGTAGTCTAGATTGGTGTTCGTGTAGACCTTATTTAGTGTGTTTGCTCCTCTGGAAGCACACTTAACATGCTGATGGAATTTGGGGAGCACCGCTTTTAAATCCACATGGTTAAAGTCCCCATTGATAATGAACACAATAGAAGAAGCTTTGCTGTTGACTCCTCCTAGTGTAAATTGGAAAATTTGGCAAAAAGCTCAGAATTGATGACATTTCTGTTCAATCTTCTGTGAACCAGTGATTTATTTATTTATTTATTTTTCTAGTCTTAATATATTTTATGTAATTTGTTCTGTGTTCCCTGCAATTTTGCTTTTGTGCCTGACAGCGAGGAACAGGAGGAGGAGGCCATTGGCTTTGTGGACATGGAGCTCCTGCCACCTCCAGATCTCTATGCTGATGACCTGTGACCTCGCTGGCACAGGACCTGGGGTTTGAAGTTGTGAGGTTCCTTTGTTGCCACGGTTGGTTCCACGTTGGAGGTATGCCTGTATGTCTGATACAGGCATTTGAGATTTGATGCTTGTGTCTGGACATCGTAAGACAATTTTGCAGAGTTGACTTCTCAGTTGAATTCAATAAATATACTTAATCAGGAGTAAGGTTCTACAATACTCCTCCTTTATGCTTTAATATACTCCCAGTGATGAATCTCATTGCACACCTGATCAGTGAAATGATTTAAGATATATTCAATATAGAGACCCATGTATATAAGTAACAACTGTAAGTTCTGTTTAAAGCAGGGTATTTCCCAACCCTTGTCCTGGTGGAACGTCTGCCAGCAAGTTTTTGTTCCAACCATCCAGGCCATTAAGAAACATGAAGACTTTTTGGCATGTAGCATGCAGCAGTTGTGTACAATGATGAGAATCCTGCTGAAAAGAGATTATTTATCATTGCAGGAGTGAGCAGATCAAAGGGTCAGTTTCCCCGTTCATGGATTAGTCGTAATACTATAGACTAAAAGAGAACTTCAATGAAGTTCCCCTACTTTAAAAAGTGCTTTTAGTCCAGGACTAGGTTTAATCCACGAATGGAAAACAAACCTATACATTCCATGCCATGTCTGGGTGAATCCGCAAACTATATGGTCGTGTGTAAGTTGATTTCTCATGTAAATGTCTATATTTTGGTTATTATTTTCTGTATTCTGTGTATTTACAGACCTGAGTCTGAAAAATAAATGTTTGAAAGTGGAAGAAAATGAATAGTATTACAAGGGAGGTAAGAGCTTCTCCCTCGAAAGCCTCAGTCCGCTTTTGGTTTAGGCTTTTGTCGTAAATTCCCGAATTAAATCTGTTTGCGCGGTATCTCTCGACGTGGACGCAACCCTGCATTCGGGGTTCAAGTTACTAGATCCTCCTCCTGCGCGGTCACTGCGTAATTCCAGCCGTGGCTGCTGGATCTGATCAGGATGGATGGAATGTGAAGTGGGGAGGTGCAGCTTCGGCTGGGTGTGGCCGAGCTCCGTTCTGCGGGGTGGAGCGCGTCTCTTCCTGCAGGATTTATTCTGTCCCGGGGAGGTGGAGAGGAGAGGAGATCAGTCCTGTCCTGCCACGGAAAACCTGCTGGCTCCTTTTACGTCCAGCTGGAGCTCAATGCAGCGGTTACTGTGCGAGAAGGAGATGGAGATCCACACCGCGCTCAGCAGCGGAAACGCCAAAGAGCACCGCCGGAGGAGACTCCTCATCGGACTGGACTTCTTCTGCTTATTCCTCGGTGAGCAGTTCTCTTTCATTTTCCCCAGATTTCCATTTCATTTCCCTGTGTATGTGTTTAAACAAAAGTTTAAAGGCACACGATCCTGCAGGATAACTTGTCAGTGTGCAGCATCTCCGCATCAATTCAGTTGAATTCTACTGGCAGTGAGCTAAGGTTGAACACACATGGTCGTGTTTTATTATTGCGACCGAACTCCTGAGGTGGAACAAGGGTTTCATTCACCTGAAGCAGTCCTCTGTGGCTTACAGCGTGCTGCCCAGCATGTTTATCTGACCTCACAGGACACCCGATATCTCGCTGTCTGTGTTTTCTTTCCTAAGATGTGGCTGGAAGAGAGTGACCGCATGGGGAAGTGCTCAGAATGAGGATCGGCCAGACGGGTCTAGAAAGGTCTGCTGTGGAATCCTGCATGAACACGTGGTGTGGACCTGCTTTGATTGGAAAAGCAGAAGCTGCGTGTGTGTATGTGTGCACACTGTCAGGGATTGCAATATTCTAGAGTACAGAAACGATTGTGCGTCTTTCTTTAATCTTTAGATTAAAATACACATGTTTGGGTTGCATACTGTCTCTGTGAGAGCAGGGCTGGAGAGTGGAAAATCTTCCAGATGTCTTGTGGGAAGCGTCTTTCAGCATCTGTTTGTTTTTTGTTTTTTTTTTTTTAAGCCGAGCGACTGAGATGTGCCAAGGTTTCCAACCATTTATGTCTTTCCAACCTAATATAATGATTAAGCATTTTTAGTAATTTTCAACTCCAAAGTTTGTTTGCCTTAGTTTTCCCAACAATAAATGCAATCAACTCTGTGAACTCTGTACATATTTTTGTCCAATCAATGCAACAGGTCCCCAAGTTTGACCAACAATGACTTCTAGCTAAAAGATATCATTGTATTGCCTTTACTACAAGGTTCCATTTATTGTTAAATGGAAACCAGCTCGCTGGTTTTTGTTTTATCATGGTTGCTTCAATTCTTGGTGTTTATTCAATTGCTGAAAGCAAGGGAAGTGTGAAAGATGGTGGAATGGGTGGAGAAGAGTGGCAGGAGTGATTTGTGAAAGGCAAGTTTAACAAGTGATGTAATGTGGTGGAGATGGTGGCACTGATGTAATGACAGCAGGCAGAGCTGGATGTGGCAGTTAAAGATGCTGAGATGTGTTGAGAGAGGATATGTAGGGGGTTGGTCTAGAAGAGGAAGAAAATGCTGAAGCCTTTGGGGAAATGGAGACTGCTGACTTACCAGTTTTCTGTTCTTGCTTTATGGAATACCCCAAGGGTGCACTTCATTTCAAATAGAGGATATTAATTCAAATATTCTGGTAATTTTTGATATTTAGTTGATATAACAGTTGGAACTTCTTTTTTTTGCTGGAACAAGTTGCCTTTGATTGTGATTTTACAATGAAATGACAGCGGAACTTCCAGATACCCTGGTATGTGGCTTTTAAGTAGAAACTGTGTGAAGTCCTCAAACCAACTCGTCTTCATTCTTTCTTCCTCTCTTACAGCTGGCCTGCCTTTCCTGATAATAGAATCTGGTGCGGTCCGCCCCTACAAGCGTGGGTTTCACTGTCAAGACGAGTCTATCAGGTACAGGTCAAAAAATGGAGACACCATCAGCGATGTTGTCCTGTCCCTTGCTGGCATTTTCATCGTCATCCTTTCAGTGAGTCCCCTTCTTTTGTTTTCTCTTCCATTCATAGGTCACAGGGAAAGGTGGTGGTTCTCTTTTTCTGCTTTTTCTTTACTGTCCCCCTTTTATTGGCTCCAAGGGCTACTGTGGAGGGAGGAAAAGTTCATTTAGATCAAT
The DNA here is from genome assembly GCF_900700375.1 of Denticeps clupeoides. Classification (NCBI taxonomy): domain Eukaryota; kingdom Metazoa; phylum Chordata; class Actinopteri; order Clupeiformes; family Denticipitidae; genus Denticeps; species Denticeps clupeoides. The sequence continues at coordinate 32,573,507 of NC_041710.1, forward strand.
CACTGACACCAATTTGCTTTTCAAGAAGAAAATGGTGAGGTTTGTGGACAGTTTGCAGTTGATCCCAGATGGATTTGTGCCAGCAGACATCCCGGATGCGGGAGAACAAACATGTCTGGCTGTAAATGTGAGCTGCGGCAACCAGCTCAGCACTCCTGCTGATTAAAACCACCGCTGCAGCAGCAGCTGGCCTGAATTAGCAGCACGTCCCCCGCCCCCTGCCCATTGCCCCCTTCCTCATGCTTCTCATGCAGCAGGCAGCTGCTCCATGGACTTCAGGCTCCCTGTAATGTTGCCTTTGGCAGCAGCAGCGTGCAAAGTATCCATCTGTAATGGGGGGCTTGCAGTGTCCTCCTACCTTAACTGAATCCCAGTTAAGGTAAAGAATTAAGAAGGTTGCTGTTTTCAATCTTCTCAGAGAGCTGAAAGGCATGATGTATTTCCACGTTTACTCTCTATTTACTCAACAAGCGCACCAATGCATGGCTCAGTCCATTCTTACTTTTTCCATCCCTTGTACAGCTTGTGTAAGAACACATGTGGAACTAGAATAAGCGCAATTTGACAAATTGTAATGTCAGTGTTCTGAGTTGTCTTGATTTTAGCTGCATATGGTGGCTTCCACAGTGACCATAACTCTGTGCCATCTTTCTACATGCAGATAGTCGTTGGCGAGAGCTACAGAATTCACTATCTTCACCAAGGTTCCAAGGCCTTTGTAAGAAACCCATACATCTCCGCTATCTACAAACAAGTGGGTGTGTTCACCTTCGGCTGTGCGGTCAGCCAGTCCTTCACGGACTTAGCTAAGGTGTCAGTGGGCCGGCTGCGACCTCACTTCCTGGACGTGTGCAGGCCTGACTTCACCACCATTAACTGTTCCCTGGGCTATATTACCGAGTACACATGCCAAGGAGACGACGGCAAAGTTCTGGAGTCCAGGTACACACTGTAGACGCGCTGTAGACAAGCCAAACATGGAAAATGTGATGCAGCGCTGCTCTGTTTGGGTTGCTGGGAGCTGCACCCACTGTTTGTTTTTGGGTCTGCTTTTCATTTTCTGCTTCAGTGGTGGGTTTGGGTTAGTGTGAAGTAGTTTTAGAGCTCTGATGGACCAAGCTGAGCATCGCTATTTAATGAAATATCCAACGCTTTCCCATAAAACACTAATTTCCTTTAATGTGAAATTAGTGCACTTTAGAAGCATAGTGTTGGCTGCAGGAGTGGTGAAGGTGCAAGCAGAGCCTACAGCACAAAATCTCCATCTTCTTTTAGTAAACCCAATAAAATAATTTTCTCTTGTCTATATGATTTTGTATGAAGGAGTGAATGCAGGCTTTGTATTTTGATTTGTAGTTTTTTGGGTAATGCTTATTTTTATCCCCACTCTTTCCTTCAGGAAGTCTTTCTTCTCAGGACACGCCTCTTTCTCGATGTACACCATGCTCTACTTAACGGTGCGTATCTACTCATTACACTGATATAATTGTCTGCACTTTAGCCGCAAGCTGTGGTGAAACTGAGCCCCATGCCATCTCCCCATAGTTCTACCTGCAGTCGCGTTTGACGTGGCGAGGAGCCCGTTTACTCCGCCCACTCATCCAGTTCACTGTCCTTATGATGTCACTGTACACTGGCCTGTCCCGAGTGTCTGACCACAAGCACCACCCCACCGATGTTCTGGCTGGCTTTGGTCAGGGAGCCCTGGTGGCCTACTGCATTGTAAGTCAAAAACCTGAAATTAGTTTTTTATTTTCTTTTTTTAAACCCACCCGGTAATGTTGCACACTGAGCATGCTTGCATGAATCCCTTACAATTTCAAATATTTGATGACCCTGTTGGATATAAGGTTTTAAATTTGAAACAATTTATTAACCTAAGAGCATGTGCATTGTTGCTTCTGAGGTCTCTATGTTCCTCACAGTCTGTTTCTTCAGGCATTTTACGTGTCTGATCTTTTCAAATCCAAATCCCGAGGCTCCGTTCTACCACCAACCCCTATCAAAAAAGAACTTCATCTCCCTGGGGACCAAAACAACCACCTCAGCATGGCCTGAGCATCATTCAGCACTCATCACTATATGGTACAATGAATGTACAAGGGACTTGAGTGGAGTTATGGTTATACACATGCAGTGTATACACACCTTGACTTTTCTTACAGAAGCTCTGAGCACAAGGTGTCACACGGCTACAATGGAGATGTTAAATACTCAATTTTCACTCGACTGGTAAAAATAGTCCTGCATGAATAAATGGAAGTAAAAGTTCAACTTAAGGTTGAAATTTACTTTTGCAGTTGGTATGATTAATCTATAGTTTTGTCACAACAAATTCCTAGACAGGAAGGATACGTTGGTATTTAAGTAGTACTACAAAACTATTTTTAAATGTTAATTCATGGAAAATGCAGGGCAGGGTCAAAAACTGTACAAACTGTACTGGGCCTTTTTCCCGCTGGTCGGGACTTGTGCCTACTGTGTTTCTCTGCGTGACCACATGTGTGCACATAGGACAGTAATTCATGTCTTTGTGTGTTTTGGGGGGTGGAGGAAGTTGTTGGACCTATAGCACGGGTAATGATTGTAACATTTTATTTCCTTTTAAACCACTTTTATAATACTTAATGCACATGTTCAAATATACTGGAATTGTTTATATATATAAAAATCTCAAGATTGAACAGTTCATGGTTTCCAAGATACCTTATTCACAATCCTTCATTTTTATGCAGTGCAAAGTGAGTGTAACATTTCTTTTGAATCATCTGTGAATTACTGATTTAATACAGTTATGTTATTTAATTTTTTTGTACCCTAGAACATTCAATACTGTGGGGGGGGGGGCAATGGCAAAATGCCACATTCGCAGGTAAAAGGCACATCTACTTTGTGTATGCAAATTAACTGACCAATAAAATTACATTTTGTAAGAACAAGAACGTAGAGTATACCTTCATTTATACTACACATGAGGGGGGGGGGGGTTCTTCACAGGCAGATCCAATTCTATGGGAAATGTTTCCATTTTAATGGTCTGGCAATTTAACTGCTACCATGTGGCTGAAGTCGGGGTTTTTCCCGTCTCATTGATCCCTGCTTTCAGGAAATGTATTATTTAAAAAGCACATCGTAAAGATCCAAAGGCAAGTATTAACTGGAATATGTCAAATATATTGAAACAGCCACTCAATGAACTATCATTAGCATATTATTAATTAAGCTCTATACATGCATCATGCTCCAGTGTTCTACATTGTTCTACAACCATTTCTGTAAGCATGCAGAATATGAAACATATGAGAAGCTCATCAACAAGCGGTTTTAAACTCTTTTAGTGACCACCCTCCATTCCATCTCAAGAAAAATCTGATCCGGGAGCAAGCTGTATTTTCTTTCCTGAGGAATTTGCAAAAATGACCTCCACATGTTCCACAAGAGGTCTCCTGGGAGGAGGCTCATGAGCAGATGTTGCTGACTGAGTGAAAACTTCAACTTTATTAGCTGGGCCTGTGTTGCTGGACGTAGACAGGGGGCAGTTTGTCTGTGATGGAGTGTCTGAGTGAACCTGAAACATGCGATACTAATCTTTTGAAGTGGAACAGAATCAAATAAGTTCTGAACTCTCACAGCAGGACGCTGTAGTCTGCATATGGAATGTGGGTCTTGCTTTGGTTACTACTGTATTATTCCTGGGAAATGTGCTGTTTTGACACACCCTTAAAATAACTTGCAGCACCAAAAAACGTCTGGTGTGTGCTGACTCCTCAGATCAGCTGATCAAAAGCATGTGTTGAGCCATGTTTAAAACTGTAGAAGACAGAACGCCACCTCAAGCAACATTTAAGCCACAGTGGCCTGTGATATGTGCATGCATGGTGTCGAAATGACTTTATTAACCTTGACGTCATCCTGATTTAATATGTATGGGGAGGCTGCTGGATTGAGCTTCGGTGTGAGGGAGCTGTCGCTCCCCAAAGGAACAGGGGGGAAAATCCGGTTTAATGAGACCAAAACATTGCTCTACAGGGCTACTTATTCAGGAATGTTAATGTTTCTGGAATTCCGCCCGTACTGGTCTGTAGGACCTGACACCACGTATACTGCCAGGACACCATTAATTCCGAATTAGCTTCATGCTGCTGAATTCCAATTGTCAAAATTCATTGGCAAACACACAGATGTAACCCTGACAGATCTGAAACCCTCAGTAAACCCTCTGTCTCTTATCATCTTGTTTAGGGTGGATCTTAACTTCCTGTTATCCAGATAATGCCGGCATTTGTACGGGCTCACAGACATAAACAATGAATAAGGCCAGGAGGAATTTACATAGATCATTATTTACAACCTTTTAGACATCAGTTTAAGCCTTCTCAGTCAGGCAGGGACAACTTACCCAACTTATTCTTCCTGCGTATATGTTTATCTATAGAAAAAAACTTGACGACAAAATGTGCCCATATTTACACAAACTCTGACCCGTGCGTGCGAACATTTTTGGGGGGAAATGCAACTGCGGGTGAATGAGCAGGAGTGGCATTAGTACATATATAATAATTCCTTGTGCTAGTGAGTAATATTTAATTGCATTTATATACGTGTCTGGTCAGGTTGAGCTCACGTGGTAAATGATCGGTCAGTAAACACAAACTTACGGGCTATATTGATTCACTGCTTGTCGATGCGATTTATTCGTACAGTTTGAGCTGGGTGTTTACAGTACAACATGGAACGACCAGGAAAAATCACACAGTGTATGCCTGGCACACGTCTAGCATGCGTAGCTGGGCTTTTAAAAAGGATCGCGTTCTGTCGGGTTCCATGTTAGATTTAAACCTTTACAAACATATTCATTTTACATTTGTTGTATTTTGGTATGACTCAATTAAGGTTACTGTGAACGCAATGAGATTTCTCCTGTAGTTTAGAGTTAAACAGTCAGTATCACATACACATGTAGACAGATCAGTGTGCAGATGTTCCTTTTATAGAAGGGGGAACTATTTTGCCTGGCCACTGGGCAAATTGGTTTCCCTGTATTTTAGCCATGAGAGTGGAAGATTAAAGAGTATTTTACTGACAATATCACACACACGTATAGACAGATCAGTGTGTTGTAAAGTAGTTTTTTGTTATTGCAGGGGAATCTACTCTTCATGTTTATGAAAAGACAAGCATGTTTCATATGTGCCACATTAAGATAAGATAAGATAGGATGATCCTTTATTAGTCCCACAAGTGGGAAATTTACATAGTCATGGCAGGAAGTGGACAGTACAAGATAATAATAATAACTAGAAGCCAAAATTCCAGGGGAAATTTTGATGGGTCTGTCCGGGCATTGGTCACAGCTGCGGGCATGAGATTTGTAAAATGGGGCTTCTTTACTGTGGTACTGCAGTATCACTTCAAAGAAGTTTTATTTTACAAATCCGTTGTTTCTTTACGTTTGACGGTCTTCGCGTGGCGGTCTTTAACGTAAGACATGTTCTTTTTTGCCATTCATAGCACAATAATAAATGGTCTGTCTTCCTGACAGACCCAATAATAATAATAAAAAAATAATAATCTAGCATCACAAACTTCTGTTCACAGATCAGTATAACAGTTTGGATTATGAGCAGTGTAAATGTATTTATAAAAGTCATTATCGAAGCAAATTTTTTTAATTGTTTAAAAAATATGATATGAGCATTTCAAGACAGTTGTTTCATTTTTTCTTTAATAATAAATCAGGTATAATACAAGATGACATATATTAACAATAAAGAAGTAGAATCGTGGTTATCTGATGTTTAAAACGTGTATTCTGAGCAGAGCATATACGCACATAAAAAGGCTTTACATTTGCGCACTTTCCTCATGGTACGCTCCTCCACTGCTGGTCAGTATTATGTTTCAAAAATACTGTTATTCATTTCCTACTATACTAGGTGTTGTTTTATCTTGTTTTGTAGTTATGTGTGAGTCAAGGATCACACAGATGCCAGAGTGCATGTCTGAACTCTTCTATGCATTGTCTCCTGATCGTGGTTCTAGACATAAGTCCTCTAACACATAGAGGTATAGCGGTCTCTGGTGGACAAACTCTGTTAATCATTTACTGCCCTTTTGTTACTATACATTCCTTATTCGGAACAAATAATCCACACCAGCAAATGTTCACTGTAAGCTTTAATCCTGAAGTCGCTGATGAGTCCACGCTCTCATCTTGTTTCTGATTTACGGAGTGGAACTTGTGTCGTTCCATTATTTTGTTGCCTTGGGGGTTGCACATCCCTGAATTTCTTTTTCAAACACGGGCCCTTCTCTGGAAAGTACTGGGGTGAGAACCTCAGGCACATAAACAAATGAACGCTCCCGTTCTATGTCTTCAGATCCAGCAACGTTGAGGAGAATGTAAGCAAATGTCATGGCAATAGTCAATGAAATTTTTTGTTGAACATGAAAGGTTGAGATCTGCGAACTTCATCCGCCATTATGCCAAAGAAGTCCACCCAGTGAGGGCCTTGGATCGGCGTGGAGCCAAAACTAGCAGTTTAAGCCATCTCAAAGGTGTTGCAGGTCTCAATATCGAAGAGCAGGTTCCTGTACATCTTCGTGGCGTTTCTGTACTGTTGTAGAACACGCTGGTTGAAGCAGACATGAGCCCTGAAAGATCAGATTTATTCAGTGATTAAAAACGTATTTAAGTCATTCTTGTTTAGTCTACTTGTTTCTTTGCTTAGTGTAATGATATTTAATGCTATAAAAAGGGTCAACATGCATTGGAAGACACTGATTATAGTAAGACATGCCATTATTAACGATGGTGAACTTTCTTGGGTCGAGTTCTGCAATTAGATTAAAATCAATTCAGATAGATTAGGATTATGCAGTGTGTGTGTGTGTGTGTGTGTGTGTGTGTGTGTGTGTGTGTGAAATCCCAAACCTGTCTGTGCCACACTGGGTTGCAGCTGTTGAAGATGATGCCTGTCCGCCTTCGTTCTCTGTAATGGTGGGAAGCAGGTGAGTCTCCTTCGGTCGAAGAGTGGACAGCAATCTTCAGGTATGTGTTGGGTTTAAAGAACCCACCACTCCTCAGCGCAGTTGCCTGGAAGTCTGTGGAACAGAATTTATTTGTTTTACATTTCGTTTGTACAGCCACATCAATACCAAGTTGTGCCTAACCAAAGCAGCCACAAGCACCCATGGCATCAGCTGTTCAAGATGAAATCATCAGGAATTAAAGTTAAGAAATCCCAGGAACAGGACCGACATGGACAAAATGTTCAGTAAAAATAATAAATTGAATAAAAACAGATAATGCAGCAATTTAAATTTAAACAAGCGGTAGAATAAAACAAAAAACATTTAAAACAAATTAGAAAAAGGACTGCATAAAACACTCACACGGGGTTAAAAGCCAGGGTGTAAAAGTGAGATTTTAAACAAGATTTAATTCCATAGATGTGGGGTGGCCACTGCACAGGCCCTGTTGCCTCTGAGCTTGTAATGTGACCTAGGGACAGAAAGTAAACATACACTTACACATACATACACTTAGACTTACACATACACCACTTTTCCTAGTACGTGTACATAAAAGGCTTGCACCTAGCCTACTGGTGTGCAGGACCAAGCAGAGACCATTGCTATTGACAGCCCGCCAAGCTGGTTCGGTCCAGCATTCTCAACGGCTCTGGACCTCCAGAGAGCACAGGGACAGCAGAGATTTCAGGAAGGTGACAGGAACCACTAGGGAGGACCATGTGATTATGAGGAAATCCAACCCTCCTTTCAGTGATCAGGTGTTGTGTCTAACCACGTTGGACGAGAGGTCTGCTGGACCAGACAACATCTCTTGAAGATGCCCAGAGAACGTACAGATCAGCTGGCAGATGTCGCAATGTCAGCTGGCAGATGTGATGCACAGCTCCAACCACATCATCAAGTTCACAGATGACGATGAATCAGCGTATCTTGTTGGTCTAATATTACTCTAAATAATACCTTTGGGCTTTAGGCTTGATTATCTTGGTCATTGGTCATCTCTCACTAACTTGTATGAGTGGGTGGCTAGGTCAGGTTGTCATGGTAATTTGACCAGCCCCTCACCTTTTACCCAGATAATAACCCAATCTTATGGTGTTGAAAATGATTCTCTCTCATCACAAGGCATTTTACTTTCTTTTAAAAGACAATTTAAACACTTGACTCACAGCTGTCGATTTGGCAATACTGACTCAAGTGAGACACACACATACATACACCTAAGTTTAGTAAGTGACTCAGAGGGAGCTGGAACTCTCTGCCATCATAGTTGCAGATTGCAGATGACTGTATTGGTGATGCCGAGGCGATGGATGTTTCCCACCACAATCTGCAGCACTTGCATCATTTGCCACAATGAGCTGAGCTACAGTGTGAACACACACCACACAGTTCAAATTGTGCTAAACATAAGGTTGGTGTATTTAAAATGAAAAGAAAACGTTCTGGCTTAACACAACTAATCACATTTACATCCTCATATTCTCCCCTTTACACAAAACACATGCTGGCACTTCCATCACTCACCCATATATGTGGTCTTGCCCCCTGGTGCCCAACTCATGTCAGGGATCGACCCCCCTTCCTGGGGCAAGAGGGCCATGACTGGCAGCAGAGAGGAAGCACCCTACCAGGAATTTAAGAGTTGCACCTGAGGAGATGGGTTATTAACACAGTACAGCAAATCATGGTTTTATTTTAACCAATGAAAGCCATAATCAATATTCGCTGCACTAGGACGTTCTAGAAACATGGATGTTAAGGTGATTGAATCCGGACTGGAACCATATCATGACTTTTACCCACACAGTACATTTATACACGCTGTTCTGTTACGTGTTCTGGGAAAGTTACCATGTTAAAAGAATGACCTGTTATCTTTGGGAGAACGATCATAACGGGAGGAACGGAGTGACGTCATCAGCAGGTGACGCACCGCGGCAGGGAAGCAGGGTGAGAAAGATGCAGCGTTTACGTGATGAACACGTAAAAAGTGTGCAGTTCTGCTTCATAGCCGAGTGTTGTAGACTAGGCTGCTGTATCTCAGCTAAAAATGATGTGTACGTCATTTTTCATTTTTACGGTAAAAAATGACCAACCGGATCCGATCCTACAAAAGGAAGCACGGGGACAGCCACTGTTTAGAGACGCGAGGTGACGTCACACGCTGCATCATCCACTCGGCCCATTCCTGCCATAGTTCTACATTTCTTGCTGCTCTGTGCCACCACTGACCTGAATTATTCAAACCCACCCGCAGCTTCTTTAACTCATTTAACCGAGTTTCCGTTGATCCTTAAAAAGTTAAGGCCTTAAATATCATCAAAAATGACTAGTAATCCTTAAATCCAAAGTTAAAGGTCTTAAAATACTGCAGACCCTGTACATTTATTTTCTGGTAACCTCTAAATAATTTGGCCAAGTTGGCTAATATGTATTTTGCATTTTTGTGTGTGAGATCGAATGAAGCCAGATGGCTAAATTCTGCACTCGCCGGCGGTGTTCTGAGAGTGGGAGTTCTCCTTATATTAAACATGTCTCTGATATTAATGAATCAGGAATAACTCAGCAAGGAGGGAAATGTATGTTCCTGAACAAGTGATGCCATTTATGAGTTCTGTGTTTGTAATGCCACTTGTTTAAGATAATTCTCCCCCTTGATAAGTTATCCCAGTCCTTCCTATTACTGCACAATGTTGTTGTTGTTGTTGTTGTTTGTTGTTGTTGTTGTTGTTTTCCTACTTTGTACTTGAGAGACACCATCTACCGGAATCAAATTCCTTGTATGTGCTTGCACTTACTTGGCCAATAAATATGATTCTGATTCTGATTCTGATAACAAAGTGAGTAAAACTACTGGAATTACATTTTCACACAAGACTATGTGATAAAAATCACATTTACAGCATTTATCAGACGCCCTTATCCAGAGCGACTTACAATCAGTGATTACAGGGACAGTCTCCCTGGAGCAACTTAGGGTTAAGTGTCTTGCTCAGGGACGCAATGGTAGTAAGTGGGATTTGAACCCGGATCTTCTGGTTCATAGGCGAGTGTGTTACCCACTAGGCTACTACCACCCTTCACACAGGACCTGGGTGTGCGAATCAGTTTCCAACTCTTCAGCGAGGTATAACAACAAGATATAACAAAGAATGTGTTGATTTGTAACAAAGCAAAATGTAAAAATTCACTACATATAGCAGAATCAAATCTCAGACATTCCAAAATGTCCAGCCTACAACTTTAATCTTCACCCGATGCACAGCAAAGCGTTCTTTCTACCACACAGATATTTCTAGCATAGATTTTAGCCTTCTTGTTCTACCTATATGGTTACATCACACATCTTACACATTCCTGAATGTACATAACACACGATTCCCTGTTAACTTTAATGTTGAACCAGTGGAGGCTAAAACCAAAATAAGTCTGACAAATATGGTGGCAGTACAGCAGCACAGTACAGCAGGTGTCCAAAAATATCTGTGTCTGTCTGTGAGTCTGAGTGCATATTTGCTTCTGTGTACGAGCGTTTCACCACGTGTGAGAGTTTAGATTTTAAATAATTAAAATGATTCTACACGTCTGAGCTCAGCCTCTCAGGACCCGACCTGAGGTGGCATCTGGACCTGCTGCTTTCCTGGTGTTCACTCTCCTGAAGATGTTCCTCACAGCGTGCTGTGTAATGATGAAAGTGTTCCCCCTCTGTGTTCGCAGAGCTCTTTAAGGTACCGTTGTTAACTGCAGTTCAGCTCATCAGTCAGCGAGGTATCAGCACAAGGTGGTGAGATGGTGTTTCCAAGAGATGTTTGTCCAGGGCTCATGTCTTGGGGCAGTGGTGGTCTAGTGGTTAAGGAAGCGGCCCCGTAATCAGAAGGTTGCCGGTTCGAATCCCGATCCGCCAAGGTGCCACTGAGGTGCCACTGAGCAAAGCACCGTCCCCACACACTGCTCCCCGGGCACCTGTCATGGTTCCCTACTGCTCACCAAGGGTCAAAATCAGAGGACACTGATTCAGGGTGATTGGTTAAATGCAGAGGACAAATTTCACTGTGTGCACCGTGTGCTGTGCTGCCGTGTATCACATGTGACAATCACTTCACATTAACTTCCTTTAGTGGAAACACTCTTGCGTATGAACCAGAATACCACAAAGCCACTTACTACCACTGTTCCCCTGAGCAAGACACTTAACCCTGAACCCCATTATTTGACAACAATGTTGAGGGCAAACCATTAATTCCACCCTGGCCAGGATTTGAACCTGGATTTTTCACTAGGACAGTGAATGTGTTCCCAAGATACACCACCAGGGTTTGGTTTGGTTTGCCAATTCATACTGGTTCACAGAACAACCAGTAGTTTGACTAAATTTAGCTGCCAATTTAAACAAATTACAAGTTACAGACATTTTGCTTGTGTTTTGGGTGTGGGAAACCGGAGTACCCGGAGAAAAACCCACGTGAACACGGCAGCACACACAAAACTCCACACAGAAAGAAACCAGGCCAGGACTAGAACCCAGTTTCTTTCTATAAGGCTGCAGCTCTAAGGCCTGTGCTACCGTGTCACCAGAACTACACACATCAACATACAGACATAAATTACATCATTATATAATCAGTTACAAGTCCTGTCAACACTTATCTACCTACATACCTACCTGCTTACTCACCTCTCAGTTCCTTAAGACAGGCCTTAATCTTCTAATCTTCAGATTCTCCGATGGCGTTTGTGATGAGGACCTTGATCCAGCTCCAGTTGGCGCTTCTGCTTTTTCTGCTGCTGCTCCTCTTCCTCGGCCGGCCTTCGCTCCTCTTCCTCGGCCGGCCTTCGCTCCTCTTCCTCGGCCGGCCTTCGCTCCTCTTCCTCGCCTGGCCTCCGCTCCTCTTCCTCGCCTGGCCTCCGCTCCTCTTCCTCGGCCGGCCTCCGCTCCTCTTCCTCGGCCGGCCTCCGCTCCTCTTCCTCGCCTGGCCTCCGCTCCTCTTCCTCGCCTGGCCTCCGCTCCTCTTCCTCGGAAGGCTTCTGCTCAAGCTGGCACTTCATCATCCTGTACTTCTGTAAACAGACAGAGATTAACACGGAATACACACACAGACAAAAAAAACACATCCTGAAGCTGAATTTAAATCGATGTACAGCTGTCATGACTGAACCTTCACTTATTCAGTGTTCATCCACAGTTCACCAAAATTCCCACCTGAACAGGTAGACTCAGGGTTGTGGACTAAGTAATGAGTGGGCTTATGTGGTGAGACAAAAGGGACCAACAGATTTACCTTCAGCTGCACCAGCCGAAATTCCAACACAGATCGTGTCAGATCAGATCTGTTAACAAATGGATGCTGCGTGTATATACACACACACACACACACACACACACAAAGACAGAGAGAGTAGAGTGTTAGCACTGGTAGCAGTTATTTATAGGTGAAAAATACAAGCTCAGCACGTCAGTAGACTTTTGGAGTGTGTCAGTGGAGTTAAAATTTAGAATTGTGCTTCCTTACTGAAAGCAACTCTCCAGCAGAAGGTCGGGTCTTTGGATCCAGAATGAGGGCCTGCCGGACGAAATCCTTAAATTCTGTAGACCTGAGAAGAGAAGAGTCTGGTTTAAGTAAAATGCTCCATTCATGTGTGTGTCTGAAGAATGAAGAGAAAACTCACCAATTTGCTTTCTCCTGCAGCTTGGGTGGCACAATATCTGCAGATGAGTTGTAAGCAATAAGGCTGAAAACACACAAAAAAACACAAATACATCAACCTTGAGAGCAGAAGGGGTTAGTGGAGCCACAGTTGGTTAAAATGTCTAAATCCTTACTTGGGACTTAAATGTTAATGGAAAGTGTGTATGTCTTCATGTTTGTGTGTGTTTACCTTTTGGTGTTCCTGGACATGCCGGGAACTCGGACTTCAGCAACCTCGATTGCTGTTATCCCGAGTGACCAGATGTCGCAACGCTCATCATAGCCACCATTCTTGTGGGCGCAGATGACTTCGGGGGCAATCCTTCACGAATACAGACACACATAGACAGGGAGAAGTGAGCACAGGGACACACAGTGACACACACCACACAGACACAGGGACAAAAGAAACTCACCATTGCAACGTTCCCACACGTTGAACTCTGATACCAGGGCATGTTAATCTGGCTGCCAAGCCCAGATCGCCTGCAGGAAGGGATGTTAAGATAATCATCACTTTCACACTATTTCCTCGACCGTATATCCATAAACACATTGAATAATTCATCCAGCTTCTTTCTTGCTCTTCACAGGAAGTGGTGGAATAATTTGTTTTCGGGAAGTCAGTACTCACAGATCTTCACATCGCCGATGTCCGTCACCAGAATGTTGTCTCCCTGTGGACCAACATGCAGACACTCGCAGGTTAGATATAGATTGTAATGATTTTGGATAAATATTCCTGTGCTCTCCTCTTTCAGGTCAGACAGTAAAGAAGCCTTGAAACTTTCAGACTGTGTTTGGTGTCGAAGTGTGATGACAAACCTTGATGTCGCGGTGTAAAATTCCATTGCCATGGAGATACTTCAGGCCCTAGTGGACGCAAAGAGGAAGTACATCACATACAGATCTGCAGAAGTATAGGTGTGTAAGTGTGAAAGTGGAGGAGTTGTGTTGTTACCTTTAAGACCTCCCGGCAGACGAACGCCGTCTCCTCTTCATGAAATGCTCCCACATCTGTCAACAATACAAAATATGAAATGGCGCCCTAAATACACAGGAGAAGAAAACACAGTGAACGGTGCTGCAGTGTTACCTTCATAAAGATCACAGAGGGAGCCGCCGCCGCACAACTCCATGGCAATGTAGAAGGCTCTGTGGCTACAGAGGAAAGAAAAATGATGGGACCCAGTCAGTCGAATGAGTTCAAGCTGTGGGATGCTCTGGATGCTCTAATTTGTTCATTGTATGCAGGTATAAAAACTCCAACCCTGGCCCCACCCCACCCTCCATGCTTCTTACTCTGTGAAGGAGCAGTAGGCGCCATGGAACTTGATGACGTTTTCATGGTCGCACTCCTTCATCAGGCATATCTCACGCAGGGGGTCTGAGATGCCAGCTGCAGAAAGACAGACAACACACACATTTAGACACATGGGATACACACCAAGTTTTCAACCAACTCACTGCAGTGACAAATGTCAACTCACAAACCAAAAACACACACACACACACAGAGATAAACACACCTCGAAATAAACGGTTTCAGCTCGACCAAAACACTAACATTCTGTTGGGTCGTGGTTAAATTCAAATTACACTATACCCTCTCTAACACACACACACACACGGACACTTCTCTCTCAATCACCTCCAGGATTCCTCTGCATGGTTTTCACAGCCACAATCTCGCCAGAGTGGAGATTCTGAGCCTGCAGCACAAAGAGCAAAGAAAAGAATCAGCTGCTGTTTTGGGTGACAAGTGAAATATGACAAAAAACCTTCCCTTTTCATGTTGTTTGATTTATTTATTGAATGCAGGACAGAACTAGTTCCTTAAAAAAAAAAAGTCCCCAGATTATATAAAATAACGTGGACCCTTGCTGAGGTGGTCATGTCTACTGGACAATGTAAATTCAAAACTAAGATCTACTTACCATAAGAATGACACCAAACCCCCCATGTCCAAGGGACTTGATGAAGCTCAATTCATTATCGACGTCACGCAACGCAATGACGTCCATGGTGACGCTGTCCCTGGATCTGTCGCTGGATCTGTCGCTGTCGCTTGCTGTCGCTGGATCTGTCGCTGTCGCTCGCTGTCGCTGGATCTCTAGCTGTCGCTCGCTGTCGCTCGATCTCTCGCTGTCGCTGGATCTCTAGCTGTCGCTCGCTATCGCTCGCTGTCGCTGGATCTCTAGCTGTCGCTCGCTGTCGCTGGATCTCTAGCTGTCGCTCGCTGTCGCTGGATCTCTAGCTGTCGCTCGCTGTCGCTGGATCTCTCGCTGTCGCTCGCTGTCGCTGGATCTCTAGCTGTCGCTCGCTGTCGCTGGATCTCAAGCTGTCGCTCGCTGTCGCTGGATCTCAAGCTGTCGCTCGCTGTCGCTGGATCTCTAGCTGTCGCTCGCTGTCGCTGGATCTCAAGCTGTCGCTCGCTGTCGCTGGATCTCAAGCTGTCGCTGGATCTCTAGCTGTCGCTCGCTGTCGCTGGATCTCTAGCTGTCGCTCGCTGTCGCTCGATCTCTCGCTGTCGCTCGATCTCTCACTGTCGTTCGCTCTCGCTGTCGCTCGATTCTCTCGCTGTCGCTCACAGTGTTCTGGAGATAAAAGGAATAAAATTCATATTAAGACCTGGGTCTCTGGGTGCTTCTGTAAAGTTCAGTCAAGTAGATTACAGCCATTTACTTACAGCCGGTGACCAGACTTTACCCTTATTTTATATATAAAAGGCATTTTTACAGGCGTCTCTTTATAAAAGTTTATAAAGATTAGCAGCATTAAGCTAAACAGTAATCGCGTTTACATGGACACTTTTTTTCAATCTGATTGAATTTAATCAGGTTTAAAGAACCCAACTGAACTGTTAACAACAGAATAAAGAGATCCGCGTTTGTTCCATGTTTACATGTTCCAGCCATTTAATCCGATCAAACATTATTTTGACAAGTGCTGTGGTGGTCTTAAGCAACTTTTCTTGTAAAAAAAAAAAGAAAATGCTCTATCTGAACCTCTGAAGCTTCCTTCATTCTCTCCCTTATTTACTTCGGTATCGGCTACCTGAACAGTCGCGCCTCCGTTGTCGCCACTTATTTACATTTGAGCCCGGCTCATTTTAAACATGGATTTGACATTAATGTTATTTCTGTGTCTCTTGGTAAATGTGCTGTAGTTTCCCAAACTCTCCTCAGGCTCAAATCCCACGTCAGCACCACAGACATTTGCAAGAGGTCGACCTCCAAGCAATTCTTCCATAGGCTCCAAAAATGGAAAATGTACAGTTTAAATGTAGTGTCAGCGACTGACCTTTTTTTATTTTATTTTATTTTTTTTTACAGATCCACTCATTTTGACTCACTGCTGCACCTGAGGTTAACACTACTGAGGTTAACACTACTGAGGTTAACACTACTGAGGTTAACTCTACTGAGGTTAACTCTACTGAGGTTAACTCTACTGAGGTTAACACTACTGAGGTTAACTCTACTGAGGTTAACTCTACTGAGGTTAACTCTACTTGGCTACTAGCCTGTAGCTACATGCACAGGAACAAGGGAAGCGTTCTAATAATCGGTTTGCATGTAATCGGGATCGGCCCATGTAAACGGGGCTAGTGTTAGTGTTACCATGGCAACAGCGATGGTGTCGAAAATTTCCTCATGGAGACATGTCTGTACACAATACTTCATATAAAATTATACTTCATGTTAATTATGTGAATTTCTGTTCTGTTATGTGAAGTATGCATTTAGCTGGGCTGAATATTTTGCCTGGACATGCCCCCCTTACTCCTACAACATCAACAAAGCTCAGCGTAGTAAAGTAAAAACGCGACGCGCGCAGCCTTTTTACAGGCGTCTCCTTTTAACACGAAGTAGCACTTAAAACGTTCTGAGACTAGCAGCCATTTGGCTAAACAGCGCCAGCGAGGCAGCAGCTAAACACTGAGAAAAATCGGACACGTCCGTGGACGATCCTTAACGCGTCGGAACCTGAATTTAGTTTGTTAAACCACGTCGGCGGCTCCAACACAATTAAATAAACCTTTTCCAGTGTAGATTCTGACAAACATTTACAAATATTAAAAATATTCTGACAAATATTTACAAATATTACACGAGCAAAATTTTCTATTACCTCACTCCTCGACGCTGAAACTCGATATGAGGGAGTCTGGACGCTGCGCGCCTTAAATGGCAGTTTGGTTTAAATTTGAACGTCGCATTTTCAGTTTGTGCAACTGTAAATAATGCGCTGTGAAAATAAATCCCTGCTGCTGCCAGCAGATGGCGGTGGCGCTCCAGCAGGGGAGGAGGGCCTGCAGCCACATCCATATAAATACATTCTTTAATTAAAAAGAAAAATATGTGGAGCAAGGTTTCATGCTATTGATCAAATTCATAAAAATGTGAATTAGTGTCCCCTAACACATTACTACTCCCAGGGCAAGATCCCATTAATACTTATTCCCTGTTTTGATACTCTTATTATATTAGCCTTCATTAAAATATTGTGGTTTGCACAATTAAATAGACTATTAAAATCTCATAATATAACACCACTACTCAATCCCTGTACATGTTAAGAATATGGGAGTATAATTTGACATTCTGGATGAAAACCTGTTCCAGAGCGCACTTGAACCCAGACTGGGGATATTAAAATGTCTGCACCAACACTTCCCATCTGTCCTGATGGAGCTTGAGAAGTGAAGAAGAGGAATGGGTGGAACTGGCCAAGGATAGGGGGGGCAAGCTTGTAGCATCATATTCATGTGATTTTTTTTATTTTTACAAAATTTGTCAAAACCTCAAGTAAACCTTTTCATTTTGTCATTATGGCGAGCTTAAGATGCCAACCAGCCAACTTGCTCCAAACCTGCGAACCATCATTCACTCTCCTACTGACTGCATCACTATTCCCATTATAGGTGAGAAAAATATCTTACACATTATCCATGTGTTAATAATCCAAATGACTAAATCTTTCCAGCAAGCATTAATAAGTTTTTTAATTTATTACAATTTATTTACTAACATCTAGATGTGAGTCTCACCTCTGCTGGGTGGCCCAGACCTTCATTTATTTGTCTATATGTGGCCCTCGTTGAAAAAGGTTTGGACCCCCTGGCTTAGATGTTCCATCCTGTAAATGTTCTTTCATGAGCACGGGAACCTTGCAGGCAGCCGGGTTTCAGTCCTTCACAGCGTATTGTGTCACAAACAGTTTTCTTGGTGACTGGGGTCCCAGGTGCCTTAAGATGATTGAAAATTTCCTCCTGAGTAGTTCTGGGCTGGTTCCACAAAAATCACCTTCCACTTCTTTGCTGACAATCTTCAAATATCAACAAATAGTCATCCATCTATTTAGACCTTGTTGAACTGTCTCAAGATTCAAGAGAGATTTATTGTCAGTACAACAGTATACCATGTATTGAAAAACTATTTCACACTGACCCCCCATAGTGCAATCATAAAAGAAAGAAATATATTGTATTGTACATTACACAAGAATATACATTTTTATATTAATTAATTTGAATAATTGATTGATTGATTGATTGACTGATTAATTAATTACTTAATTAAATAACTAAAACTTAAATAGAGACAATAAAAGGAAAACTGTAAAAGGTTCTGTACACTGAAGAAGGACAAACAGGACATCATGTAAGATACTTGTAAATGGCTGTGCATTGGATTGGTTCAAGTATATGTGGGATATTTCAAACAGAATACACAAGACAAATATGTGCAAAATGAGCAGACATGTGCAAAATGGGCAGCATGTTAGCAGGGGCACAAGGTTGGAAGTGTATTGTTGAGTTTAACAGTGTTTTGGTGATGGCAGTGCATTGAGAGCTCTGACTTCTTGGGGGAAGAAGCTCTTGCATTGTCTGATTTATGTCCTGTGGTTTATGTGCAATGTATATAAAGTTTGTCTTATACTTATATAGCCCTTTGGTCAACAGAAGTTGTTTTAAACGCGCTTTATATATAAATTTAATTGAAGCACAACAGTGTAAATCCCACAACAATATCTAGTATTTGTCTGGTATTTTCTATACAGAAATGTACAAAGATTACAGAAATAGTACAAGTGTCCATATTTTTACAGTGATTTATATTTTAGCTAAACTGTGTTAATGTTAATGCATGTTTGTGCCGTGTGTGTGTTTGTGTGTGTGTAGGAACTGCAGTTATACAATAACTATTGAGGAAATAAACTAAAGTATACATTCACACTTGAACATTTATAATTTCAGAACTACATACATACAGGAATTGATCTGTTCTGCTACCTAAAAAACAACATGTGGCCTAATGGACCTCAAATATTCAACCCATTTTCTCCAGTACAATGTAAACTTTTCCACATTCAGATTAACATGTGCCGTAACCTTCTCCATTTTATAAATGTACATTACAATATTGATCCATGAACTTTTGGTGTGAAGTCTGAATCATAGGCACACCATTTAAAAACTACAATATCTTCCTCGAGTTTATTTTCTTTTTTGACCATTTCCTATATCTTAAGTGTCCATTTCACCCATGGATTATCTAACCAATCTATGTGATATTACCATCAGATGGAACAGTCTTTCCTCAAACCTCTTTCACTGGGCATCGTATGACAGGTTACACCAACAAATCAATTTTCTTAACTGTGCTGCAAAGTAATAAGAGAAGGTAGGACTCATCCTCCCATGCATTGTTTTATAATGGACTATTGGTCTTTTACCTTGCCATATGTACCTTAATTACATTTTGTCCCATTCATTAAATTGCCTTTGGTTAATGTCAACTGGTAATGAAAGGAGCAAATGAAAGGAGACTAAAAATTCCTTCTTCACGGGGTCTCGGATTCCAATCATCTCTGTTCTCCGTTGTTGTCCCTGGCTGGTGGAATAACCTCCCCTCCTCCACACGACTAGCCGAGACTATCACCACTTTTAAGAAGCAGGTGAAAACCCTCGTTCAAAAAATATTACAAACAAATCTAACACTTACACACGCACATGCATACACATTGCACAAACAATACAAAAATGTATAAATACATTATAATTTTTCTTCGTCTAGCACTTAACAATCTCTGAGCATGCTCTTCACTGACAAGTTGAGCCTTATCAGGGCTCTTAGTTTGTAAATTCAATATTCTATAGAAATCGAACGAGAATTGCTGGTGTCTTCCTCTTGTAAGTCACTTTGGATAAAAGCGTCTCCTAAATAAAATAAAGTAAAGTAATATGTGAAATAGGTAGAGCACTTTAGGCAATATATTCATTTTGACAGATTCAATTCTTGAACTTAGACTGAGAAAATAAATTAGTTAAGTGATTGCCATTTTGAAATATTGCAGCACAGCACACGGTCCACACAATGAAATGTGTCCACTGCTTTTAACCGTCACCCTTAGTGAGCAGTGGGCAGCCATGACATAAAGTGATAGAGTGAAGTCACTTGTGATTCACAGCAGCACAATACACAGTGAAATTTGTCCTCTGCATTTAACCCATCACCCTGAGTGAGCAGTGGGCAGCCATGACAGGTGCCCGGAGAGCAGTGTATGGGGACGGTGCTTTGCTCAGTGTCACCTCAGTGGCTCCTTGGCGGCTCGGGATTCGAACCGGCAACCTTCTGATTACGGGGTGCGTCCTTAACCGCTGGGCCACCACTGTCCCTAATCCTTAGGTTGCTGGTTCAATTCCGGCTCAAAGGACTTATTTTCTGGATAAAATCCTGAAATGCAGGAAAATTACAGGCTTCCCTTACTAGGAATTGAACTTGGGCCACGGCAGTGGGAGCACCGACTTTTTTTTCAGGTCCCATTCAAATAGATCTTCCTTAATTTTATTATAAGTAGGGGAATAATTGCATTCAGCTAATTTTGCTAAATCTGTTTGTATGTTAATTCCCAGATATCTAACAAATCCATTTACAGCATTAATTAGACGCCCTTATCCAGAGCGACTTACAATCAGTAGTTACAGGGTCAGTCACCCTGGAGTAACTTAGGGTTAAGTGTCTTGTTCAGGGACACAATGGTAGTAAGTGGAATTTGAACCTGGGTCTTCTGGTTCATATGTGAGTGGCTACTACCACCCTACAAGTTTACACATCCCTTTGTTTGGCATACTGACTATTTAAAATGTCTTCCAGGGGACTACAGTTGTGTAAGAGTAATTGGGTTTTATTCATGTTGCTCTTATATCCTGATATTTTGGCCATGCTGTTTAAATGCTAGCATCAGTTTGGGTAGAGAAAATGTTGGTTGTCTAAGGTAGATAAAAACATTATCTAATTTAAATTCTGTTCCATTAATTGTGATTCCTCTAATGTCCTCATTTTGTCTAATGTATTCTAAATATAGTGCAAAAAGTAGTGGTGACCATGGGCATCATTGTCTTGTGCCTCTTTTGAGAGAAAAGCTGTTTGATAAGTATCCATTAACCTTCACCCTAAAGGTGGGTTTAATTATATAATGCTTGTATTATTTAATTATCCCATAATGTAAACCAAATTTATATAAAACTCTATAAAGAAACCTCTAGTTGACTGATTCAAAAACTTTTGGGGCATCTTAACTTATCACCATTGCTTGTATTTGTCATGATCCGGTCCGGAAAGGGTTTCACGTTTGTCATGTGTAATGTTTCCTAATCGTTCTGACCTCTGTTTTAATGTATGAAGCTGCCCTGTTTGTTTCTGTTCGCCGTTGGGTCTTTGTTATGTTACATGTTCACTATTTATTGGATGTCTCCCCTGTCCTGTACTGTCGGATGTCTCCCCTGTCACCCATTAAACACGGGTTTCGTGACGTTGTGCAAATGCATCCTTCTTCCTCGTCATCTCCGTTCACCATGCCAGATGGTTGTGACAGTATTTATTTATTTATTTTTATATGATCCATAACGTATAGTGTCCTTTGTATATTGTCCCATTGTTGTATAAGACCTGTCTGATCATTAAGTATCAACGTTGGTAGAAAATGTTCCAGTCGTTAATAGCAGTGAACAGCCTATAATCTACATTAAGGACTGAAATTGGTCTAAATGATCCACATTCCAGTCGATCCTTACCTTCTTTTGGTATTACTGCCTCCTTCGAGCTAGGTTGTGTTTGCACTTTGCTCAAAATCCAATTCAGTGTGGGAAGTCAAATAGGACTCAACTACTTTTTGAATTCTTTATACCACTCTGCAGTATATCCAAATTTATTCAATTTTAATCTACTAATTGCTGCTTTTTGTTCTTTTTCAGTTATATTGTCTGTCAGTCTGTTTTGTTCTTCAGTTACTTTGGCCAGGTCTAGGGCACCAAGAAATTACTTTTACCCAGAACTTCAGAATACAGAGTTCTGTAGAACCTTTCGAAGGCCTCATGGCCATCTTTTAGCATTTTTAATCCCCTTTGTCCTTGGATTTCTAATTCTATAAATTGCATTGTCTGCAATCTTTCTTTTAAATTTCCATGCTAGTAATTTTGTAGCTTTAGACACACTTTCATAATATCTTTGTTTCAGAAACATCAGATTTTTCTTGATATCACCTGTGGTTAAACCATCCTAATTTCTAGAATTTCATCAAGTATCTTCTGTGCCAAATTAACTTTATGACTTTCCTCTAATTTTTTATTTTGTATGACCTTGTCATGCCTGAGTCCGGATGTCTAAGGAAGACGATGGATGGCGAAGGTGGAAGGAAGAACAGTTTATTGTGCAACAAAAACACTGGGGATGTCCAAAAACACACCTTGCGCTAAACGAAAGGAGACTAAAAATTCCTTCTTCACGGGGTCTCCGATTCCAATCATGTCTGTTCTCCGTTGTTGTCCCTGGCTGGTGGAACAACCTACCCTCCTCCACACGACTAGCCGAGACTATCACCACTTTTAAGAAGAAGGTGAAAACCCTCTTATTCCAAAAATATTACAGATAAATTTAACACATACACATGCATACACATTTAACAAACAAATACAAGATGTATAATACATTATAATTTTTCTTAGTCTAGCACCCAACACTCTCCGAGCATGTTCTTCAATGACAAGTCTAAGCCTTATCAGGGCTCTTAGTTTGTATACTTGATATTCTATAGAAATCGAACGAGAATTGCTGGTGTCTTCCCATTGTAAGTCGCTTTGGATAAAAGCGTCTGCCAAATAAAGTAAAGTAAAGTAAAGTAAAGTAAAGTAAAAACGCCCCGCCTGGGCTGTCCACACGCTCCTCACACTCACAGACGACTACTCACAACCACACGCTCACGGCACTCCACCAGTCTCTTTCAAACACAGAAACATGGGGAAAGACCTCAGGATTTGTGTTGGAGAATCGCTCTGCAGGCTCCGGATCATGCAGTTCTTTTATGGGGGAGCGGATTCGAAATGAAAAGCTGCACCTGATGATCATTATACCGTGAGGATCACTATCCGTGCCGAGGGACCCTGGGGAGGGAATGGGTAGAGGAACCCACAACCCGTAAATGTGACAGCAGACATGCGAAGTGCACACTAGATGTAATCCTTTCCGCAATGCTCCAAACCATCTCTCCTGACCTCATCCCTTTCATTTCTTATATCATAAACAGCTCAATCACTTCTGGCCTTTAAAACAGTCAGGGTTCTTCCAATCCTAAACAAACCCACCGCTGATCCTACAGATATCAACAATTGCCAACCAGTTTCTCTCCTCTCATTTATTTCTAAAATCTTTGTGCGCTGTGTCTACAATCAGCCATCACTTCATCTGTCACAGAACAACCTCCTGGATCCTAACCAGTCTGTATTCCTAGTTGGGGGTCTTAGTGAACCAGAATTGATCACTTCATTGATGGTAACATGGAAGCACGTTGTAAGTTGCTCTGGATAAGGGCGTCTGCCAAATTACTTAAATGTAAATGACACGACACAGGGAAGGTGAGCATGTCAGGGAGGCGGAGCCGGCATGGACATGACAGTCCTCAAGTGTTCTTGTTATAATTGATATAATTTTCCCTCCAGGAACAGCTTTTATTGTATCCCAAAGAATAAGAAGTTATAGCGTTTTGTTATCATTAAAATCTATAAAGGAAATTATTTATTTTTAAATTTGTTCCTTAAAAAGAGTCATTGAGACTTGAATTTACATAAAGTATGTTTTGGTCGCAGGTCCAAATCAACTTGTAAATAAACAGACACATGATCACTTACATCTATTGTTCCAATTTCACAGGTTGTCTTTATCTTTTGTAAAAGTTATAAAATAATCAATTATTGTGTATAGAGTGTGGGGAGCAGAGTAATGGGTATTGTCTCTCTTATTAGGAAATACATATATCAATTAGACCTACAGTACAGACCAAAAGTTTGGACACACCTTCTCAATGTGTTTTCTTTATTTTCATGACCATTTACATTGGTACAGTCTCACTGAAGGCATCAAAACTATGAATGAACACGTGTGGAGTTACGTACTTAACAAAAAGTGAAGACCTGGCCTCCACAGTCACCGGACCTGAACCCAATCCAGATGGTTTGGGGTGAGCTGGACCGCAGAGTGAAGGCAATGACCTCTGGGAACTCCTTCAAGACTGTTGGAAAACCATTTCAGGTGACAATCTCTTGAAGCTCATCGAGAGAATGGCAAGAGTGTTCAAAGCAGTAATCAGAGCAAAGGGTGGAGATTTTGAAGAAACTAGAATATAAAACATGTTTTCAGTTATTTCACCTTTTTTTGTTAAGTATATAACTCCACGTGTTCATTCGTAGTTTTGATGCCTTCAGTGAGAGTTAAAATAAAAAAAACACATTGAATGAGAAGGTGTGTCCAAACTTTTGGCCTGTACTGTACATCTTCAAAGAGTTTGTTAACTTTCTTATATAGGGGCTGTGTTACTGAGGTTTTTCCACTGGAGGAGTAAAGCTTTGGCTGTAAATGTATATTCAAGTCTCTGCAAAATGTAAACGATTCTGTGTTTTTGTCAATATGGGGTGGTGTGTGTGTACAAGGGGAAAAAATGAACTTAAATTAAATTATTTTAGCAAATGGCTGCAATATAACATTTAAGGGGGTCTGAATACTTTCCGTACCCACTGTATATAGTAACATACAGTATATTACAGTGGCCCGTACATTCCGTAGATACAGCTTTCATAAACCAGTAGCATTTTAATTAGATGAAATCTACCAACTGAATTCTTTCATGATCCATTTAGGTGAAAATTAGTTTTTGTGATGAAGTAAATATAAAAGTACCTTGATACCTCTATGCAGTGCCTCACCACACACTACACTAAGCTGTTTAACCCCCATGTAAAACACATTTCAACATATAACATTGAACAATTTATATCCAACCCGCTCATTTCCTTTCCCTCTTAGTCTAGCAAGCCTTTCCCCAAAGTAAAGGCTGATAATCAATACTCTTCCCATTAAAAATGAATGTAAATATTAACACTGTAAGGCCTTTTTTATGTTTATGTCTGAAATGTCTGCATTGGTCACATTTTAAAAGTCTTGAGCTAAAAGGTTCACCGACCCCTGCTTTAGAGTATAACTTTAATGAAATTGTTCATTACACCTAAAAAACAGACAATATTTGTTCTGGTAGACTTTTCTCCTCTGCTTCCAGAGGACGCTGCACCTGAACACTTCCTGAAATTCCAACAAGTCTCTGCCTCCCCTGGTGTTGGAATACCCCACCTGAAACGGCTGCTCCGCACATCACTGGAGGAGCAGGACGCAATGGCAACAGAGAATCAGTTGGAGGACAAACTCCAGGAGCTCAGAAGGTTGTAGTCCACATCAGTCAAGCACAGATGGGGTGGCTCCTCTCTGGAATAAATCCCAATTCATCTTGACCAAACCTCCAATGCCTAATTGTCACACTATAAATGGCTTCTGGTAAGTCAAGAGAAAGTTGAAAAAGGACAGTTTTGCTGAATCGCACTGAGAACTGATATAAAGTTTGTAGAAGTTTATTGTTTGCAGCTGTCTGCAAGTTTGCAACTCCGCCCCTTCTGGAGCGGCGACATTTTAGTGGACTCAGTTGCGTGAACTTGTGTGTGATTTTGTACCTGACAACCTTTGAAGTTCTGGCAACCACCATGCGCCTGCGGGCTCGTTTGTGTTTTTTATTCCCCTGTTCTCAGCCATCGCGCTGGTTTAGTTTGTGTTTAATAATAAATCCTTGTTTCCCATAATGTCCCGCCTCCTTTCCCCGTCAGCTCGCCAGCATGACTATAATCATATCAACCTTCATCCTATTTAAGGGCCATCAGAAACACCAGGGACTGCAACCAACAGACAGGGGTCTAGTCTGACACCCAAAAACTTTGAGACAAAATGTAGAGACATATATCTGCTAACTGGCCGATGCATGTGTACATCATTCTTTCCATTGCAATGTGTCCCAAATCAGTTATAAATGTTCGCATGGGAAGAGTATGGAGTGCTACAAGTGGCAAAAATAATTAGATAAATAAATGATAATTAAATAATAAAATGTGTCATGAATGTTATTTAACATGGGAAATGAAAACCTCATTAATTATTTCAAAATGACAGTTCTACAGTCCTCATTCTCACTCTCACATGTGGATTCTGTCTCAGGAAAAAAAAAGCTACTTAGTTACTTTCAAAAATGTCTATAGCACTAGTTTTTTTTACACACAACATGAAAAAGTTAACTTGAGGGTTTGACAAATCTATTAAGCACAGCCAGGTGCACACAATGAAATGTGAACTCTGCATTTTAACCATCACTTTAATTCCCAGTGTGTGGGCACGGTGCTTTGCTCATTAGCACCTTGGCAGTTCGGAATTCGAACCGACAGCCTTCAAATTACGGGTCCGCATCCTTACCCGCTAATTGGAGTGCACCCTGTGGAAAAAACAGTTGATTGAACGTGATTTGGAAAGGTACACGTTTGTCTCTATAAGGTCCCACAGTTGACAGTTCATATCAGAGCACAAACTAAGCATGAAGTCAAAGGAATCAAGTGCAGACCTCCGAGACAGGATTGTATTGAAGCACAAATCTGGGAAAGATTACAGAAAGGTTTCTGCTGCTTTGAAGGTCCAAATGAGCACAGTTCGAGACCACCAGGACTTTACCTAGAGCTGGCCAGCCACCTACATTGTGTGATCAGGGTGAACAAGAACCCAATGGTCACTCTGTCTGGACAGAAGAGAACCTTCTAGAAGGACAACCATTTATGCAGCAATTCGCCAATCAGGCCTGTATGGTAGAGTGGCCAGATGGAAGCTACTCCTTAGTAAAAGGCACATGGCAACCTGTCTGGAGTTTGCCAAAAGGCACCTGAAGGATTCTCAGACCATGAGAAACAAAACTTTGTTATGAATGCCAGGTGTCAAACCAGGCACCGCTCATCACCAAAACCATCCCTATAGTGAAGCATGGTGGTGGCAGCATCATGCTGTGGAGATGTTTTTCAGCTGCATTTTGGAATAAGGCCATTTTGGAATAGGACCACAACAAAATGTGGGAAAACTTTCCAGATGCACTGTATAGGCTATCCTACTTCCTACCACTTGTTTTCATGTAAAAGTTTAGGATACACACACTCAGCATTAAAAAAAACCTTCGCAACATTCTCTAACAGCAATGAAGATGTCATTGTTTGTGTCAAATTAATTGTGAATTTGTTATAACAATAAAACAAAAGATGACTTACTCTGTGTTTGAAGTGATGCATGGATCATTATTGTTTGGGTCAACAACATTTTCAGAAGATTCAGAAGTAGCAGAATAATGTGAAAAATTCTCCGATACCTTTTCATTGGTTGTGTTGCGTTTTGCTCAGATCCAATACTGACATTTTCTGATTGTCTGTTGTGTAGGCCTTTTTTTGGAGGGATGGCTCTAGGAGCCAGCGCTTGTTTCATGGTGAGCAGCTGCTGTTCTGAGAAATATGCTGCCCCAACCTGCACAATTTCCTTTCAGTTCAGGAAGATTTATTTTCATTTCATTTTTTACTCAGAACTCAAACAGAAATAAGTCATTGATATTCTTGATTTTATAAAATTGAACACTGTCATTATCTGTCAATTGTAATAATTTGCTGTGAATTTGTGTCTCACTTCAGCTTTCACAATCATTGTTCCCATTGAAGAAAACTATGACACGTTTTTTGATGAAAGAAGAATTGCAATTGAGACAATAAAAACAAGAGCTGAAAACATCTCAAGCAGGCAATTCTGTTCGACATGAAGTAAGGCAAAGAATCAAGGAACAAATAGGTTCCTCTTGCCCAGAACCTCTTAAAACAGAAAAAGGGTTTTGCAAACGTGGCTGAAGAAATTTGCATGCCACAGAGTCTTTAGTAATTCATTTTTGCACAAACAAGATGTTGAAGTCCACAAGGAACACTGTAAAAAATATTCTGTAAAAAAATCTACTGGCAGCTGTGGTTTCTAAATATATTTAAAATAAACCAACAAAATAAAACCGTGAGGAGTCTCTTTAGGACTGCTCTCACATGTTGGATGGGGATTCCAGAGTAGGTGAATAAATGAGTACATACACTGTGACAGGGGCAAAGTTTGTGTACTGAACCCCTTCACCTGTTGTACTTCAACCCCTGCATAAGGACAGAAGCAGAGTATGAATACAGCAATTCTGGAATGACCTTCAAGAAAGACCAACATAAAGTGAATGGACTCCAAAGTCAGAAAATAAATACAACATACCTCATGGAAGCCCTTGACTACAGGTTTAGTCTAGGCCACCAGTCCTCATTCCACCTTTGACTTAATCAGAAGGTCAATGTATTCCTTTTTATTCTTTTTAGCGACCTGGATCTTTGAACCACCATGCTTAATTTCACGTTCCAGGACCTGCGCAACAAAAGCTAAACCAACTCAATAAATACAAATGTCACTAAATGGTGATCTTACTTCGCATTGTTGCCTTCCTTTGAAAAGTGGTGACCAGATACCTCCTCTATGACTGTAAAGGTACAGTCCAGTACATCTGTGATGTCATTTTCCATCATCCACTGTAAACTCTGGAAAGCCAAATCTACATCTTTTACATCGCTGATGTCCTGTTGCCTAATAGAAGACATCAATACAGATATTCCCTCATAACAATTATTACAATGGAAAACAAAAAGCTGTTTGAGTAGAAGGACTGAGTGAAGGTGAGCAGCAGCAGATGCCTGTGAATCATGGTCAGAGCCAGGATACATTACATTTACATTTACAGCATTTACCAGACGCCCTTATCCAGAGCAACTTACAATCAGTAGTTATAGGGACAGTCCCCCTGGAGCAACTTAGGGTTAAGTGTCTTGCTCAGGGACACAATGGTAGGTATTATTTGAACCTGGATCTTCTGGTTCATAGGCGAGTGTGTTACCCAATAGGCTACTAGCACCCACTAGGACCCACAGGATACGACCACAGAACCAAAACCTGAACACAAACACATAGAAAGTACCATTCATTAAAACAAAGATTTATTTGGCAAAAGTGGTGAAAACCATTTGATATATATTTGAGGTGTTAACAGAACATCAGGCACTGACAATTTCAAGTGATCTTTACTGGCAAGGGAGTTGGGTCTGATTTGTACGACGTAGCTATTCAAACAACCCATGGCTCCGGTTGAACAGCATCCTGGACAGCTGGCAGAAGAACTCCCGAGATAAGCCACTCTGATCCAAACTGTAACCAGAAACAGCAAGAAAAATATTAAAATGTTAATCAGAGAATTAATAATTAAAAAAAAGAAGAGGAAAGGCATAAAAATCTCCAATAAAAATATTATTTAATGAGATCAAATGCCTCTATGAGATAAATGTTCTATAGTCTGTCTCCAACAAAAAGTGCTACTTACCCAGCCTCCCCCTTAAAAATCACGTAGAGCCTTCTTTGGCTTAGAAGTGATGGTCATGACTTTCTTGAACGCACTCTCTAGCAGGCAATCTTGTGTGAAGTGTAAACTGAAAAAGTGATTAAGACAGAGGTTATGTTCTACATGTTCAAGGTCATTTACATAAATTCCTTACTTCTATATATGACTTACCATCCATGTAGGCCCTGGCCATACCCTCCAAACACAAGATCTCTGTAGGAAGCCTGCCATTTCCCTCTAAAATGCTGATGGGGGGAGAGCTCTGTATATAGGCTGGTGGATGTTCTGGACCTCGTTGTCTGCACCATTCACTTCCACTGGCTGCAGATGACTCTGTGAACGACCATTGTTGAGGTACAATGAACAGCCTTCACCAGAGATATACTTCGCCGGTTGTTGCTACTGTCAGGTGAGGGAGTCAGGTGACTGCGAGGAAGAGCGAGGATTGGTTAGGACAGGATATAAACAGGAAGTCCCGGCACCTGCTCCTCGCTCAGCCATCGTGTTTCATTCATGGTCCATGAGCTCCTACCTGTTTCCTGATCCCGTCTCCAGTCCTCTCCATCTCCGGTACCGTGAGTTCTCCTTCTCTTCAGATCGTGAGCTACACCGTTTCCCCGGTGGGATTCCGCTTTTAGCGCTCGGGCGTGTGTTTTCCAACCTCCTGCGGCTCTCTCCGCGTTTGGGTCAATCCCGCACGCTACAAGGTCGTATTCATTGTCGCGATTGTCTGTGTGGTTACACGCCTGACAGCTACTGGGTTGCTCTTGCAACTCTGACACTCTTCAACATTTGTACCCACAGTCTCTGAGTACTGGGGCAGTTTTTCATCTACGAGGAAAAGCACATTTGATCAGCAAACATTTACAGATTAAACAGTACTGTAAAAAATTATATTAAATTGAAAAACCACAAAATGGAGACAAAAATTCTTGGGGAAAAAACAAACTTGGTACTGCTGGCACCTCAAAAGAACCAGAAATATAACGTTTTAAACAATTCTGTCACGATGGCTGGACATGGCGAGGAAGGAGGACGCGTACGCACAGCATCACGAGACAGGGGTTTAAAACATAGTACACATGACAGGGGAAACATCACAAACTCCGGACCCGGAGTAACCCCTGCCGGACCGGATCATGACATTTTTGCCACACACTTCATTCAAAACTTTGTCATGTCATGCCTTAATAAGCATTAGGGGTATTAAATGCAACGGCATGTCGATTTAACAGGGTAAAAGTTGCCTGAGACTTAGGGTCACTAAAACATTACATTCCCGGTCCAATCCTTGGCAGAAAGACAAACAGACAAACCATTGCTTCCACAGCCCACACGTTCACCTCCAGATACACACCTTGCCTGAAAGGGGCGCACCATACACAGCCCTGCATCCACAGGGGTGAACACTGGCGCTGCCCTCAGACTGGAGCCTGGTTATAAGGAGCTTTGGAGCAACCGGTCAGGGCTGCGACATTTTATGTTTTGTGTTGTTAATAAATCATTATTTCCCAGTATGTCCCGCCTCTGCACATCCTTCCCCCACCGGCTCGCGGACGTGACAATGATGGCGCACCGTGCCATAAAGCCAAAGTAACAACTAAGTGGCTTGAGAACAAAACATTGAAATTTTGGGTCCATGGCCAGGAAATTCCCCGGACCTTAAACCAATTGAGAACTTGTGGTCAAGAGGCGGGTGGACAAACAAAAACCCTCATTCTGACAAACTCCAAATGTTTAAGTCGTCGCCAAAGTCCATATCAAATCATCAGAATATTTTTCTTGAGCTAAGTAGTTATTTTTAGATGACCACTTTTTAAACAAGTGAGTTTTCAACTGCTTCTTAAAGGTGGTAGTAGTCTCGGCTAGTTGAATGGAGCAGGACAAGTTGTTCCACCAGCCAGGGACAACAAAGGAGAACAGAGTTGATTGGAAACGGCGACCCCGTGAAGAAGGAATTTTTCAGTCTCATTTTATTTGCAGATCTGAGAGGGCACGCAGGAGTGTAGCTAGTAGTGTGTTTATAAAAGAGGGTGCGCTTCCATACAAGCCTTATAGGCAAACATCAAGGATTTAAACGTGACATGGGTATGTTTCGGCAGATTGAAGATGAGGCGGGCTGCCACATTTTGGACCATCTGGAGTGGGTTTTATGGTGACTTTCTACTTGTATTAATTTTCATAAACAATTTCAATCACTTAATTATTCTGTCAGAACATGACTTCTCTGAATGCTCTGGTTCCATGTTTCCTGTGGTGTGCACCCATTGTTCCGTGTATACATGTAACCTCATTGTGTTCTTTGTCATTGTGAATTTTATTATGTTCTGTGTGTTACTGTGCCATTATTATTTAGTACTAAACCCCCTTTGTCTGTGGGTCGAGCATTTTTGTCCTTGTTCCCTGCCATGCCACAATGCCCTGACCCAAATACCATACACAGTTAAACAGGATAATCATCATTCTCACGCGGGTGCTGCAGTGTTCCAGGTGTGACAGGACCAGTGGCGTTCAAGTGAGATCACATTATCATCTGCTGCACCTGTCTGGAGGAGCAGTTTTTTGATGTGATTGAAGTTAGTGGTCGAGTTCTGAATCTGTGGGCTTCTTCACAACAGGTGAAGTTCATTTATAGTTCTATATTATTCTTTATGTAATTTTCATTAAATGGTTTTTGGAAATTGTATTGGTGATATTTCTGCAGTGTAATTGAAAAGCAGACCCAATGTTACAAAATATGCTTCCTTCAGAATTACTCAGTAAAACAGACTAAACACCCTTCAGGAAACCATGTCATTTGATTCAAATATGGGATGAGATGGTGAATCTCCAAGACATCAATCTGAAACCCATCCTCAACCCAAAATATTTTTGTGGAGAAATAGTTATAACCACTGTCATAATGCATCCTGGTGTAATATGCAACACACACACCCCAGTCTTGTTAAAGGCTGTATATATGTGACTTTTCAGTAACGCTTCAGGCCACATTAATATGTTCAGCTTTGAAGCAGGACCACTAAAGATTACTCTGTTCTTAACACTCGTTTAAAAAAAAAAAAAAAAAAAAGTTATTTTAAGGAACCGAGAAAGAAACATGGGGAAATTCCTTCAGTCATGTATGCATAACAGAGTTTTATTCTCTTTCTTTTTCACTGTCATTGATTAGAGAAGTCCCTGACAAGTCTTGTCGCTTGTGTACAAATTGACCTAATGTGCTGCTGAAATATATATTTCTAATCAATTTACACTGGGAAAAGTGTCAGAAGGTGGATTTTTTTTTCAGATGAATCTTCTATTGAATTATGCCACAGTCGCTGCAAATATTGCAGGAGACCTACTGGAGCCCGCATGGATCTGTAATTCAACCAGAAAACAGTGAAGTTTGGTGGCGGAAAAATCATGGCCTGGGGTTACATCCAGTATGGGGGTGTGTGGGAGATCTGCAGGGTGGAAGGCAACATCAATAATCTGAAATACCAAGAAATCTGAGCTACCTTTTATATTCCCAACCATAAAAGAGGCCAAATTCTGCATCCATCACATACTTCCATCTCCACATCAAAGTTCCTCAAGGCGAAGAAGATCAAGATGCTCCAGGATTGGCCAGCTCAGTCACCAGACATGAACATCATTGAGCATGTGTGGGGTTGGATGAAAGATGAAGCATGGAAGACGAAACCAAAGAATATTGATGAACTCTGGGAGGCATGCAAGACTGCTTTCTTTGCTATTCTTGATTACTTCATCAATAAATTGTATGAATCCTCGCCAATCCTTCAAGCTCATGGAAGTCATACAAGATATTAAATTGGGATCTCACAGCATCACTACTTAATTGGCTGACGTATTTGCAGTAAATTTGTTCAATTTGACCAGTCTGTCTTGATTCAATAATAAATCATTTTTCAGTAAAACTAATTCATTTCAATGCATTAAACATAATTTGGTAGGGTTTAAAAACATAAAAGTGTAATATTTGAGCTATTTCTAACACCAATTGATTAATTAAAAGTCAGGTTAATAACAGGTGTTATTATTATAAGCGACAAGACTTTTGTCAGGGACTGTAGACACTTGTTGATTTGGATGTACATTTTGGGGTGATTGTCATGTTTAAAGGTGAAATTCTGGACTTAAAGGGACTGGTATTTGGATCTGTTCATAATTCCCTCCACATCGACTAAAGTCCCAGTTTTAACTGAATAAATGCAACCCTAAAGCATGATACTGCAAATGAAGTGAATGTCCACAATGAGCTTCATTTCAATCTCCAAATTCTTCGACCTCCTTTCAAACCAAAAACTTTCAATCTCAATCCTCTTTAAAAAGTTGGATCCTAGATCCAATCCAGGAAACCAAGAAATTTTATTGATCTCTACCAATTTTCAGAAATATCCAGCCATCCAATAACATGAGCAAGTTATTTATTTCAACATCTGTTGAACTGCAGAAATTCGATAATGAGCTTATGTTGGTTACATTGAAAGTAAAATGTTTCTTATCAATTAATTCCCTGGGTTTCAGCAGCAAAACGCAAAAGTAATTTTGCAAACTAACAGAAAGTGTAGGTGGTAGTTAAAGAAGGAGGGAAGAGGAAGCCTGGATATTTGCCACATTTCTTTACGACACAAGCACAGTGAGCGCACAATGTCAGTTAAGGACTGTTCTGATTGCTTGAACATTTGATTAGTATTTATATTTTATAGTGCAGTTCAGGATCATGTTTTTCTGATGGACTCTGATGGATGAAGAATAATAACATGGGGCTCTGGAAGCAGTGTACTTTGGTCCTGACTACCTTGGCATTTGCAAAATCCTCCCTGGACGTGACGTGCAGACGGAGAGGTTGTTCATTTTTTCATTTTTAATTGTGTTAATATTATTATATCCTGTATTTCAGTAACTATGTACTCTAAGTAACACCTATAATAATAAATGTGGTCAATAGGACCTTATGAAAACCTGTAGGGGAAAAAATGGTCAATATTGAGACAATATTATCAGATGGCAACATACTGGTAGTGGGCATTTTAATATACATCTTTCTCTATTGTTGATTAATGTGATTGATGTTCAGTATGATGACATTCCAGATAATTGCATTTTGTTTAATAGTTTAATATTGAGAGTAAATTTAATTGTAACCGTTTTGTGTGTGTGTGTGTGTCTGTGAGAGAGAGAGATAGATATGTGTAACAGTGTATATGTTATGTTGAGCAAAGAGAACTGTTTTACCACTAACTGTGGTTAGTCCATTACTTCAGTGGATATCCGTTTCTCTGGTGGGAGATCTTTCTTCATGTTGCAAGATAGGAACAGATAGAGAAGAGCGGAATTAGAGGAAGAGGAAAAATTCTGATAAGAGGAGGACTTACATGAAAAGTATGAAGAGTACAAATAGAGAACATTTTAATCAGAGAAAACCGAAAGAAAATGAGATGGACAGATGGAGGAAGAGAACAAAAGAAAAGAGGATGTGAAACTAGCAGAGCTTAACGTTTATGCAAGTTTTCAAAGTAGTCCACACACACACACACCCACCCACACACACACACACACACACACACATACACAAAAATTTTATTGACACAAATTTAAACATCATTTTGTACCTTCTGTCCATCTGTGTCCTACTTGGTTCAATATTTTGAACCTCTTGCATGCTTGGTTTATCAATTTTATGGTACCATCACACCAATATGATGATTCATGTAGGTCCCGTTATGCCTGCATTAAAACCTACTTCTTTATGCTCATTGGTGGCTCCATTTGGCAGATCCTTCTGATTGCGGGGCCGCTTCCTTGACCGCTAGGTCACCACTACCCCAATATGACTTTGCATAAAAATATATATATATATATATGCTGTGATTTGATGTGCATGAATATATGTGATCAAATTCAAATTTTATTTGTCACATACACAGTCATACACGGTATAACATGCAGTAAAATGCTTTTGCAACTGCTACTGACCTCAATATTGTGGCTGGAGCAGTCGTGATGGCAGCCGACCTCACCGGCGGCACCTTGGAAAAAAGATCATGAAACAGGGGTCTGCTGTAATTCTTTTCTGGATTTAAAGTGAGTTCCAGGTTGCAAATCAGGGGCATTATCAAACTGACACATTCCTGCAAGAGGTCAGCGCGAGAGAAGAGAAATGCCAAAATCCTACTCTATATATGTAGTCGGTTCCCACATCCAGTGTTGAACAAGCCTTGCATACAAGAACAAAGATTATTGTATGCATTGTCTCTCCATATGCAGAATCCACTCCTGGTGTGTTGGTGTGTGTTCCAGGCAGCCACGTCATCTTAAGTTGCCACGGCGATGTTGTTGTTGATGGTGTGCTGTTAACCAGCCAACATGCAGAAAGGTCCTTGACCAACCCGAGATCAACAAGGGGTGTAAAACCTGTCACTACCCAGGAGATGGGCATCCAGGCTGATTCTGAAAGGGCATCCAAGGCCTTGGAACTTAGGGTCAGCAGGACCACACTGGAAGAGAATCCCATGACGAAGGAGGAAGAGGGATCATGGTGGACCATGAACGGAACCCCACTAGAAGATCTAAGAAGCAGGGACGGTACTCTGACTCTTGCAGAAATCGGGTTGGCTAATGCAGGAAATTACAGCTGCTTCAGAAGTGGAAAACGAATGTCGACTATTAAAATCACACTTGGGGGTACGAACACACTCACACTGTCATCCGCTACACATACACACACACACACACACTGTCATCCATACACACAGTAAACAAATGAAGATGTGATCGAGGTCACTGGTTTTTTCAATTGCTGTTATGTACACTGCACACTAAGCATGGTGTTTGTTTGCTAGTGTAAGATCATAATTTGCATATACCATAAAAAAATCTTTTAAAATTGTCCATTTTGCTGGAATATAATTACTTCTGTGACTCAGTACATGATCTTTAATGACAGTTAACACACATTCTCCTTTGTCTTTGTTACAAAAATGACTGTATTTCTTTCGTGTCTTATATATTTATTTCTGTGACTCCTGTGAAAATAGTGCCCGTATACACATATACACTTACATTCATCTGGTTGATGTCAGTTCCTCCACAGAAACCTGGCCTGACGTGTTACAGGACGTCTCCAAATCATAAGATCCGCTGTGAATGGTCATTCCCTGAACGTCTGACCCCAGCACCAAGGTGTTACCTTCTTCTGAAGAAACGGTGTGCTTGGTTCCTGATTGTTTTTTGTGTAACTTCATCCTGTATTCACTATAACCTGTATCCATATATTCATACCCTTAAGCATTTTGATTAATATGCTTCTCTAGTTAATAACTGATGTCGAACCAATTAACATTGAACAGGGCAACATCACAACAAAGGCAATATGCAATTCAATACAATATAAACAGTGCAAAAAAAGATAAAAATACATGACAAGTGTTATGGATTTATGAGTGAAATATGGGAAAGAATAAACAATGAAACGATTGGTAAAATGTGTTATCTCAATGAAAACGTGAACGTGTTTTTGTGAACAGTTTAAGTCTATTTCACCAGGATCTTGAACAACCTGGATTCATGCGGTACACATTTACAGCATTTATCAGACGCCCTTATCCAGAGCGACTTACAATCAGTATTACAGGGACAGTCTCCCTGGAGCAACTTAGGGTTAAGTGTCTTGCTCAGGGACACAATGGTAGTACGTGGGATTCGAACCCAGGTCTTCTGGTTCATAGGCGAGTGTGTTACCCACTAGGCTACTACCACCCGGTTTAAGCAAGCAACACAGTTGGAAGTCTCCTTAATAAACTTCAATCAAGAGACTGAGGTGAACTGAGATCCTCTGATCGCCCTAATGAGCCTCTGCTGTCTGTTAGACGCCAAAGCGGCCAGTGTTCATACTCGGTGACCCACAACAAATGCTGGTGTGTGTTAGACACGAAGAGAGGCTTGGATGACAACAGCGAATATGTAGCCCAACTCTGTGTGACCAGCACAGCCGGCAATGCCACCAGCCCTGACATCCACTTCACCGCCACGGGAATATGTGAGTAACTGTCTTACCACGATTCCACAATCCTTATTTGATTTCTGCTGCCGGCCGAGACTTGAATGAGCCGTCTGTTGTCTACAGTAAAACCAGACCCTCCTGCTCAGGTCAAAGTTCGCGGAGTTGAAGGTGGGAGCAGAATGCTCACTGTGTCCTGGTCTTACCCTGCTTCCTGGAAACAGGACAACTTCTTTTCACTCAACTTCCAACTCAGGTACCGGCCTGTGTCTGGGGAAAAGGTGAGAAGAGTGTGTGTTGCTCTTTTCATACAACTAAAGGAACAGAATTGATTTAAATGTTAATAATATTGTGTGTGTGTAGCATCAGATCATAGATACCTTGCAGCTGCTGTCCTATGAGATTCTGGATGTGATACCTCACACTGAATATGAGCTGCAGCTCAGGGCCATAGAGGAGTATCACAACGGAATGTGGAGCGACTGGACTAGCCCGGTTTATGCTCGTACCTGGACAGGTGAGATCTGCCAGACCCGGTGTGGAGACACAACACTTTTTACACACATTTCTACGGTTTGGGCCAAAGCAAGATGTTTAAAATGGAGCGAATAAAAGAAATTGTCAGATGTTGCCTGGTAGGGCTTCACAAATCATTTCCAGGATTGAAGTGGGGATCAATTTTGCTTCCTTTTCTGTATTCTGTGCTGTATTCTTACCCAGTCAGGATAATTATAGAAATGATTCATTTATCAATTTATTCATGCAATTCATTCATGCAAATTATACATTTTTCAACGATTCTGTAATACTTTACTCCAAAAACGTGAATACATTTTTGAAGAGCTGTGCATGCAAGATGAACCTTGAAGTTGGAAGCCTTTGCCAAAAACATACCACATTTTTTTGTACATCATTGCAACTCTTTATACTGTAAAAAGAGATGCTGTGAAGTGTTGCTCATAAATCTGCATATGTCTGTATGTTTTTCAGGGGCAGAACCTACCACATTCTATAATAGTTTGACTCATTTGGTATGTACTGCATTTGTTCCAGAAACTCTGTTATGATTTGCATATTACAGTGTAGAGTAGTTCTGAATCATTAATAGAATGTCCCGTCCCTGTCATTTGGTTTGTAAATTAAAATTCTGATGATCTGTCTTTACAGGAGCCTTTGTGGCCATTTCATGAAAGTTCTGGATTACCGCCTGAAGAAGAAGGCAAGCTCGTGTGTGTGTGTGTGTGTGTGTGTGTGTGTGTGTGTGTGTGTGTGTGTGTGTGTGTGCTGTAGTAATGTTCTGATACACAACACTTCTAAGCCTTGGCAGTGACCAGCTGATGACCAGATTCAAACAGTTGGAACGAGTTACCAGTATAAAATTATTCACACAGAACAAGTCCTGTTCTTAATGCTCATGATGTTATTGGCCTCATTTGCAGTGCTTCTACATGAAAGACGTACTTTTACAGAGGACGTTCGCAATCCAATAAAAAATTGCAATGCTGTGTGGCCATGTTTCAAAATGTACGTTTTCGAGAAAGATATTTCTGGGTATGAAATATGGTATTTTTATGATTTTAAAATAGAACAAACTCAGCATTTGGTTTTATTACACAAGAACCTATGCCACACTGGAACAGGCACCTGAATAAAAAAGTAAATGAAGTTAGTCAGGCTTAGTTATAATGCATGAATGACATGATACTGGTTTAAAATTGAAACAATATGATTATGTGTACTTGGAAAAGCACAAACTGTAATATTAAGTTTCTTTTTTTATTCATAATTAAGATTTTTTTATTATGATGTCACGGTATTGTGTATTAAATCTGTCTGCCTCGCAGGTTCGGGTGTAGATCCGCTGTCCTACATTGCGGGAGATACGCTGCGGTTTCCTTCGCTCTGGGTGTGTGGCGGCTGCGTGTTGATTGTACTCTTCCTGCTTCTTGCTGCATATACCATCAGGTAACACAGTTTCCTTGCTTCCCCCATGTTTTGCTGGATATCTAGTTTTTTTTTTAACCTGTTCATTTTGTAAATTTAGACTTATGACATTATTTAGCCTAAATCTATACCATCTGACATTAACCCTGTGCAAACATAGTAGAAAAATC
Organism: Denticeps clupeoides; assembly: GCF_900700375.1. Lineage (NCBI taxonomy): Eukaryota > Metazoa > Chordata > Actinopteri > Clupeiformes > Denticipitidae > Denticeps > Denticeps clupeoides. Next base: position 32,613,208 of record NC_041710.1, read on the forward strand.
ACATCAGATCAACTAGTGGAAGACCATTTACTATTATTTATCTCAGTGCTAACTTCATTTAAAAAAAACACATTTGTTTGTACATTTGTTGAGTAGAATTGTTGTATTTGTTAATATGTACTATGAATCATGTTTTAGGCTTAAAAAACGTTATATCTACTGTGGCAGGCAAAACTTTGGGCTTCATTGTGAATGGCAGAAGATTAAATAACCAAAAGATGATTTCTTTTATATCGTTTTATTAATTTTTTTAAGCAAGATTATGAGGGAGAAGCCCACTCACTAGATGTTACTCAGCTTTAAAAGATGTTCATGTGTAGAGTATTGAGAAAAGACAAGTTAATGCCTACCTACTGGTACGGTACAGTACAGAGCAGAAGGGTAGAGCCACTGCAGTTTATTTACCTGCTCTCTTTCAGGCACAGGGAGCATTTCCTGTCTAAAATTGGAAAGATTGGTTCACATCCCCCTCAACACCCAGCTAAGGATTCATCTTCTCAGCTGCCTGCACAGGAGCACAATTCCCTTGCTGTGGCTTTATGGCCCACCTCCTCACCACAGCAGCCACGTGACTCTCCGTTGGGAGAGAACATAGCCAGTGATGGTGCCCACTTCCATAACATGGATTATTTCCTGGTGCAGAACGAGTAAGCAAGTTGGAGGAGGAAATTTTCAGATATGTCAAATTCGCTGTCCTACAAGGCCCACTGGGTAACCAGTTCATCCATAATAAGCTTCTCCTGATGCTACCTGATCTGAAAGAGGGAACTGGTCGGTAGTGTATCACTGTTTCAGAGCTTGCCAAAACTCTTCAGGAGAGGAATTTATGGAATTTTATACACCCCCAACTCTTACCCAATCTTGTATCTCTAATAGTGTGACACAGGTTTGTACAGTATTTCAAAGAGAATATAACATTTCATGGATGGAAATGATTATTACGTGTGTAATATGGTTGGGTTTGTTGTGCAGGGGCAGGTCAGTGCCTCTCATAAAAGAAGTCATGCATAAAAAAGCATTTTCAGATTAACCAGATCTTATTTTCATTTTCATTCCCCCATGTGGCTAAACACTAACCAATCAGGAACCAGCTTAGGCTGGTTCAACACCATCTGCACCATTCATCTGTATTGTATCTAGTTACTTTTGTATCTCCTGGAAAGAATAACCATTCATCCATCACATCAAACAAGCCTTTTTTCTGCAAATGTTGCTGTTCTGATACTTGTACTGAGTAATAGTCTTTTAAATATACAGTACTGTGCAAAAGTGTTATATTAAATGCTTTCAAAATGTTTAACAGTGAATGAACAGAAAATAAATGTAAATCAAATGAGTATTTGGTGTGATCACTTTGCCTTTAAAACAATAATCAATTCTTCTAGGTACACTTTTTTTTGACAGATCTCTTCTAGTAGGTTGTTCCAAACATCTTGGAGAACAAACCAAAGTTTTACAGCCTTCCTCAAATCCCTCTGTCTCTTATTGAGATTATGGCCATAACATCCCTCCCAGAACTCCTTGTTCTTCCTTTTATACTTAAGATCATTCTTTACAACATGGGTTTTATGTTTTGGGGTTATTGTTCTGCAGCAGAATAAATTTGGAGCCTGATAATACTGCATGAGGACACCACTCATCCTCACCATCAATCCAGAGTCCCTGGTGCCATATTTCTGCATCACACTGGGTCCTGCCAATTCTGAGCGGATGGCAGTTCTAGACATCTGATTTCAAAGGTGTTGATGTGTTTTTAGTCTTACAAAGTTTGCTTTTACAGTCCTCAACATTGAATGTAATCCTACAAAATCTCTGCATTTGTGCAAGTAAATAAATAATTATTATTTAAATTTATATGACATTACATTTACGACATTTATCAGATTCCATTATTCAGAGATCCTTACAATCAGTAGTGACAGGGACAGTCCCCCTGGAGACACTCAGGGTTAAGTGTCTTGCTCATGGACACAATGTATTTCATTAATGTATCATGTTATATTTAATATTTGTTTATTTACATAAATAATGGCTTACATTCTGATCAATGAAAAGCCAATACAATGAGTCATTTCAATGAAACTTTTATTTTATATTAAATATATTACAATACTGAATGATATTGTAATAAACACAAATATAGACAGTGACCTTTTTAAAACTGTCCTTCTGCGTACAACATACAACAGAAAAAAACAGCATTAAATAGAATTGTACATGAGGACTGGAGATTCTGTTCTGCTCTAAAAAATACACTGGGACAAGCTCGGAAATGTGTGACAGAGGAGGTGGGTCCATATGCAAGGCTTACAAAACCTCTGGTCTGCAGTATTGTAAGTACATTCATGAGAATTTGGAACCTGGGACACCAGAGTAGATCAGGGTGCGGGTCAACACGACGTGTGCCTACATCTGGTCCCCTGCTCAGCATCTCGCGGAGGCTGCCGAGGGAAACGGTCCCACGCAGAGGAGGGCTTCAGGGACAGAGAGAGGGTATTGCTTGAAATACACCGCCTGCCATAAGCTCTTCGGAGAAGTGTGTACGGAGGGAAAGCGAGAGAGTGAGGTCTGCTGGCATGCATTTTTACACACGGCTGTCTCCAGCATCTCTGTCCCTGCCTGGGTCCGTCCTCACAAGTTACAGCTCAGTTGCAGCCGCACATGGGCTGCATAACCGGACGTCGATGGAGGTGTCAAAAGGCAACATAGATGGAAAATAAAACTGAATCAACACAATAACTGTAGTAGCAATAATAATAATAATAATGCACTTAAAATGCTGCTGTTTTTACATCTTAACATAATACAAAGAAAGTGGGAACTTACAAATGTATCTTAAAATACTTATAACTAGTATTATTATTATTACCAGTCATGGCAATGACCATCTCAAGGCTGTCAAGATGTTACTACTAAGATGAGTTATATTGCATACGCCGAAGCTGAGGAAAATATATGCACATATGAATACCGGTGAATACAGGACACCGTCATGAAACACTAAGACGACTCACGCCAGCGTTGTCGATTCTCCATGCCCAGCCCTTCTCTCTAGCATCTCTGTAGCTTTCACATAGCAACATGTACAGAACAAAGTCATCTAATAAAATCCTGTTCTACTGGAATAAAAATCCTTATTATGGGGGCACAGCTTTCTTACGCTAAGTTCTGGTATCCATTCAAAAAAACTGAATTCAAGCCAAAATGTACATAAATGGATAGATAAATACTAATAAATACAAAATAAAGAGTATGATAATTACACCTCGTTTTGCCTCTATACTGACTTGTTATTTATCTCAGGGGGTCGCTGAATATATTAAATCTTTTTTTAATAGACCGATCTGATTCTGTCCATATTTAGAAGTTGTCTGCCATCACCCATATGAAGAACAAGACTGTCGGATGGTCCTTTATTACAGCAATGAGGTCTATAGGTACACCTATAGATACAGATACTCGTAGTTTATTTTATGCCTTTAAAAGGCAGGACATACAGAGCTATTAACATGGCAATCACAGATCAGTTTCAGGACATGTTCATCATGGACGGACTGCAGATACAATCATCACAGCTTTCACAGCTTATCAGTGGAGCGTACGGTGGGTGAAAGCAACGTTTCATTTTATTACACCAGAGACAAAGCCTCTACAGTCACTCAGAGAAGAATCCAAAGACAAAGACACACAGAACAACAGGCTAAAAAAGCAAACGTTCCTAAATACACCTACAGTATCCAAAGAGGTAAGGGCAAAATGTCATTTATTTCCCCTTACTCAATAAAGAAATGTCTCTAAACAAAACCTCCAGTCTCTTTGAACATTGACCTTTACATATCTACAGAAACCGTGAAGAAAGAGGAAAGTCAGAGGGGGTGCTGCTGCGGTCGAGAGAGAAAGGTACGTCACACAGGTCAGCCCTTCATAACATGCAGTCCCTTATAATGTATTCGTTCACGAAAGAAAGAATTTTCTCTTCTTTTAACACTAAGATGAGTGGGTTAAACAGGTAAGCCTCATGCATACAATGCTTTGCTTCTACAACGAACACGTGCTTTTTACCCTTCACCTAAACATCTGCCTCGCGTTCCCCTGTCACAACCTGCTCAGCAATCAGGCCAGGCGTTTGGGAGGAGGGTCAAATTCTTGTGGTCAAATTTCCTGGGGGTGGGAGGTAGCCCACCTTAGCATGAGCATGTGTCATCTTGGACTCTTGGGATCTCTGGGGGTGTGTGATCTTTGTAAAAAGCTGCCTCGAGGCACTGGCCATTATGAAAAGCGTCATAGAAACAAAAGTGACTTGGAATTGAATAGCATCGTGTTGGTGATGGGCTGCAGCGGTGTGGGGCTGGGGGAGGAGCGAAAACACCACAGCGGCCTTCGCTGTCCTGGAGGACGTTTCACCTCTTCTTCGCGTCTCCCCCCTCTGTCTTTTTATTTATACCTGCTGTTGTTTTTCTCACTGGTCTACTTTTGTTCCCGTGTTCTTAATTAGTATAAAAGCAGACAGAAATGTAGTTCTTAAGATCTGCAGGGTTACACAAGGAGTCGGCTTATATTGATGTTTCCCAGAGCTGAAAGAAAATAGGGTGAGAGACAGGATGAGAAACACAGACAAATGGCTAAACAAGCTTTGCTTGATTATAATTTCAATTATAATCTCAAAAAAGTATCACCATTATCACCTGCATTAAAAAAAACAGCAGCATAGGTCTACTGAGCTAATTTGCATGGGGCAATTTTATTCCTAATATAAATATTATTTATTGCTGACTGTCATCAACACAGTGAGGATATTAAGCGTACAACTAACTTTCTGGAATAAAGTAAACTGCGTTTAAACAGCAGTATTGAATATTACCAATCATCACCCCATCACCACTAGAGGGAGTCTGAGTAAGCGAGTGGGTTTGTTATCGGGATGTGTGTCGTATATAGGGGGTCGGGGCTCACCCTGGCACTCTGTCGGTTGGCTTTCCGCTCCTCATCAGGCAGTGGGGGGAGAGGGTAGGGGTAGCGCCGGCTGGAGGCGATCGACCCTGTAGATGAGGTTGGTGACTTTGCAGGAGATAATGTCCTGTGGGGCACGACACAGTCTGTCTCAAATTCATGACAGTCAAGATCAATACACCTTCTGAGACCAGAGACTCTCTTTTTTTTCTCCACTCAAGGTAACCATCGACCCACATGCCTTCACATGCCTCCACCTTCTCTGATGTGCTGTTGAGGGAATATTCAGCATCGCAGAACACACTGGTTTACTCTGCATTATACATCCATCCAACTCACAGCAGGAGACAGTTTCTTCATTGTCTTAGAGGCTCAGAGCCAAACATGGACAAGAAGAGCACAGATGGGATTCCAACCTGTGATGTAACCCAGAGCTACTCCAATGCTGGGTGTTTAATCCCTTCACAGTTTAAATGACATCAATCAGAAACATGGAAGACATGAGGAGGGGAGTCAAACCAGACCAGGGTGGACATCTTACTACACAAGTAGCACAGAAGAGCAAAGGTCCAGGAGAGCACAAGCAAGGAGCAAAAACATATACACACAAATATACTCTGTACATGCAGATGCAGGGAGACATATATACAGTGGTGCTTGAAAATTTGTGAGGACTTTTCCAAATTTCAAAGTAGATTAAAAAGTGGACAAACTAATCAAAGAAGACAAAACCTTTGAGACCTCACACTGGATATTGTGTAGAGTGGCGTTCATCTTGCCAAAGGACATTGCTGCTTTAGAAGAGGACCAACGCTCGGCTACTCAATCAATTCCTGGCCCAAAAGGGATGACTAATGAGAAGAGGTTGGCTGAAATGGCACAGAGCAAACCAAAGAGTGACATGATCCAGCCAACCAGGCAATGAACCATTATTCCTAAATCAGGAACCCGTGGCCATTGCTTGAGATTAGCATGGAAACACTATAGTCTGGACCTGAGAAAGAACTGATATGATAGTTATCGTATGTACTGTAACAGCGCAGTACGGAGGTAGTGCAAGCTAAAAATGCTTTAAATGCTTTGAGAATTGTATGAGATCTTAGCTACTTAATAGCCCCTGTGTGGGCTTCAATTGTCTCCTCTAGTTAGTTATTATGTAATTTTGAGGACAAACCTGCGTCAACCTCTAGGATTATCAATTCATTTGAAGGTGATAGTAGAATCAATTATGTTCTTTCAAGGGTACATCAATCAGGATAACCAGTTTCTAACCTGTTGTATTAAAAAGATTAAGGTTCTATCAAAGAGAGCTAGTAGCCTAGTGGCTAAGACCAGTGGTTCCCAACCATTTTCCCTGAAGCCCCCCTGCCTGTGTCCAATATAAGCCAGGACAGTCTCAGGCCAAGATATACAGATCTAGTTTATATAGTATACCGAATTATACAGTCTTTGGGTGTTTTATTTAGATTTTACTAATTTTACATTTACTAAAAATAATTTTGGTAACCTCTGTGCAAATACAATTCTGCGCCCCTCCAGTGATCTCTGCCCAATGAACACAAAGAGCAGAAACTCTGTGCTTGGGAGGGTTGGAAGAAGAAACTCGCTGATATCAATAAATCTGGAAGGCGCTCATAAACTTTCAAGCAGAACTGTTAGGACAGTGAAGGTAAAGACGCACAAATTATGAAAATTGCAAAGCATGAAAACCTCAGGGTTACAGTGCTGGTTGCTGACACAAAACACAGCAAAGAGAATTTTATCAAGGTTTATTTGTTTGGAGGACCATTGCGGCTGGGTAACACCTCACACTCGCTGTGCAGAAATGCATGTCCCAGGAATGGGTACGAGTGGTGATTAAGAACAGCATGGTCATCATCTCATAGTTCTATATCAACTGGATGAACTTCTCTATTCGGGAGAATTTTGTGGTCCTACAAGCTTATCATGCAAGTAAAAGAGCACAAATGCAAAAATGATGCTGAAAGCAAGATTGTGTTTAGTAATTAGAACCTGACTGTGCTCTAGATAACACAACGCAAACAGCTAAACTGTTTCTAAAAAAAAAAAAAAAAAAAAAACCTTGAATTTTCTGTTCATACCTTCAAGAACCAAAAGATGCCCAAATGAAAGAGCTGGGATAAGCAACGCAGAAAAAAAACACTAAAACAAGAACTGGGAGGAGAAGGCAAAGTGATCTGTGACGGTACCTAAGGTAGGGTCCTTCTGTGTTTTTATTGACATCCGTCACCCATTTAGTTACATAATACTCAGTTTGGACGCAAGGGGTTAAAAACCTGCAGGATGGGGCAGGGAGGAAGTTGGGGCAATCATGGGCACAGGAAGAGAGAGAACACAGAAGAAGAGAAAGAGGGAGAGGATATTGCGTAAGAGAGAAGAGGACTGCTCCAGTCTTCTTGCATGAGCACCAAGATGCAAGCGAGTTAGCAGCGGGTAACAATGGCCTTCCATTAGTGGGAGATCTGACATGTTTAATAGTGTTTTAAGTGCACTGACGCATTTACAGATCTGCATTCAGATGCAGCAAAAATAATAATTTGCATTTTGGTTTGGATCATTTTTCCCTCCAAGCAGTAATGCAGTGATATATTGGACTCATGCTTCTAAAATCATATGCAAAAGAGGAGGATGATGAGAAGCTCAAACATTCATATAGACAAAAGGTGTAGATCATGTTTGTATATGCAAACAACTGCATCAATTACACAGAGAATATTCAATAAGTTTAGACCATGATGTACTGCTCTAACCAAATGTAACAAAGGCCTCATACTAGACTGCCAAGTGCATATGATGACAGCCAGTCTTAATTTATGTTTTTTATGTTCCCATCTCATCGATGAACACTTTCACTGTTGAAAAGGCAGCTGTATTTCACATCAGAAATCTCATGCTAGTGCTATGAATGCTTACACATTTACAAACACAAAACACAAACTTACTCAGTGGAGTTGGACCGTGGCCGGAACTTTTTGCCTTTAAGCTTTTTGCGATTTCCACTCAGATTTCCTGAAGAAATAAAGGCACATCATGAAAACAGTGAGTGTTGCTATGCAATTTTATAGATTTCTGATCAATCGACTTCACATTAGAAGCCATCCATGTATGTTCTTTGTTGTCAGCTTTAGAGAAGAGAAGTGAAGCTGCACTGCTGATCGTGATGACGAAACACCCCATCAGCACCTTCGTTTGCACTGACAGCAAACATACCCTTATTTTCAGACCGTCTGCAGTCTTTATCTACTGTACCTCCTGGATAAAGACCCTGCTCCTATAGTTTGGGGAGCAGATTAAAATGCAGAGGACAAACGTGTGTACTAGCTGTTTATCACAATGACAAAATCAATCACTTTAGAAGTGTAGTAAGCCTGAAGATGATGTAACATGGGTACTCAGTAAAACAGAACTCACCAGTCTGTTACTATGCAGTCAAGCAAGATGGAGACCAAACATTGATGAGGGAAACAAAAATATTACAGCCCTAATGGAGACGACAGACAGACAAAATGCACTTTAATCTGATGAAAGTTGCTTTTTTCACCTTGCCATGAGTTGCTCCTGGGTCGCCCATTCTCACAGACGTCTGAATGTTTGGCATCTGGAATCCTCTCACTCCATGAGTGTGAAAGACCGTTTGATCTTTAGAACAAAGCAACAAAGACCAAGAATGCATGTTAGATCAAAACTATAATGTTAATAAAGGATATTTGGAGAACACAGGAATCAAAGGTTACAGACTAAAACGCTATGTACTGTCGTGGCCAAAAGTTTTGAGAATGACACATACTGGTTTTCACAAAGTTTGCTGCATCTGTGTTTTTAGATCTATTTGTCAGTTGTTTCTGTGTTGTATCAAAATTACAAGAATTTTATACGTTATAAGCAAAGAGTCAATATTTGCAGTGTTTTTCAAGACCTCTGCAGTTCACCCTGACATGCTGTCAATCAACTTCTGGGCAAAAATCCTGACTGATGTAACCCATTCCTTCATAATCAGTGCTAGGAGAATTTGTGGGTTTTTGTTTGTCTACACTCCTCTTGAGAGTTGACTACAAGTTCTCAGTTGGATTAAGGTCCAGGGAGTTTCCTGGCCATGGACTCAAAATGACAATGTTTTGTTCCCTGAGCCACTTAGTTCTCACTTTGGCTTTATGGCTCAGTGCTCCGTCATGCTGGAATAGGCATTGTTCTTCACCAAACTGTTCTTGGATGGTTGGGAGAAGTTGCTGTCGGAGGATGTATTGGTACCATTCTTTATTCATGGCTGCGTTCTTAGTTAAAATTGTGAGCGAGCCCACTCGCTTGGATGAGAAGCAGTCGCACACATGAATGGTCTCAGGATGCTTTACTGTTGGCACGAGACAGCGCTCACCTTTTCTTCTCCGGACAATAATTTTTCCAGATGCCCCGAACAATCGAAAAGTGGCTTCATCAGAGAAAATGACTAATCCAGTCCTCAGCAGTCCAATCCCTGTACTTGTTGCAGAATATCAGTCTGTTCTTGGTGTTTTTCTTGGAGAGAAGTGGCTTCTTTGCTGCCCCTCTTGACACCAGACCATCCTCCAAAAGTCTTCACTTCACTGTGTGTGCAGATGCCCTCACACCTGCATGTTGCCATTCCTGAGCAAGCTCTGCACTGGTGGAACCCCTATCCTGCAGCTGAATTGCAATTCATCCAATCTCTCTACATAACATTCTGGAGTATTTGCAAATTGCCATAATAAAGACAGATGCAGCAAATGTTGTGAAAACCAGTACTTGTGTACTTCTCAAAACCTTTGGTCACTTCTTTACTAGGTGACCTTTTCTTACTGCATTCAAGATCTAACGCCTTCTTACAGTAATCACTTCTTCAGTGAGTTCCTTCTTCAAACACAAACACAGACACACATACAGAGAAGGGTTCAATGTCAAGGACATGAGAGCATGAAACACCACAGAGGGGATAAAAAAAGGAGATGTAGACAGAAAGAACCCATGAGGAATGACAGGATGGGGCAGTGGTCCTCTCTCACAGGTCAAGCACCAGGCTGGACCAGAATGATGGGTGAAAAGACACTTTTTTTTTCATACATTTTATTTTATATATCCTTCAGCCAAATTGTTTTTGTCTATCTTTGCTGTCATGTAAGAAGGAAATCACATTTTCTAAGTAAAGTGAGCTTTGAGGAAAAATTATTTGACAGCACAGGCCAGTTGGGGGACATTAAATTTTCATTATAATCAGACATAACAATCATGTCTATTTTATTGATTAATTGTAATTTAAAAAAAATAATTCATGTTAATGGTGATATTTTGCATGTGTTCATTTATTTCTCTTTAAAAATCTAGACCATTCTGAAATGTGACCTTGGTTTGTTTATGATTAAAGTATTCAATATATTATTATCTGACAAAAGTAATGTTAAATGATCCTTGAGAAGTTTCCACATTTTGACATAACTCCATCCCCCATGCCATGCAAACCATGAGCTTAAGCTGAGGCAAGGACAGTGACTTAAAAGCGCGGTAATGTGCTGTTTTTACTTACATTTGTGGTAGAACCTAAATAAACAACTTAGTAAAAACTGGACATGCAAAAGAGAAAGCGTGGTGGAGAAAGCCATAAGTTCAGCATTAACCCCCAGAAAAGGTCGTGAAGATGAAGATGATGTTAATGCAGATGAAGGTGGGGGCACACCTGAAGCCAAACAGAGAAATGTTTTGGCTGATGGAGGGGATGGAGTGGATGAATGAGCAGGAGAAGGTCTGAAGATGTGACAGGTAGGCAGACCTCTTCTTGGAACTGCTGCCTGAATTGGAGCTCACGCCCTGAGGCACATCACTGTAGAACGAATCTCCATCTCCCGGCTTCTTCACATAGTCACCTGGGGGCATCTGGCTGCATGCACACATGGCATCAAACATCGTTGTTTCCACAATTTATCCACATCAATCAAACATGGCTTGCACAATGAATGAGTTGTTCTTTTTCAGCACCAGCTATTTGGACCCTCAACAGTAAAGAACACTGAGAGAGAGAATATTCAAATTCGGTAACACCTTTTCATTTGAATGTACTGCAGCCACTTGTCAATCACTTTCTGCAAATGTCTTAGCCATGTCTTTTACAAATTAACAGAAGAACATCAAAAACTATTTTCTGCAGACATCATTAAACAAGTTGATTTAGGCACAGTAAATATGAAGACCATTCTGAATAGAAAAATGACATTAAAAAAATGACATTTTGTCATTCATTGATGCTTTACACCTATGTATGGACCTATGTATGCTACAAAGTGTGCCAGCAGTGTATGTGCACATTAACTCCTTCTCAACAATTTACAGTTGAAATGAAATATATAAGCCAGAAATTGTCCAATAAACACATTCAATCTCACCTCGTTTTATCTTTGGTGACTTGCAATGCATTTAAAGGCTAGAGAATGGGACAGTAGCTAGAATGCTTTCTGACATTTTTTCAAAATCCTATGAAATCTCTGAGCTCTTCAACACGACACGCTCCGCATGGCCGTACATTTGATTTTGTGCAGCTTTTAGTGTGTGGTTGTATTTTTAGTTTTTAATATTATCTTCATCTAAACAAATTTCTTTCAATGAAGGGTTGGCTTTTATCTTAAATAAAGCTACTAAAAAGACTTACCATAACCCTTTTTACCAGTTTCAAGGGGTGTCAGTAACTGTCGAACATCACAATTACAAAAACCCACACACACACAGTTGTCAGAAAAATGAACAGACCGACAGAATCTCCTGTGAACTTCAGACTCTTCATATCTGCGCTGCCTGTAGCTCCTGCACACACACACACACACACACACACATTTATTTGAGGTGGTTATCTGTAACATTTTAAAGGTTCTCAGAAGTAGAGAGATGACAAACAACAGCATCTGTAAAAATCATTATTAGTTATGCTGTTTCATTTTGTTACACCATGCTGCTCATTATCCTGTTATGTATGGGTGGGACTCACTTGTAGCCCCAGACAGAGATTGCCAGGATGAGCGCAAGAACCAGGAAGGATCCGGTGATAGCACCGATGATGAGGTTAGTGCTGACCACATCTGCAGGAGATACAACAGTGGTTTGTGTGAGGAACCATGACAACACAATAAATTTGATGTGGCTTACTAATGCTTCATTTTAATTATTAGATAGATAGATTAATAGATTGTCAGGTATGAAAAGGGATGTTTGGCAAACACATATGACTGTGATTGTCAGATTATGGAATAGTTGAAGACTATTCCAAAGGAGACAGGAATATTCTTATCAGATTTGATCATATTTTATCATAGGTTTGGTGCTGTGGGTCCAGAAGTAAGCAGATTCTCAGATAATCTCAGATCTATTGTAGTTTCCAGTACATGACATATATGGATCAGTGAAAAATGTACTCTGAGCCTTCATCTTAGAATTTCTCGCGTTCTACCACGCATTTCCCAATCCTGAAGAACAGAGTCACGTTACTCATGTGGAACCTGATAATGTTCTGGTGGGTGTGGACAGGGACAGCAGGTTCCCTGGAACGGAATCTCCATGATCTCCTTACCAATGACCATGCCACAAGACATTCACAGGTTATTCTTACATCCCACTCAATACCAAGAGAAATACAAAGTCAGTGGAGTAAGGAAAGAGTAGGAGAGGTGGGAAAAAAATGGCAACACAGACAGACAAACACTCATCAAACAACAAAGAAGAACTCAAACGTGACCTCACCCAGCAAAAGACTGCCGACAAAGAATGAGTGAGCGAGAAAACGAGCACTACAAAAAAAGAAATAAAATGAACCCATGAAGAAGCTGCAGATGAATGTGATGAACTGAAATTAAACAGACAACTCTTCATCTCCATCTCTACGAAAAGTCTGTGTGTTGGACGTCTTTACCTTGCGACGGAGGGGTGGGACGAGCAGTGAGCGAGCTAAGAGGATACGTGGAGTTGCAGTCATCACCAGTCCATCCCAAATGACACACACACCTCAGCTCATTACTGCACACCTATCGGGGCGAAGAAGAGACGTCACCTTCCACTACAGTAAAATACACACTTGTGAAGGGACTATGACTGTGTGTCTATGCTGCAGTGGCAAAAGTCAATTGGCTTTTCAGCTCATTCTGTAAGAAAATCACATGTTAAACTATGATAAATCACTGTGAACGTGAATAGTGAATTGTCTTGATTCATGCATTGAGTGTATTGATGCATCCCAAATTTATATGTTGAGAAATAGAACACACAGAAACATAGATAGGCAGAGCGACAGACACATACTCCATGTCCTGAGCAGATGATCTTTTCGGTGGTGCCGGGGCAGGTGCTGAAGTTAAACTCTTGCACTGGGAGGCACCGGTGGTTGAAACACACCCTGTCTGTCCCACAAGCGGTCCCATCCTCCACATAACCCAGGTCTGTGTCCCCATCAATCAGCACGTGGCCCCCACTGCAGTCAGAATCGCACAGAAAGAAAAGGCACTGGCATCTAAAGCATGAGCATTCTGGGGGGCCGTATATGTGCATATTAGTGCTCTTTTAATAACATATCAATAATGAACAATGTTGCAGGTTTAGATTTGATCATACTTCTGCATGCCTTGGCTGTACATCTGATCTCTGGCTGAGGAACAGGATGTTTGTGATTGAAAAGGCATGAGAAGAGTGTTTGAGTGTAAAGGTGCACCTGCAGTCTAGTGATGCACTGTGCTGGGCCACACTGAACGACGTCAAGCCTCCCTGCAGCTCCCCCAGTCGAGGGGCGGGGGAAATATTGGAGCACAGCAGATACCCACAGTGAACATCCCTACACACACAGAGAGACAGAGAAAAAAAGCAGAACACGATGAAGCAGAACAGAACACGACAGAACAGAATAAAACCAAACAGAATGTAGAGGCTCACAGTTTTTTGCACTGTATCCATGTGTCCCTATCCTTGCCACAGTTGCCTTTTTCGGTCCCTTCGATGTTCAGCTTCTCATAGCAAAACTTGTCAGCAGCTGTTGCCTCTAGAGAGACACAAATACACACGAACAGCACAATTTGAATCATCTGAACAGCATGGCATGGAAATCTAAATTGTGTGAATCTCAGAAGAAGGGGTTTTGGTCAGGATTGGCTCCAGGTGAGATTGCCAGCTGGGGTCAATCTGGACAACTGTTAAAAGTCTGTGGCTCCGCCCCTCTGCAGCGGCAACATTTTGGTGAATTCTGAGGTGAACTTGACCTGGAAACTTTGTGTTTGAGTTTTGAGTTCTGGCAATCGTGGGCTAGTTTGTGTTTTCCCCTTTATTCCCCGTTTACGGCCATTGAGCCTGGTTTTGTTTCAGTTCCTTTATTGTTATAAATAAAATCCCTTTCCCAGAATGTCTCGTCTCTGCGCTTCCCTCCCCTGTCAGCTCGCTGACGTGACAGCTTTAATTGGCAATTTGACAACTAACTAAAACATTACTGATCATTTTTAGGTTTGGCAACTAACTAAAGCATCACTTACCATTTTTAAATGAATCTAGCACATAAAGAGGCGTGGTGCATAAAATGCAGAAGATTAAAACAATTTAGCGATAACATGAAAGATAAATGCAACTCACTCTCTCCCCATATAAATTTGCACTGACGGTCCTTAGTTTTGCATCGTCCATTGAAACATCGTCCCTGATAAAAAGAAAGCACAACAACTTGCATCAACTTCCTTTATCATTATAAGCATTGTCAATTAATAATTTCATTACTTTAAATTTATATTGATACTGATAACTCTTGAAGTACCATGACATTTAATCAAACTCATAAATCAACATTACTATATACTGATAATATTGAATAGTGATAATAGTAAAGAATCCACATACAAAACCACTTTCAAAATGATGTGAGTTTGCTGGATGAGGTATTTCTACCTGACTACATTGAATTATAATACAATAGTGATAATGGTGTGGAAAGCACTGCTCTCCTGTTACCCTTTAGATTAGATAAAAATGAGTAAATCCTCAAGTATTATTACATTCCGATCCATTTCTGGCATAATTAAATGTGATAAACATATGTGATAACCTATGCTTTACAATAAACCTGTAGCTTTACAGTTTATATTTACCTGATCCTTCTCACATGTGTAACCATCCATCTTGTGTACATTAGGTGGACACTGCAAAATCAAAGACAAACAAATAGTAGTTCTTTATAAAGACCATTGATACCAAGAAAAGTAACAATCACAAGTATATCACCGTCTATATGACCATCTATCAAAATAACAAGGCTCCGGCTCACTCACTTTTTGACTGATTTCAATAGGATCAGTGTCATGAATGCACCATAAGCACAATGGACAGAGGTTCTGGCATAAAAAGTCATACATTTTTAGGGAATTAATGCTGCATATATAACAAAACAATGCATTTTAAACCAGAATAATTATTTGTAATTACTTACACATTTCAGGTCACAGTTTAAATTCACTATACCTTTACTGATATGTGCTTTTAACAATAATGAGTGGAATTTTATTTTCAAGCTTCATCTATGGATCCATGGACCATGGATCAGTTGTCAGAATGTTCAGTGCAACATGACTGGCGCACGTCAGATAGGAAGCAGCACCCTCACCTGGCTGGAGTTGCCTGTGCAGTTCTCTGGGATGTCACAGTCATTCACTGCCTCTCTGCACACGACATCCATTAGTTGCATCTACGCACAAGATTTCATGAAAACATATATTCTCAAACAACGAACACACACACACACACACACACACGCACACACACACCTGGCAGTTTCTGCAGCAGAGCCCATTGCTACACTTGGAACTTTGGGTGAGTGTGCACTTCTTACAGCAGCTCTCTCCCTCTCTCTGGCACTCCTGGAAGACAAAAGACAGGTGTCCTCACCAAACCCATCCCACCCACATCCCCGCACATCCACTCCATTTCACTCAGCACATTTCTACAGACACTAGGCACCATCCTGTGTTCCTCCAGTCTGCAACTGCTGGCTGTACCATGCTTATGAGTATTAGAAAACAAAACCAGGTGTGAAATTGCAGATGGGAACTGGACAAAGACAGTAATTAGATGGTGGGGGTGTGAAGGGAGAATGTGACATAGGATGGAAATGGCCTAGTGGCTAATACACTCACTCACATGTAAACCAGAAGACCATTGAGTCCCCAATTTCTACCATTGTGTCCCTGAGCAAAACACTTAACCATGAGGGGATCCCTGAGGGGATTGTCCCTGTCACTACTGGTTGTAAGTAGCTCTGGATAAATGCCAAAAATGTAAATGTAATGCCAGACGGAGGAATGTCTGGGGAGGGAAATTAAGCTACTCACTGCTGGAGTTCCACAGTCACACTCCTCCCCTGGCTCCACAAAACCATTTCCACAGTCTGGAGGGTCCAACAACTGCAATTTACAAGAAAAAGTGTCAGGAAAGGACAACAATGACACAAAGAACACTCTAATACACAACTGCCACCTTTGCTGGCTTGTTGAAGAGACAAGCTCCTCCTCCGCTGTTGAGGAAGTTGTGGTACTCCTCCACGTTGCAATCGGAGAAGCGCTTGGGCAGGAAGAAGCTGTCAGACACAACCAAACATTACTGCAGTTACAGCTCACACATGAACGCAGCAGTAGCGGAACAAGAGACGACTGGAATGACCTCACATGACCCCAGATAAATGCCAATCTGCCATCATGAGGGTTGTGTTAAGTACAGCCTACAGGGTCCCAGATTGCAAATTAGTTCTAATTACATTAAGTTACAAAATCCCAACTTAATTACAAAATTGAAAGTAAAGATATTTCTGCATTTTCATATAAAAAAGAAAATATATATTTTCCAGCCTGTTGGACTTATCAGCACAACAAGGACGTAGACCCCACATTTGTTTTCTGTATGCACCATGAAAATTAGCATACTGTACAAGCTGTACTTTAAACACAAGACGCACAGGATAGCAGAGAGCATTCAGAGGAGAGCGTCCCTCACACACCATATGATTTCCCCGCTACCGCGCACACGCACACACACACACACACACACAAACACTGATTCTTAGGCATGCCTGCAATAGCACACTGCTGTATCTTCACTGACCCCGAACAATCCCCTATACTGTCCTACATGGACACAGTGTGTTGTAGTGCAATGCTGTAACTGTTACAGCATGTTGAGATTTGCGGCGATGAAGCAGAGCACCTGCAGATAAACTGGGAAAATGCACCATGCAACAGAAGTGCTGCACGCATCATTAAAGTCTTCATCCATAACAATAACTCATCAGTTAATGATGTGTGTATGTTAAAACAAAAATTGGAATTTCACTTTGTGTTGTTATGTGGGAACGATTAAGATTAACAGTTTTTGTAAAATGATTTGGGTTTCAATAACCAGAGAAAGGGATGGGATAAAGTCATACACACACACACACACACACACACACACAAAATTGAGTCTCAGGCTGTACTGTGATCTGAATCCACATGAGCATTGAATAGTAAGAGTACAAAGACCCAATTCTAAACACCACATGGCTGACCAGAGAATACTTACAGGAATACACTACCAGTCTGGACGCCTCTACTAAGTTTTTTGCATTATAGAACAAAACTGATGACACAGGACTATGAAACAACACATATGAGGTTATGTAATATACACAAAAACAGCAAATAAGGCAAAAATCTTAACATTTGCATCTGTCCAAAACAGTATTTTACACTCATGTCTCTCCACCACCTTGGAGATGGACAACGGGGACGGTTTCCAACAGTCCTGAAGGTTTATGCTGAACACTTTCTTATCATTCACTCTTGTTAATGTGCATCGCATCAAGCGGCTTTTGATGATAACAATAGAGAGCAAACAGATTCATTAAACATACTTTGCTTTGTACAGATACAAAAAATACTAAATGTGTTTCTTCAAACTCCATCAAGTCTCCATAACCACCACAGAGTAGATCCCTACAAACTTTTGACTGGTAGCATATAAGATTTTCTAATATTTAATGTGAGAAGGAGGCTCATAACTGGCTCATACATTTCAGGTCAAATATAAAATACTACAAGCACCTCTGTGCTTCCTTTTTTATTGAAGACTTTCTGGGAAATGACCAGTCACTCTACTCAGATATCAGTATCCTAAAACAGTGTATTTGAGAACATGGCTGTCTTTCACCAGCATCTTACAACTAATCTTACACAAAGATTATTTTGCATTTCACATGACGATCGCAGTCGAGGATTCCCTGCTCAACTCACCAACGACTCACATCACTCTCATGTGTTAAAAATCTCAGTCAGTTCAGCCTGACTTTCAACAATAGAAATCCCAGGTCAACATGTAAAGAAGTGCTTAGACAGAATTTAAAGAGCTTTAAAGAGCTTTACATTTTTTAAATCCCACTTTCACTGTGCTATCTTTATACAGTACTTCAGTGTTCCTTGTTTGATGATTGTATTGAAAATTTGACCTTTTCCCAGGCCTCCATACGAAGGGCCTTTCATGTGGATGTCCAAGAACACTGCTCAAAGCCGACTTTATCCAGAAATATGCAGGTCAAAACAGGAAACACAACCAAACAGCTTGTTCTGAAGGGACAGAAAACAGGAGGGATGAACTGGCCGAAATTATGATGGTGCAGACTGGTTTGACCACTTGCTTTTCAGCACTTTCAGCAGCTCCTGCCCAAACTCCTAATGCAGTCTAATGAGTCTCTTTCCTCCCTGTCTACTGCATCTGTCCATCTTCTCTGCTACTGTGGTGTCTCCAGACTGAATCGTTATCTAATTACTGGCCTCTCCGTTCCGAGAGCAACATTTCAACGTGATCTGCCGAATCAATAATCATCCTCAATCCCCACTGGTGTTGTAGTGTAACAGCCTTGATAAGGACAGACGGGGGTCTGTCGGGTGATCAGCACACGCTCACATACAGAGGATTAGTGATTCCGGTGATCACACATGCACCAGGGGAATGAACACAGACATGATTCACCCATGGAGGAGAGGGTCAGTTCATCATTGAACACGATTGTCTAAAGCCCCATTGGGAGCTACTTTCATACAGAAGGTAATAGAAGCACAGAGAATTCCGATCTGATCTGAAGTGCCCGATTTGGTCAGAGGTCAGATGAGGGCTTAACCGTCTGTTACTAGGTTTACAAGATCTTACACTATATGGTCAAAAGTATGGAGACATCCGACCATCCCACCTTTGCTGCACACCTGTCACTCCCTGTTGAGCAGGCCGCTCCAAACCGTATTTTCAACTGCGTTCCCACCCAACCTCCATCTGACTGAACAAACCTGCATGCAGAAAGCCACTCCAGGATATTCTAAATGTTATGCATCTGTCTGGTTGTCCATATACTTTTGACCATACAGGACCACTTCACATTCATGCTTGAAAACTACAGATGACCCTCTTACAAAAAAGAACTGCATTAGGGATGGGTATCAATAGCCGGTCCTGCAGCAATAACCCAGGGCGAGATGTTAAACTGAAGGGATATTTAATAAAGGTGAATGATAAATGTTGCTCCTATAATCACCTCTTCAGAGGTGTATTGCCCTTAAACAATGGGTGATTAGATCTTCATTCGTTTTTTTTTTTTAAGAGACAACAGTAGCAAAACGTAAATGTATGTAAACTAGTAAACGTATGTCACTGAGCTGCAGAAGAAAGTATATTTTTAAAGCATTAATAAACATAGTTTTTTTCTTTTCTTCCAATCAGAACCATACCCATCCCTAATCTACATGTAGTTGGTCACTCAATAGGCACATCTTGATAACAGAAACCCAGGCACCATGTGGTCTCAGATCTCATTTTTTGTCAGATTTGATCTCTGATTCAGTCATATTTCTCTGTAAAATTGTCCAGAACCTTAACTGATATGTATAAAATATTGTATAAATGATGGTTATATAGTGGGATTTTGTGCTTCTGTTGGATGAATGGGAATGACATTGGACATCGTTTCAATCGGTTGTGGATGATGTTGGGTGCCTTGCTCCACCCATAGTCAACAACAGCCAAACTACAGTCTTTCACTGTCAAAATGATCAACTATTGAAAAAAAGAGAGTTTAAAAATACAGAGCATGCTATAGCACTCTGGATTTTTCTCTCTCACACCGGCGGAGCATCGAGGCACCAGGCCATGACGTTGTACGATGGAACCAGAAGGGTTGCGGTGACTGACAACCCTTCGAAAACAGCCGATTGGTTGAAACTGCAACATGTGGTGTGTCACAGCCAAGCTCCTGCTCACCTGCTGAGCCTTGGTTGACAGGTAGTGCACAATACATTAAAGAAGAAAGGAATAAACAAACACACACTCATTCTCTCTGTCTCACAAACACACACTTATGAGGATGGTGATGACCTGTTCACATGAGGCAATGAAACAATGGCTATTATTGAAGTCAACAAGAAAACTTATTCCTGTCAACAGGTCACCATACAATGGAGCACTGCAAAAATTTCAATTTTCACAACTTAATAACATGGTTGTGATAACCTAGCACTGCAGTCCATGTGCAGTCTGCACAAGACGATTCACAAAAATAAATCCAAATACGTAACATTTCCCTCCTCATGCTGAATAACAAAGGGGACACTGAAGTGCATTACAACGATTAGTTAATACTGTCACTCTGATGTGTTGTTTATGTTTCACAATATAATTACATAAAAATGGAACTGTATGCTTGTGTTCTCACATTGATGTGTGTATCATGCACCATTTACACCCACCTAACCAGGCAAATTATTTTCTTAATAAAGTAAGAGTGAAATACTGAGGCCTGTGACATCTGACCTGATTATTGTTGGTCAAGTGCATTGCATAGCAATGTATCAAAGGCCATGTATGTTAGAAAATAAAAAGTATGCTGATTGCATTATTAAAATCTGGTAAGATTGTCAAGAGATTCACATAATCTGATTTGGCATGTACCACCTTTTTCCTGATTAGTTAATTCAGTTGAGCATGTTTCTCCTGGAGGGTCAGATAAAATCTGCATATAACAGGTTGATCTTATCATTCTTACCAGGGCACTGCTTCATTCAGTCCTTATATCAGTTTCATATTCTATAGCCAGTTTGAGCAAAACATTCCCACATATTCAGCAGGAAGAGAGAAATTGGGTTGAGATTTTGAAAACTTTCTGCAAGGCACAGTAAATATAACATACAAAGATCAGACTTCAAATTGAAATGTTAGCAGTGGATTTCCAATGCAAACAGACATTAATGCCATTTAGAGTCATATTAATGAACTAATTTACGCAGTCAAGCCCAACGGTGTAAAAAAAGTTTTTGTAGAGTTTTCTGTAATATTGTTAATACTAAATAGTCATGGTTTGGCTTATAGTAATAAAGTAATAAATTAACCTTGTAAAATTGAATTTGAACCGAAGGGATCTAAAGAGGTCACATTACTCACCCAACATCGTCCATGATGCAACCATGCCACGTATCATCACACTTACACTCCCCTGTGGAACACAGAAAATACACATGCGTGGTTACGATACCCAGCAAGTAGTAGGAAAGCACCTTGGTGGTTCGGGATTCGAATCGGCAACCTTCTGATTATGCGGCCGCTTCCTTAACCACTAGGACACCACTGCCCCACTTCAGTTTTACTGTCCACAGTACAACTGAAACCATGTTTATCAGAATCGGAATCAGAATCCGATTTGCATTTACTGTCCAAGTATGTGAGTAAACATATACAAGGATTTTGATTCCGGTTGATGTTGTCTCTCAAGCACAACAGTACAGCAGTAATACTATGCAGCAGTAATACTATGCAGCTTATTGTGCCAAAAAAACCCTCTGAGGTCATGACAGACTGACAGGAAGAGGAAAACAACAAGGCAAAAGATGTACCATTGAGAATTCTCTTTTTGTCAGAGAAAATGCCGATGTTCTGCCCTAGAGACTGAGCCAGTGTAACAGCCATCAGGTCAGCTTTCCCATACTAAGAGAAAAAAGAAAACACAGCATCTTAGTAAGCCTAGTATTGTTGTATTATGGCGGAATGAGGATGAAGAAATATTAAAACAGATTTGAATAGTAAAAAAGTACCTCGTTGACTCCTCCCCCTTTGGTCAGCGAACAGACTCCACCCATATATGAGGCTCCTCCCCAGCTGCTATGAAAACGGTTTCCCCTAGTGCAAAAAAAGAACTACAAATTCTCAGGCAAAGACAGTAAAGAAAATATTTTTAAAACATGTTAATACAGGAAAGGTGTGGTTTTGCTTTTAGACAGATATCATGGAGAGAGACAGAAGGTCCTTCTTCTTCTCTCACTTTTTAATCTAACTTATATCCCCCAGCTCGAAGGGTGGCAAGGCTCCAAGAATGTGGCACCTCCACAATGAGGAGACCACCATGCCCTCCTCAGTAAACACGATAGTTGGAGCCACTGGACGTCCTTTCACTGTAATACATCAGATGCTGTGTGCGTGTCACGTACGAGAACAGCTGAACAGAATCACACTTCTCCTTGATGAAGTCTCTCCTGTACTTCATGAACTCCTTCAGGGTAATCATAGGGTCATCATTGATGTTAAAGCGATTGTCCACTGCCCACGTCTCCATGGCAACCAACACTATCCTGGTGTTTAGCTGCTCTTTAAAGATCTAAGAACACACAAAAAAACAAGGAGAATTATGCATATGGTGACATTAAGCCCTAGAAATACATTGATATCTGGAGAATTTGGAGGCCAAGTCAACGCATCAAACTTGTTATCATGTTCCTAAAACCATCCTTCAGTCGTTTTTACAGTGTGGCTGAGCGCATTATCCAGCTGAAAGAGGGAACTGCCACCAGGGTATACAATTTACAAGAAAGCATGTACTTGGTCAGCAACAATGTTTAGGTACTATATGTCAAAGTAAAAGCCATGAAAGCAGCACGCAAGGTTCCCCAGCAGAACATTGAGTTGTCATCCCATAGGGGCACTGGTGGGCCTAGCAGGTATGGAAGTGAACCCGTAATCGGAAGGTCCCCTTTATCAAGGTACTGTCCATTGCTCCATGGTGCAGTTCTAATTCTAATATTCTCACTCATCACCTATGTCCCCAGCTACAGTAGCTCCTCTGTTGAATCAGACCAGTGTGCTCCCCACATGCCTCAGTGTGTATTGGCTGCCGTAAAACCCTGTCGTCGGTGGAAGTCATCACAATTTGGTCCTTGTCACTTAAATGAATAAGCTTGTCAATTTTATCAACTTCTAACACATGAATCTAAAATGTCCACTTGCAGTGTAACAGATCCCACCTACTCCATCCATGTCATGTTGGTGATGAGTGTATAAGATGCAGACAAATCAATAAACACTGTGTTTGCTTTCTACTCACCAGGTCAGCCATGTTGACGACAGACTTCGCATAGTTATTGGTGTGGCCCACAGAAAGATGATGCTTCTTGTACTGTGAAAAATTCACCAAACACTTCACTGCTGAACCAATTTAGTATTTCATATAAGTATTAGACATTGTTTTATCAAACCAAATGTAATTCAGTAGCTCAAAAAAAATACCATGAGATGGTCATTGATGATCATCAGTTCAATGTATTTGGTCTCCTGCTCAACACTCGATGGGTTTGAGTTCAACTGGAAGATTTTGAAAGCAATATGAGTACGAAAAAAGAACAAGAGCAATGGGAACAATTCATTTTTACTGGTCAAACCCTTCTTACATATGCTTCTGTGTTACTACTTCAGGCAAATACTAGAACATTAATACTGGAACATTGGAATTGCATTTACTATTGAGTAAATGTGATTATGTAAAATATATATGTGACATCACTCCACGTAAAATAGTCTCCTTTGTCTGACTTGGACATCATATTAGTTGTTATTTTCAACAACTTTACATGAGCAGCAGGTAAAATTGATCATCATAATTTAAAGGACACACAAACCACCAGTGACCTGAGTCAGTCTTTGTGGAAGTTCAGCTGGCTGAGGTTACATTGCAGGTTTTATGTTTGTTCATGTGTCTCAATGAAAAAAAAACTATGAACATCATTAAATGTAAAAGAAGGTAAATTCACTATTGTGTCTTTGTTGGTGTTTATATACCTGTCTCTTTCTTCTTTTATGTGTGACCTTTGATCCAGGATATAGAGCCAATCTCTGGAAAGGGGACTCAGGAAATCCAACTGGAATACGTAGCACACACAAACACACACAAACACACAGCTACAAATTAGTAAGTAAAGTCTAAGTATGAAGTTACAATGATTCATTGGGTACTTGTGGCTTTCAGAAAGACACCAGCCCTGCCACTGGCCTGTTCTTTTCAGTAAACGCAACCTAAGAACCAAGAGAGGAAGGGCCACTTACTAGATCCAAACCCTTCCGGGGGCATGTGGCCATGAGACTTAAAGATCTTATGGACACGAACATCTTTCTCCTACAGAAAGAGGAGACAAAGAAAGAAATTCAGAGTTAGAACAGGTATTTATTAAACAAAGCATCTATTATTGAGGAAGTTTTTGGGACAATTGTGACCATTTTGGGTGGTAGTAGCCTAGTGGGTAACACACTCGCCTATGAACCAGAAGACCCAGGTTCAAATCCCACTTACTACCTTCATGTCCCTGAGCAAGACACTTAACCCTAAGTGTCCCTGTAACCACTGATTGTAAGTCGCTCTGGATAAGGGTGTCTGATAAATGCCATAAATGTAAATTTTAATTGGAGGAGTTTTTTTTTAATTGAACAATCAAATACAATAAAATTAAAGGGAATAAAATGTAAAGAAATAAACAAACAAATTGGAACATGTTTCATACAAGAATGTTACAAAAAGTTTCTTGCCACTGAATCTACATTTATGAATCTACATGAATGATTGTGAAATTTAGCTAATAGGATCAGTAAATTGGAGACATACATTTGAGGTGAAAAAGTGGCAGGTTCTAGATGGCAAAACAGTACATCCTTCCAGAATAAAACACAACTTTCATCAATATTCCATTTGATATAATGAACTCATTTTAAAAAAACTCATTAGACCTTCTCTGCATCACAGAAACTTGACTTAAGCAAGGTGAAATCACTATTCATAATGAAGCACCTCCTTCTGGTTACTGTTGCAAGCAAAATGCATGAATCGGTCGGTTAGGTGGTGGACTAGCAACTATTGGAGTTTGATTATGATTCATTTGAAATATGGATTATGAAGATTGTTGGTACTGGAGTCAGATCTCATTCAGATGGTCAACTGACCTTGGGTATTATCTACAGACCATACTTTGTTTTTCGAGAGGATTTCTCTGATTTCACCTTCAAAATTGTGGTGCACAATTAAAAGATTATCCTGTTGACAAATTAGATGATCTCATAAACTGAGCTTTTAATTCTATTCTTGTCAACCAAAGTGTAATAGGCCCTTCCCATGACTGTGAAAACACCCTTGATCTTGTCATTGAGAACATGGTTGACCATTCTCATCTTCTGTTTCTCTCAGACCACTTCTTGGTCACATTTAATGTATGCTTAGGATCTTGAACTTCGAGACACACGAGATACCCCGAGTAGCATATAGATTTACTAATTCCACATGTACAGAATTTACTCAACATCTTCTGCCAACCCCATGGCAACGTGATTTACCAGATTCTGCAGAAGACCTACAATAAGTAACAGAAAAATAGAAATGCATTAACATTCAAAAGAAGGCTCCATGGTACAACAACCACCCCCGTCATCTCAAACAGGACTCATACAGATTGGAATGGAAATTGCATTCCTCAAAACTGGAAGTGTTCAGACTAGCCTGGAAAGGTCTTTCCTCTGATAGAGCTGCTCATATGTCATCTTTGATAGAAGAAAACAAGAACAATCCTTGATTCTTATTTGACACCATTGCTAGACTAACAAGAGCTAATGATAATTCCATAGAGCCAACTACTGAAATAAGTAGCAGCACTTTTATTGATTACTTAAATAAAATAAAATCAATCAGTTAAGACAAAACATTTCTATGCCCCGATTAAACTCTCCTTGTTGTCTTGGTCTCCTCAAGTAAGCCATCAACCTGTATTCTTGACACAATACCTGTTAGACTACTGAAGGAGTTACTACCAAAGTTAGGTGAATCACTCATTGGCTTAATCAGCTCATCCATTGGTCTTAACTATGTTCCTTTATGTCTAAAGTTCATAGGACAATACTGTACTAAGACCATAGTACAGAAACTGCCTTACTGAAGGTATTAAAGTAATTTCTTTTATCTTCTGACCAGTAAATTGGCAGTAAATTCTGACAATAAATTGGTTTTAGTTTATCCAGTTTACCTTAGTAGCCTACTAGTTCCTCATAACCCACCACACTCCTTTCTTTCTCCTGTAGAAGGCTTTCTAAAGAGACCCAAATCTTTGGAACAATCTTTGAGGATTCAGACATAGTATCAGTTCTTAAATCCAGTTTAAAAACATACTTATACATACTAACCTTTAACAACACTCCCCTCACCATTAGTAATGCTAGAGTAGTTAGTGCCGCTGGAAATATCTAGTGCTCTCTTAAGTTACTGTCATTTGTTGCTAACTCATCACTAACTCACTCTTCACTTTTCTCTATCCTCCACCAGCCACTCCACTGTAGAGGGTATATCCTGGCTTAGGAGTTTCCTGATTCGGAGTGATCATGTGAAATGGCCACCTGCTGGGACTCTAACACACTTCCTGGAGGCTAATTCATTATACACAAGTGGACTGCAATAACCATCATATGCCACTTTTCTTTTTGCTGACCAAAAGAAGAAGGGGTTCCCTTTACTGGGTCTGGGTTCCTCTCAAGGTTTTCTTCCTGTTAGGAAGAAATTCTATTCAGTGAAAGTGATAAAAAAAAAAGTGAAGTGATTGTCACATGTGATACACAGCAGCACAGCACACAGTGCACACAGTGAAATTTGTCCTCTGCAGTGGGCAGCCATGACAGGCACCCAGGGAGCAGTGTGTGGGGACGGTGCCTTGCTCATTGTCACTTCAGTGGGACCTTGGCAGCTCAGGATTCGAACCTGAAACCTTCTGATTACTAGTCAGCTTCCTTACCCACTAGGCCACCATTTAACTGATATTGGATCCAACCAAAATATATTTACAACCGGACAGTGCTAAAATAATCATTTTCTTAATGTGATTTATCTTTTCACAGAAAGCATTCGGTCAATTCCTTTGTTGAATTTGTTGTCAAGGTCTAAAGCCAGAGCAGTGTAAGTTAAACCGGAGATACCTTCAGCCTCTTAAAGACAGATCCCATAACAACCATTGATCTAGCCTTCTTCGTTTTTATTCAATGATGGGGCTGAAGTTTAAACTAGATCTTCTTAGTTGGTTCTTTGTCATTTAAATTCCTTGATATGAGACTTAATTTTTTGACTGGGATATTATAGATAGCAGTATCATCACATTGTTTCATTCCCATAAGCTCACACTAGTTGATTTTCAGACATGGGCCAGAAGCCTTTGAAAACTCAGTGATTGTTTCAACAGCTACAGGTATTTGGATCTTGTCCATTAGAAATAGGGATGTATCATCTGCCAATTGATAACCAGTTCTCTATTCATTAAGGAAATTACTTTCAATCCACTTGACTCAATATGATAGTTGAGCAACCAGTAAAAACAGATATGGGGATGTAGGGCAGGCTTGCCAGAATCCCCAAAAGATTTTAGACCTTAGAGAAGAGCCTGTCAATAGTTTGACAGAACAACTACTGTCTTAACAGTAGCAGAGAAATAAACATCAACTCCACATTTGAACAGGGTTGGAAGAATTTATTCATGTTCAACAGTATCAAATGCCTTATAAAAGTCTAAAAACAAGCTAAAGCCATTCTCTTTTATAAGTTTGAGATAGTCCAAGATATCCTAAATTTCTATTGTTTTTAATATGTAATATAGCCAGACTGTTTCTTCAATTATTGAGTACACATTACAGTCTTTAAGCAATAATTAAATATTTTATAACCAACCAGAAATCCAATCTAGACTGTCTGGAACCAGATTTATTGATCAATGTAAAAACTTAACTCCCTGTAAACTTAATTCTCCAAATATCTATTAGCTTCAACTTTGCCATAAAACTAAACCGAGTAGATTTACTGGCATTTGGTCTCCCAGAGGGCTTTTTATCTATTGAGTTATCTAGGATGGTATTAAAATCCCCTCCTAGGGTTAGGCTTGGTAAACAACGGGGCATGTGACGTCAGACGTAACCGCGGGAGCGCGCTCGCACGGGAAGGAGAGTGCGCGCACAGAATGCGGCTGCGACGGTAGCCGCGGGACAAAAACAACAACGTTTTCCAAACCTTTCGAACTGTCCAAACTTGTTTTTTTTGTTGAGGTAGGTCTTGACAATGTCAAAAGCCGCTTTTCTCGGGTTCGCGGGCGACCAGTATTGGTTCTAAAACATACAGCAACAGGTTGCTAGCGTGTTTTAATGAAGTTAGCCATTAGCATGGACCACTTCGAACAGTGAAGCAGTACACCTCACTTCACCTGTACAACTGGAGGGATTTAAACTAATTTGCGTTAGTTACACATATGTATAAATGTCGTGAAATGCTGAAGTGTTGTGTTATTAGTGAAATATACACCGATTTAGGGAAGCGGGTATTTTTTTTTAGCTTATACATCTTTCATTACATTATAAATCTAGTTTGCAGGCATCGTTCGTGCTACAGTGTGGCTCTTCATCTTTGTAAACCATTACACTTGCATCAGTGTTAAGTTACTAGAGGGACACTCTGGCTTGGCTGAAATGGATCCTGGGAGTGACAACACTGCAACATGTTTATCGTCACACATTACATGAGCAGATGCCAAGGAGCAACAGCAGTGGCTGGATCTTCGGCAGATGAGTGCATCGTGGAATGATGAAATAAATATGATCACTGGTGTGCTGAGACCGCAGATTTTTCACTGTATGTAACACTCTTGGGTGGATTATTCGCAGTGAAGGCAGCACCGCTCCGGGATGAATTATTTCTCTAATAAGAGAGAATTCACCAATCAGCAGAGGAACCCAGGTTCCCTGCTCAGCAGTTCCACTACGCAGCCATTAATCACGTCCAGTGAAAGCACAGATACGTCCACTGACTCCCGTCTGTGTTTTATTTTTAGGTTCGCTCCTCCTCCTTCGTGCCTCAGAGACTCGCGTCCCGGATCGTGGGTTCACGCCAACCTCCATCATGACGTGCCGAGACATTCATGCCACCAACGTGTTCTCCTTCATCATCGCCTTGCTGTCGGTTGGCGGCCTTGTGGTTGCCACACTGGTTCCTCAGTGGAGAACAATGCGACTGATCACCTTTAACGTCAACGCCAAGAACATCACGGTGTACGACGGCCTCTGGACCAAGTGTGTGCAGCAGGACGGCTCTTCTGGCTGCTACTACTTTGATGCTGACTGGTATGTCAGGGTGGACCAGCTGGACCTGCGGCTGCTGCAGCTCTGCCTGCCCACGGGGCTGCTGCTGGCCTCGCTGGCTCTGCTGCTCATCATGATGGGCATGTGCAAGACGGCCTGCTGCTCGAGAAGCCCGGAGGACATCAAGAACAGCTACTGCCTTGTCAACAGCGCAGGCTGCCACCTAGTGGCTGGGACGTTTCTCTTCTTGGGTGGGGCGGTGGCCATGCCGCCTGCGGTGTGGTTCTTGTTTCACACAGAGGACCTGAATCGCCGCTACGACGACTTGTTTTCCGTGCAGTTTGCTGTATACGTGGCCATCGGCAGCGCGGGGGGGCTTATTCTCGCCGCTCTGCTCATGTTTATGTGGTACTGCATGTGCAAGAAACTGCCCTCGCCATTCTGGCTGCCACTCCCCGAGCTGCCGGTCATGCCCAACAGCATGTCTGCGCAGCTGCTCTTGCCTAATGGCATGCCGCCCTCTCCGGTCGCCTACGCCCCACAGCCAATTCCTCCTGCAGTTATTGATGCCCCTGGTTTTCTTCCCACTCAGGGGTACCCTGCCAGCATTGTAGCTGGGCCACCTATGTCCCCACAAGTCTACATGCCACCCATGCTTGCCCCAGACGGTTGTGGGTCGGAAGTGGGTCTCTCGCAAGCATACAGCTACGCCCCGTCCCAAAGCTACGCCCCGTCCCAAAGCTACGCCCCTTCTGAGGGCTACAGGCGATCCCAGAGATATGGCAGCCACCACTACTCGACACGCTCGCGTCTGTCTGGCATAGAGATTGACATTCCAGTCCTAACTGAGTAACAAGTTCTAATTGTTTTTTTTATTGTGCCATTTTGAGGAGGGTTTGTTTCAGCAATCCTGCATAGCCATCTGTGATGGCTTGTGTTTATTTTAATATTTTTCTAATTTAGAACGGGGAAAAAGCATTAATTGAAGGATTTTTGTACAGTGTAAGCACTAAAAAGACTAAATTACTTGTCTTTCGTATCTTTAATCATGTAGCGCTGTCATTTTTTTAATCCACTAGATTTGCACAAAAGTCCTGAACTAAGTCTTGAATATTTTATCACACTTTTTCCAATAACACATCATTTTATTTCAAAATCCCTGTGAAGCTGGATTTCAATTGAGAGGAATACTGATTGGCTGAGAACAATATCACAATATTATCACATTTGCAAAAAGGTCACTATATCATTATCCACTCCAGGTTTGCAGTGGCATGGTGTGATAATCACAGATCACCAGTGAGGAGATCTCATTTTACTGAGCCACCTCCAATGTGGACTGATTAATTAGTCATTTATGCCACATGTGTATTGATGCTGAATGTCTAAAAGAAAAAGGTCTTAACTTGGTTAATGGTAATGGTTTTCTGGATTTCTGTGCTACACGTCTTCTGTATGGTTCTGTATGGCGGGTTTTGTTTTTCCGTCTTGGATCTAGAAGTAGAATGACATTATAACCCCATAGAAGCCGAGCACTGACCAGTCCATTGACTCTTGTACACTGTCACATTCTCTATGTTTTGCAGCTGAACTAAATTAATGGTGTCTCAAAGCCTCACATGTGGTGCCACACTCATTTCCTCTTACATGTGTACGTGATGTTGTACAGTACAGGCCAGAAGTTTGGACACACCTTCTCATTCAATGTGTTATCTTTATTTTCATGACCATGTACATTGGTAGATTCTCACTGAAGGCATAAAAACTATGAACACATGTGGAGTTATGTACTTAACAAAAAAAGGTGAAATAACTGAAAACATGTTTTATATTCTAGTTTCTTCAAAATCTCCACCCTTTGCTCTGATTACTGTTTTGCACACTCTTGGCATTCTCTCGATGAGCTTCAAGAGGTCGTCACCTGAAATGCTTCTCCAACAGTCTTGAAGGAGTTCCCAGAGGTGTTTAGCACTTGTTGGCCCCTTTGCCTTCACTCCAGCTCACCCCAAACCATCTGGATTGGGTTCAGGTCCGGTGACTGTGGAGGACAGTCACCGGACTGTACATAACTCCACATGTGTTCATTCATAGTTTTGATGCCTTCAGTGACAATCTACCAACGTAAATGGTCATGAAAATAAAGAAAACACATTGAATGAGAAGGTGTGTCCAAACTTTTGGCCTGTACTGTATGGCCTTAGTGTTTTCACTAGTGTCTTATGAAAGCAAATTGTGTCTTCAACTGGCCTTCAAGTATACTGTTAATTTACCACTTTATTTCTCTATGTGTCTTTCATTTAACCATGAAAGTGGCAGTGGAAGTGGAAACGTCTGCATTTCTAGAATTGAATTTGAGTGTGTGGCTGGTTTCTGGGATTACCTTTAGATCAGATGTTCGTACCTATGGTTACGTCAGCTTCCTCTCCCTGGCTGATGAAAGAACTGAGAACATTTGAGAAGTGACCAAAGTGTGTGTGGTTGGTGTGTCAGTATTTGTTGTTTGTGCAGGAATGATAGCGAGTGAGTGCTTGTGCTACTACTGGTCTTTCCTTGGTATCAAATGTGTGTCCTACACCGGAGACCACAATACTAGCAGCTTTCCTCACATAATGTCTTTTCCAGTTCCAGCTGCCTTTCACTTGCCTTGTGTTGAAAAGTTACTGCCTACAATGGCCTATGGGCTAATAAACCATGAAACATGAAATGGTTTAGTTGCTTGTTTCCAGCTACTCAACTATAATTAATGTTTCATTTCACTCACATTTCATATGTCATGCACTCATTTGTGGCCTGGGAATATGTAATATATCAGTGTCAATATATCACATGTATTTGCTAAAAATAGCCACATAAAAATATATATAATAATTTCCTTTTTAAAATGACATGGACTGATGCTGTTGATGACACATGATCTCTGTCCCTAATCAGTCATGAAGCAGTTTAGGAGCAGATTTATACCAGTGAATGCAGCATCATGTATTTCAGCCAGGAGTCGCCTCTGTTTCTTCACAGTGAAATCCCAGCATGACACCCGACTCCAGACGTGGGGCTCATTCAGCAGTAAATCCAGCTGCTGTCTGCTGTAAATTCCCATACGTTCTTATTGATTTCAGTGGCTCATATGAAAAATATGACTGCCCTAAAAGAAACAAATACATTTCTGAACGTACTAAGAAAAGCCTGATGGTTTGATATGTTGGGAGAAAAGCCAGCGGCTCTGGGTGGGTGGGTTCATTTCTCTCTCTGACTGGTCTGGTGAGTCAGTCTGTAGCTCTCATGGAGGAGCTTGAGGGATGAAAGCTCATCCACTTTGCCATGCATAAACGTTATGCTGTAAGACTATGAAGACCATCATCTCCAGTTTGCAGTGAGTTGTGGTGGGGGGTTGTGGGTTGAGACAGGAAGAAGAGACATTAGACATCAGGGTCTGGCCACTCTTTTGGATAAAGAAACTCTGCCATGTAATGTGACACACACCATGAAATCATACCAATGGGTGGTAGACACTTAGTGGGTTAGACACTACTCTATGAACCAGAAGACCACAATGTCCTGGGTTTGAAACCCCACTTACTACCATTGTGTCCCTGAGCAAGACACCTACCCCTGAGTGTCTCCAGGAGGACTGTCCCTGTAATTACTGATTGTAAGTGGCTCTGGACACATGCACTGGATGGACAGACATGCAGACAGATCCGAGGGGTGTAAGTGAAGTCATTGGGTGTTTTAGTAACTAACTGGTGCGTAACTGTCTCCTCTGCATCTCTATAACCGATGCTGTAACAGAACTGGCACATTTTGACCTGTGAGACTGCAGTACACCAAACAGGACTTGCAGCACACACACACACACACACACACACAGACTGTGCACACACTGAAAAAGAGATGTACCAGGAGCAGCACCGCAAATGCAATTGATGATGTGCCAAAGGGTTCATATTTCTATATTTGTTTTAGGACTGGCGAGGTTTTGGCACTATGAGCAGTGGAAGCAGTTACCCAGGAGGGACACTGCCTCCCTCTGGATGACAGATGCCCATGCCATATGCCACTGCCCCATGCCCATTCTCTCACCCCTCACCATCTCTGCCTGCATCAGCATCACACCACATCAAACAGCATTACCGGATGAAACAACATTACAGGATACAGATATATTCAGAACTGGAGAAGAAACTGCCGTGCATAAACAAATCCTCAATGTCACAAAACAATTAGTGCTGTCAAAATGCTTTCATTGCTGTGACAAATGTATACCACATTATAATCAAGGTAGCACATTAAAATCAATTGTATACTTCCTGTGTGGGTCTAACCTACACCCCGATGCAAAATTCATCATAGCCAGCGACAATATGCACAGGAAATAAGATGTGTCCAGTACCATGTGACACACAGTTCAGTGTTTGCTGCATCGTGAGCATCAGCCCTTATGTGGAAATTGTCTTATTAAGTTTGCCTTACTGAGCTTTTGAGAAGATCAAAGTAATCTGTGCAATTTTTTATTTGTGCCATATTTGTTTAATAAATCAATTGCAAAATGTGCAAAGTATTAGTTTCATTTTCTAATTGACATATCATGAGCAATTTTACATTGCATGATTGAGAAAATATCAAATAAAATATATATAAGACATCAAACAATTATTGTTTAGTATGAATAAAACATCTGAATTGATTCTGGTTGGTGGCCAGGAAAAAAAGAAGAAACATAAATTCTGGTTGGTGGAATCTATGCACAGAGTGGGTGTCAAATTGCATAAGGCATTCATGCACTTTTTTAAAATTCTATTCGATGTAAAAAATATGTACTTTCAACTTGATTGATAAGGCAAATTCATAGATTCACTCATGCAAATTCATAGATTCACTAATTCCCAATGGACTTTGTCTTTTATAGCACTGTTTGAAGGTTACTTACACTGACATTGCCATCTCCTCCAGGTTCTATCATGTATGTGTGATTGCCATCAAAGAACATCCCACTATCAAAGGAAGTAGAGAACAAGAAAGACAAAGAGAAACAGGACCATCAGTTCCAGTCATCAAATCATTATGCATTATAAATTATATGACCAGCAAAAGGAGTGTGTAGAGTCCAGGAGGCCATAATAATCCACTCCTCAGACCTCCAGACAAGAACCACTCAGTAGACTGGATAACTGAATTAGAAGCGTCTGTGTGGTGGGAGTATGTTTAGTCATGGAACAGCAAGGCATCATGCACAAGCATGTGACATCACATCGTAGAGGTCGAAAGGGAACCGAATGCAGCCGAGTTCCAAACCTCCTCTAGCATTAACCTTCACACAGAATCTGTGTATTGGGAGCTTCATGTCCAGGCGTGGGATGCAGGGGTGTAAAGTAAGCCACCACTGGAGTGTGGAGCAATTGAACATTGTGTGGAGTGATGAATCATGCTTCTCTGTCTGCCAGTCTGATTGGACTATGTCTGTGTTTCTGTGCAACATTTGTGTTGACTGTAACATTTGGGGGAGGAGCATAGGAAACATTTTGCTCAAGTATGAGTAGTGTTACTCCAAAATAATAATACTCAAGTACAAGAAAAAAGCAGTCATCCAAAATAATTACTCAATAATAAGTACAAAGGTATTTTGTGATAGGACTATTCAAGTACTGAGTAACTGTTTGATTGTAATATCTTGTTTGTTTTTAGAAACAATGTATCCAGACATACATTTCCTAATAATAATGTTAATAACTTATTAAATGTATTTCATTCCGTGTCTGTGTTGTACGATAAGTTTGTGCCGCTATGCCGGTTTGTGTTTTGTCATGTGACTGCATGGCATCTGATTGGTGAAACAGTGTCACGTGTAAGATCTACTGGCGGAATCTGTCTGTCAAAAATAAAGAATATAAATTCAAGTGTGGCCCAATGTAGCAAAGTAAGAGTCAAGTTTCTTATTCACAAATGTACTCAAGTAAGAGAAAATGTATGACATTGTAAACCTACTCTTAGAACTACTTTTTTAAAGTTATTTAATGGTGTGGAATTGGCTCTCACCTTCTGGGCTGCACACTTCTATCTTTAACCATTTACAGCTGCAGCTGAGACCAAATCACATCTGGGTCAGTAGGATGATCTAAAGGCCTTACAATGGCAACATGGAAATTAACAATACTATCTTCTTATTGAGCCAAACGATCTGAAACTGTCACACACATAGCAACATACGTGTATAACACAAGAGATCCCATTGGTTAACTTATGCTTTGTTTGTCTGTAAGGCTATAAAGGGAGTGTCTTTATGGAGTGCCCATTGAGCTTGGACTTGGTTTTTAATGACTGATCTTGTCTAACAGGTACACATATCAAAATCTGTGAAGACATGGATGGATTAATTTGTTAATTTTCCACTCGTGGGACTTGCAAAGGATTATTTTATGATATCTTATTTTTTTATATATATATTTCAGATAAAAGCAAAAGTGAAATTACATTCAAATGTTAATATTTGTGAAGAATGTGAAAAATGCATTAGGGTGTTGGGACAAAAGAATGTTCAATATTCGTTAGGAGTCCTGTCATCAATGTGAAAGTAAGTGAGTGAGTGAGTTAATTGGTGAGTGGGTGGGTGAACGAGTGAGTGGGTGAAAGAGTGGGTGCAGGTGTTAACTTACTGCAGTCCGTGGCAGGTGGACAGGGCTACAAAGGACTGAGGAACATCTCTCATTTGACCATGGTAGTAACAATGCTCCCCTCCCTGCAAACACACAGGCGCCTTTATTATACACACAGTCACATGTGCACAAATAAAATAATGTGAACAAGGCAGCCAAAATGTCTCAAAGCCATCCACATAAATCTAATGTCATAATATGTAGTCACATCTTAATAAAGTTGTGTTCTGTATGCTGAGATCTTGTAATCTGTGGTGTAGTGTTTAGTAGCTCATCACCCCACTGCTGATATCAGATAGTACAGTAGATTATTGTGTTTTCACAGTATATACACATGTTAATGATCATTGGTGGGTCATGGCGAGTAAGCCTTGTGAGTAATGCCATCCCATACCAGCCTGAGGTGTGTGTGTGTACATACAAGCTATCCCAAGCTGTTATGTGTATGTGTGAATGTGAGAAACCCAGAAACGGACATTTCAGAGTGCTCCATTAGCGGATACTGTAAGTGCTTCCTGTTTAGATTTGGCTCTCAGGGGCTTCTCTATATCTCCGCTCTCACGTTCACACACACACACACACACACACACACACACACACACCCCTCCATCCATTCAGGACATTATTGAAATATCAATTTCACGTCTCCTTCTTCTTACATGTCACATTTCTTCAACATAATGTCCCAGTCTTCTCTGGTTTCTTCCCCACACAATAGCCTTCATGCACTACTGCTAAGGTACCTAATTTTGGTATTTTTCTCGTACCGATTAGAGGTGTGAACCTTCACTGGTCTCACAATTCGATTATCAAGGCATCATCCAACGATGCAGTCTATCATTTTTTCTACATTACTCCACATTATGTTTTAAATAAGTCAGTGCGACGAGAGTTACTCCTACCTGGAGTGGCACTGTACTCAGATCAGGCCACCACAGTCACTACCGGCACACCTTTTCAAAGAGAATTTTAAAACGCCGCACAAACGAATTTGCCTCCAAATGTACTCAAGTACCAAAAGTACAATGATTTACTATGGTTCTAATGGTCTATTATTTGTTTGATGAAATTGTTTAATTTTCCAGTTACTATATTTACTTACTATTACTATGCTTGCTGTCCAGTTGTGTCATCTTGAAACCCTTTTTTGTTGCTTTGCCTATTTTTATAAGTCTACTAAAAGTACAAATATTTCTCAACTATACATATAATTGCATTAGATGCCATTACAAACAATATTCTTACTAACTCTACACTTTTAATATGGCTCATATTATATGTAGGAATGATTGTTTGCACTTTTACATGCTGAACGATTCTTAGCCCTCATCAAGTTGTACAAGAAAAATGAAAGGAAAGCAAGAGAAGATGAAATGCACTCATATGCTGGTCAAATGCAAAACAATCTCAGATGCATACTCCACCCATATTTTCCGCCACACTCAGTTTAAGTTTAAGTGTGTGTGTATATCTTTTGCAATCACACTATGGGAGGGGGGGGGGGGGGGTCTGTGTGAAACAGCACTTCTAGATAGTGTATACTGTGTATACTGCTGTACAGTTGAATTAAACTCTAGGCCAGAGCTGCACCCCAAACCTCCAACCCCCCGACACGAGAGCAGATTGCCCACTGAAGCAGCAATTAATCTTCCCAAATGAAGTGGTGAGAGGCAAATGTTGGTGCTTAGTGCTGCACTGACCCAGTTCGCAGTCAGTATAGTGCTAGGCACTAAGCATGGGACTTGCTGTACGGTCAAAAGTGTCCGCAGAATTTACATAAATAAATTATGTATAAATTAAGACCAAGATTATGTTGCAGCAAAAACAAAAATTAATTCTTTGTTTGGTGCTGGTGCCATTCCAGTCCCATTCCGAATTTTTCTGTTGGAAAAAAATGGTGCCACAAAATCAGCTCTGAAGCTGCACCAAAACATTGCTTGTTTGGAATCTAGAACCTGAGATGTCAAGCAAGGGGGGTGGACCACATGAGACAACTTTACAAAGACGCAAAAATCTGGACTTGTTATCTGCTGAAGAAATGAATGCCTTAAACTAAATGAACGTGTTCCGCCATAGTTGATTTGTGAAGTAGCTATGGTTTGTGACATGATCACAACGTTGTCACACTGCTCCCGAAGGGACATGTGGGCCAGATCTTACTGGTTCTAAGCTTCAGCGAGATGAGAGTTAATGCCTCGTTTACATGGACATCTGAAACAGCCGTTTTTCAAAGCATCCACACCAGCACCAGCTTTCAGTCGGCTGTGCATTCAGATGATGTCATATAAATGCTGCACAACCGGCACTACTTTTTTTACTAGAATTTTTATACCGTTGGCAGAAAATCATATGATTATGATATAATCGATTATGTTCCACACTGCAAAAATGCATAATCGTTCATGTCTTCATCGCGATGCATTGATTATGAGATTCATTTCAACACCCCTATTGTGTGTCTGAACAACATCATCTGACTGCAGAATGAGATTTTGTTTAATTGATCTGTCTGAGATTCCCATGAATGTCGAGAGTGTTCCAAACACATCAGCCTGTTTCATGTGTCAGTAAAGATCAGATCCTTCAGTAGTTATCAGTAATTATGTATGAGGCTATATTTGTATTTCACTCTGTGTGCTGGAGGTGACAAAGCTTTTGAGATTGTGTGTCTTACGCTGGAGATGATGGATCTGCCCTCCTCATAGACATGCTTCTCAGAATACTCTGAAGACAAGAGATCACTGGGAGAAGAAAGCAGACGAAACTGTTAAAACAATGAACAATTTTAAAATACACAATTAAAGATCATTGTACAGTTTTGAGAATACAAATAAGAAACCTTACAAGTAACACAGCAGATTCTGGATTGACATTGGAAGCGGGGAGGCTCACAACTAGTCCCGGTTCATTAAATGATTAAACCTGATTAAAGATTCCTCCATCCACAAGGATGTTAACTTCCATTCAAGTGCCATGCAGATTACAACCTACACTGAAAAAAACGAACACTGGCTAAACCTAAAATATTTAATAAATTTGGCGCACCTAATATTTTAGCATTGCCGTAACAATTCCTGCTGTCGGTTTGCTCATGAACATAATTGAGACATCTTATTTTAAAAGAGCAAACCAATATTTGTTAACTACTGTAATAAGAAAAAACACAGTAAACAAACAACAGCCACTGTTTACTTTTTCAGTGCATCCATACACTGTAAAAAGTGAACACTGGACAACTATAAAAATGTATTAATCTGTCATTGCTGTAATGTAAATAAACCAATCAACCCAGCGATTCCCTGTTTATTTACATCAATGCTAAAATATTTGGTGTGACAGATTGCTTCCGTTTTTTTTTAATAATAGTAATCTGTGAACATGGGATACAGTATTATAGTAATATGGCAATATTATAAAAGAAAGTGGCAGCAACAGAACATGGGTTTCTAGTGATGATAATGTACTGTTTTGTCGAATGAATTGCTCCGGACTCCAGGTCACTGTATAATATAAATTGTTTGTTTTTCTCTTGTGGA
This sequence comes from Denticeps clupeoides, assembly GCF_900700375.1. Classification (NCBI taxonomy): domain Eukaryota; kingdom Metazoa; phylum Chordata; class Actinopteri; order Clupeiformes; family Denticipitidae; genus Denticeps; species Denticeps clupeoides. The sequence goes on from NC_041710.1 coordinate 32,652,791, forward strand.
TTAATGATGCCAGTTGATTAATGTAAGGATGAAGCTGAGACATTCTATGTGTAAGCAGAAAGTTCAGACTGAAACACAGCTGGGATGGGCCAGTAATGCACTTCTGCTACATCATTTCCATTTAGTGAGCGCTGCCTCACTAAAAACAGGATTTCTTCATCATTCTTATAAATACCAGATCACAGGTTTGCAGGGCAAACACGATGAATCATGATTTTAACACCACAATATAAAATCACTGTTCCAACGGTTCCAAAATATTTACTCATAAATATTTTAATAATCAATAACACTGATTTTCCACCCAAGCCTAAGGGGTCCCTGTCCCAGTAAATGAAGACAAAGGCTGATCTGCTGCTCTTTCTGCTGTGAAACAGTCGGACTGCAGACTTAAGCATCTCTTAATCTTTAGCATCCATGTGCACAGACACAAAGGAGTGTGAGGGGTGTTACGCCTGCCCCTCCCCACCCACAGCCAGGCCTGCAGAAGACCCACCCCCACAATTTAATCTGAAAAGGGGGTGAAGGACAGCTGCAACACCCACTAAGGCAAATCACTCTCCTTTGATATCTTTGTCTTTACCCAAAATTATTTTGAGTCTGTAACATGAAATATTATTCATGGAAGTCAGTGTACTGTATATATTCAATAGCCATGTATACTGGAACACAGATGGTGCAATGTGGCCGGGTGCTAACTGCTTCCTGGTACTTCTCCCCTCCATAAATAATTTATGTGGTGGATCCATAACCCTGTAACATCTCCGGTCTGCAGTGCTTATCAATTTAACCTCTGACCAACAGGGTCAGGATGTAGGAGAGTAAAGAGAACTCAGCAGATCAGCACAACCTTTCTGCATACCATCTGCAGTCCTAACATCCACGATGCTATGGTCAATAATCAGCAGTCGGCTTCTCAGGTTACGGGTCATGCTGTACCGTCAGACAACAGCAACTGCTTGGACGATTTACTGCATCGCCAGTTATCATCATACACAAACACAAAATATGATGAATATTACAGAGGAATTAGCTAATAATCCTGGGATCACTGGTGCCTAGTCAGTTTTAACACACAGTATTAGTGATTGTCATTTCCAAAATATCCCTTTTATAACACTTATATAAACTATTGGCTATGGATCATCATGCCAACATAACTCTAGATACTGTATAATTTTCATTAAAATGTTCAATATGTTCTTGGACACTATAGGTGGTAGCAGCCTAGTCGGTAAGACACTCACCTGTGAACCAGAAGACCCGGGTTCAAATCCCACTTACTACCATTGTGTCCCTGAGCAAGACACTTAACCTTAAGTTGCTCCAGGGAGACTGTCCCTGTAAATACTGATTGTAAGTCGCTCTGGATAAGGGCGTCTGATAAATGCTGTAAATGTAAATCTAAATGTATCTTTTGCCACATGTTTAATGTGAGGATGAAGCTGATACAGAATACTGTATCAGAATACATGGCATACAGAATACTGAACAAAAAAGTCAGAGATAGAGAAATGAGTTCTAGGTTTGGGCTGATGTTGGATTTCTCAGTAGTCAATCTCACAGCAATTGAGGATATTAAGAATTATAAATTCCCTGCATTTAAACATATATAAACTGTGAATATTAGCAAATGCAGTTTGAAAACATGAATTATTTTATGTTTAAGTTTGTTTCATAATTATAGCAATATTTCTGCTGCTAATATTTATTTGAACTATAAAAAACACAAAACACTGCAAACATCTTCTGAATGAGAAATGATCCACACACGTCTTCACTTGAAAATCAAAAGCTGCTGAACAGCATGGGTGGGGGCTGGTCAGTCACCATGGCAATGATGTGATTGAAAAGCATGGAGCCCATCAGCCCACCCCTTTAATGTCATGAACATTCATTATTCACAGGGAAAGAGAAATGTGTGTGTGGTGCGTGTGCCTATTGTGGAAGTGGGAATAAGGGTGTACCATATGTCTGTGTGTTTGTGTGTGTGTAGTGTTGTGGGAGGAGCAAGAGTGGCTTGCCTCATGAATGGAAGGCCTATATTCCCGCCCTGGCAAATGCAAGCATGTGCTGGGGGGCTGGGCCAGTGGTAGTAGACAAAGGGACCTGTAGTGTCTGTCTCAAACATAGACACACTCACCTCATGCATCAGTTTGGAGCTTCTGTATGTTCCAGACAACTGTTATATTTATTCATAATTACTTATCATTGTCTTGTATATTGTATATCCCTGTGCAAAATTAATAAATACCACATTCTGTGCAATTCCAATTATATCTCATATTAGCTTATCACTTTTTACTAATTACTAAAACAGTGAGAGAAATGGGCCCCGCCAGCAAATAATTAATTTAAACATTAATTATTGGTTATGTTAAATTAACTTTCTTCTCATATGAGAATTTTAGACGAACACTCCCAAAATATCACGTTCATTAAGGCAAATGTAGTAAATGGGTGATTGATGCTGTCAATCCCCTCTAAAACATGCAAGGCTTAGTAAATTAAGTCAATGAGGACAATGAGTGTTAATAATATGTTTGTCTTCTTCTTCTTTGAATTTACTTCCCTACATTTCAAGTCAAAGTTTTAATTGATTGATGGATTCATTCAGTCATTAAAACATTAATTAATTAATTAATTAATTGGTCTCTCTCTTTCTGTGAAGCACACACACCAACAAAAACAGTGATTACTGAGTCTACTCACTGATTGAGTTCCACATCCAGGATGAATGTCTCCCCAAACGCATCAATCTGGAAGCTGGCTTGAGCCACATGGTCAGTCTGATGGGGGGGAAAAAATCTTTGGTGAATAAACAGGCACATCCTGGTCATTTACACAGGTTTTGCAGTACTGAAGCAGTTGAAACAATTGCAGCAGAGATGCTTCAGGAACCTGTAGCGCTAAATCAAAGCCAACTGCTGTCAGACTCTATCACAAAGACCTCACAGTTGACCACACACACACAGACAAACACACACTTCAAATACATCACGGTAATTATCAACTGTACAGGTGTACCCTTTGCACTTTACCCATTTTACCCATTACTTTCCCCATTGCACATGTGTAGATCTCAATTGTACATTTGTAGATATATACACATACGTAATTATTTTTTGCTGCTGCTGTTTACCTCTGTTTTTGCTGCTATTACTTCTGTTTCTCTCCACTTTCTGCCATAGCAAATGCAATTTCCCACTTGTGGGACTAATAAAGGTTGATCTTATCTTATCTTATCTTATCCATTATACACAACATCAAAAATCCCTCCTATAGTTGTGTTTTCACACTCCACCAGATCTGATATCATTCCTCCTTTGCACCACGATCCTCCAAACCAACAAAACAACAAAACAAGTGGTGGCCTAGCGGTTAAGGAAGCGCCACATTAATCAGAAGGTTACAGGTTTGAATCCCGATCCGTCAAGGTGCCACACAGCAAAGCACCATCCCCACACACTGCTCCCGGGGCGCCAAGGTTAAAAGCAGAGGACACATTTCGTTATGTGCACCGTGGGCTGTGCTGCAGTGTATCACAATGACAATCACGTCACTTTCACTTCACTTTCATAACCGAAGGGTTTCGGGTTTAAATTGTGAACTGTGAAGATGTCCCCTTGAACAAAGTACTGTCTCAATACACTGCTCCCCGGGAGCCTTTCATGGCTGCCCACTTCTCACAAATATGATGGTTTAACTGAAGAGGACAAATGTTGTTGTGTGCACCATGTGCAGTGCTATTCTGTGCATCACAATTACAAAAAATCACTTCCCAATCACATTCACTTCTCCCAAGACACTAAAAGCAGTCATCTACACTCTTCTCTGTCTTGGCCCCTAGATGGTGGAATGAACTTCCGCTAGATGTTAAAACAGTTTGAGTCACTAAAGATCTACATTTTAGGAAATACTTAGAAAGGCAGTGAGAGAGGGTGCAGGTTACGAGCTTGTGGTTAGTGAGATGGTGTGGCATGAGGAGGGGTGCTGTGTTGATTGCTTTGTCTGAGTGCGGGGGCGAATATGAGTTCATTTGGGATGCCATTGTGATAAAGGGAATGGGCAGAGAGCATGGTTCGAGCAGACAGGATTGTACTAGAAAATCAAACAGACAGGAGGCAGCAGGCAGAGGAAGTCAAGCAGGCAAGGGTTAAATTGTGAATCAGCATCAGTCCAGGGGTAGTCAGGGGGCAAACAGGGTCAGTGTACAGTATTCCATCAGTGAAGATAAGATATGATAAATCTTAACTGTCCTTGTCACTTCTCAAGGAACAACAAAATTTAAGGCATGGGGTGTGGGGATCCTCCGGGGGCATTGGGGGTGTGGGATCTGGGGTCCCTGGGACAGTTAGATGAGTTTGACACAAGGCTCCCCACTGTTTGCGGTTCATATCTCATCTTGCAAGCCATGAGTAGGGGATAACTATGTTCAAGGGGATAACTCTGTAGTGTGCAGTGTGTACCAGTGTGCAGAATTTGATGGCGTAATCAAGGACGGTGCCGTTCCTGGAAGCCAGCCGTCAGCTGATATCTGCATTAAACATTTGCTGTACTTCCACACTGAATCAAACAGAGCAGAAAAAGTAGTGAAGCAAGCAGGGGTCACATTAGCATCAGTCCAGTTGTAATCAGGGGCAAAGTAGTCAGGGCCAAACAGGGTCAGTTTACAATAATATAAAAAACTTGCCAGTTACAAATAAAATAGCCAGTAGCACAGAGAAAAAATCAAACTATGAATGAGTGAGGAATTAGTGTTTTTAAAGTGTTGGCTTTCATCAGTGCATCAGTGGTTGTTGGGGCTGCGGGGTTCCTCCCAGGGCATCGACGCCCCCTCTGCTGGGACCATGACAGCATAGTGTCTTTAGGTGTAAATTAGCTTTTCACTGAGGCAGTACCCTGTAAAGTCACAACATTTAGACCACCACCCTAGAACTCTGAAAGTGTCTGGCACCAAGCAGCCAGTAGCAGATCCTTTGTGTCCTGGAAGTATAAGAGATACTTGGACTTGTTTTTCTGGCACATCCTTCGGATGCTCTATTATTTTGAGATCTGAAGAAGGTGGAGGCCAAATCAACACAACTCATTGATGTGTTCCTCAAACCATAACTTGAGCCTTTTTTGTAGTGTAGAAGGGTACATTATCCTGTGGAAGGAGGGGCGCTGTAATTAGGAAATGGCATTTCCACGTATGGGTGTAAATGTATCGATGGGTGTAAATGTACGATGTATTCATACTAGAAAGTAGCGTGATAACCTGTGCCAAATATTTTTAGCAAGGCGACTGTTTTCAGCCCATCAACAACCAACACATAAAACACATGAATGACCTTTGTTCAGTCAGATGCATTATTTATTTAATAAAACTTATTCATTGAATTCAATTACAATTTAAGCCAGATAATATTTTACAATGCTCACAAATGCTGCCAGCACATCAAATTTGATTTAATTGTATTAACTTGTGTTAATTGCAGTAAGTACTGTACAATTGAAAGTGATTATGATGGACGATATACTTCACTTTACTTCAACCACTTTCAGCCACCAACTGACTAAATATTCTGGGAAATTCACACATTATCTTTCATTCTCTTCAAATATCAAATAAATCTCTTATCAAAAAATAGCTAGTTAAGCAAATGTAATGATGTATTGTAGCATCATTTAAGTATGCAGACAACACTAGTTGTCAATGCTGTAGACCTGAAACATTTCAGAAAGTCTACAGTTTCTGATATACTATAATACTATGACTAGGGCTGACTAGCATAAAATTCCTATTGCAATATAAATTGAACCATAGACATTGCGGTATATGAAAGTGAAATGGTTGTGATACACTGCAGCACAGCACACGGTGACACAATGAAATGTGTCCTCTGCTTTTAACCCTTAGTGAGCAGTTGCCAGCCATGACAGGCGCCCAGGGAGCAATGTGTGGGGGCGGTGCTTTGCCCAGTGGCACCTCAGTGTCACCTTGGTGGCTCGGGATTCAAACCAGCAACCTTCTGATCATGGGTCTGCTTCCTTACCAGCTAGGCCACCACTGCCTCTGTTAGTCCTTTGTTTCACCTCCATTCTAACTGCAGTGACAAACACATAATTTCATGTTGTATTTTTTTTGGCAAGTCAGCAGACTTGTCTCCCCCTGACTTTGTTTCACTTAACAAGCCTATTCAAGGCAGGCGTGAGGTGAAACCAACCTGGAGGATAAATCTGTGGCCAACTTCCCTCAGATTGACAAAGTTCTGTGGATGCAGAATGAAACGTCTCCACATTAAAGAAAGAAAGTCCAGTTGCCACGACTCAACTTTCAGACAAATTCACCTGGATGACTGAGAATCAGCGTGATGGTTAAATGCAGAGGACACATTATGATGTGTCACTGTGTGATGTGCTGCAGTTTATCACAATGACAATCACTTCACTTTCAATTTGTGTTATGGTCGCAGGACTCTGACAAGCTTATTTTAGAACCTACAACTGACCGTAACAATTGAGTAAGAAAATGGTTTTACGTGTTTCCACTGAAAATCCATCTGGTTCAACCAAGATAATTCTTCACCAGTGGGAGTATTTGCAGTCACTGTGGTCTTCTGATTGTTTAGCATCACTGATACATGAGAAAGTACTAATTCATTTCCATTTCCAACCAGTGCTGTTATTTGTGTTTTTATTTATCATTACCAGCCCTACATTAAAAATATTTTTTTATAATTTTTTACCCAGTTAAAATGTCCTACATGTCCTGATGACCTTATTAGCAAAAATCAAACATATATATCTAACTTAAATACTTCTAGGATACCCAACATGCAGTGTACCTCAGCAATAAACAAATTAAGGCAGTTGCTGCAGATAAATTGTGAACCTATTCCACCAAGTGATCAACTGTATCAACCTACTACTAAAAACCTGTAATAAGTCAGCATGACTTGGCCTCGGGTGCTGAGTCTCCACATCCAATTGTAGAGACAATGTACTGAGGTCAGGGATTATAAACTCCAGCCCTGTTCTTTACAACGATGTGCTCAACATTTTTGTTGCTTAGACAGTTCCCAACAATAACAAACTCTGCAGTTTATCAGAATTGAGATTTCCATCCTTTACTATAGTCAAGAAATGGCCTGAAGCCCAAGGATTTGTGCAAGCAGAAATTGCATGCTCTCCTTTAGGTTCTCCAGTTTCCTACCACCACCCAACAGCCGTGACATGAGGTGCAATGGTGAATCTAAATTGACCATAAATGTGAATGTATGAGTGGTGGGAGAAATATTTATTTATACAGGTAACGAGTTGAGAAGCTTTCAATGTATTTATAAAATACAACTGGGACCCAGTAATCTTACTGATTGATAGTCAAATCAATCTATTAAGGCCCAGACAAAACTTTTCTATTTTAGATTGGAGCAGCTCACTGCCAAAGCACAAGCCATTGTCTCAGGTGGCTTAACATCAGTTACTTCATGTGAATGACATGCATTGCCATTGTCACCATCAACTTTGTGGGAAGAAGCTCAGAGGCAAAAACTATTTCACAGAACAACATAGTGTGCATTGGGAAAATGACTGAAAAAAAAAACAACAGCCTCTGCATATCCAGCATGTATCAGCAATGCATCAGCACTGCATATCAGCAATGTATAAGCATCTCAGCTCAAGTTCAGACCTCCAACAAGGGTGTGGGTCTTCTGTTGGAAGAATGTTTACCACAGAACAGAATTGTGACATTGGTTACTGTGAGTTGTTGGCAGTCAAGCTCGCAAAGGAGGACTGGAAATACTGGATAGAGGTATCAATGGAGGTAGATGTCATCAACACAGACAACAATAACCTGTACAGTAAGGCATCTTAAACCAATGGAAGCTTAGTTTGATTCTGCCACCATCATTAAGGCCTTGGTACTATAGGAACAAGAGGAGGAGAGACATCAAGGCATCTGGTGCCTTGTCTACACCCTTCCAGATTTGGGATATTTTGTTTAGATACATCTTCTGGTTGTTTGACCTTTCTGAGGACATCCTGTTCATCCAAGGACTTGTCACTGAGGGAGATTCTTCTGGAGACCAGGCAGAGATGGGTAGTCCATGCAAAAACCAAAATGACTGGGCCACATTTCTAACATGCCCCAATGTCCCACGTCACTAGCTAACCATTTCCATAGGACCCTACACCAGCAGTGAAGGCCTGGTACAGTTGCTCCGCAAAAAGTCTGAGATGGGGCATACATCCATCTACCACAACAGCAGCAAAAGGCCTAGGCAGACAGACCATCCTGACTATCAGCCTGGTGACAGAGAGTGGCTGTCAACATGTGAGCTTTGCCTCTGCCTGTCAAAGTTATCCCCTGAAGTCCGAGCTGAGGGCACGCAAAACAACCAAACTGCAAGGCCAGTACAACAGATCTACCCGACTCATCACACATACATTTACAGTCCAGTAGGGCTGTGCAATATGGACAAAACAATCATATTGCGATTTTTTGAAGGAATATTGCGGTTTTATTTGCGATTTTGGCAACTGTTTTTGCTTTTTCAAACAAGCTACATACATACATTCTAAATGTATTCAGTGCACAAGAAGTGCATAACAAAACATTTCACAATGAAATAACATAATATTGTGTTTAATTAACAAAACTGTAGTAAAATTGTCTTTAAAACAGACAACATAAAATAAATTAAGATTAACTAACCTCAACTCTAGTTAATAGCATACTGTATACAGTAGTACTAACTGCTTGATAAACAAAACTGTAATAAATTGTCTTAGAAACAGACAACATGAGATAAAATAAAGATTAACTAACCTCAATTCCAGTCATAACAATAAAATCAAAACCAAAAAAACAGATTTCTCTCTTAAACTTTTTTTGCAAGAAATGAGTGTGATGGCAGCTGGCATCTTTTGTCAAGTGTTTGTATTAGTCTTCAGAAGCCGTCTTCACTGACGATGTGCGCAGGCATCATATCTTTGCATATATGATAGGTGATTGCGTCGGCCATTTCTTTGTGGCATTTTGATCCGTTTTCCTAAGGCACGGCGCTCTGTGTGCTTTTGTTTGTTTCGATGGACTTTGTCGACATGCATTGATCATGCAGATTTTTAAGTGTTGGAACAGATTTGTAGTATTTCTGCATTTCGTTGGAATAATCATTTCACAAGTCTTGCAAATTACCTTGCTCTGTGAGATCCTCTCTCCTGAATCCAAAATACTCCAAAATGACACATTGAATTTCTCTTTGGCACCAAATCATTTTTATTTTGACCTGCATCAATATTTTATGTTCTTTCCTCCCTATTCGGTTCTCCCGATCAGCTTTTTTTAACCTATCAGCGCTCTGATTGGTTAACATCTATCTCCCGCTCAGCTTAGCTGTGATTGCCCGGTGCGCAGCGTCAGCTCTGATTGGTTAACATATTACAATCTTGCGCACAAGAACGTATTCTGAATAAAAATCTAAATAAATTCATGGATAAAATCGCAGCCTTAAGCAGTTTATAAATCACATGTGCTTAAATCGTGATTTTTTTGTGATTGCGATTAATTGCACAGCACTACAGCCCAGCAATGTTCCTTAAAAGATGCATTAATTTTTTTTATTTCTGATTTATTTCATCTAAAATAAAGGCCTTGAATTAATTTATACTTCTGCCTGGACAAAGTTTTAATTGAATACCCTGCTCTAGCAGGGTATTTCAATGTCAACTGTATCTTCTGTGCCATGGCCTAGCTTACAGGCTGTCAATCGATTCAAAACTGCAAGCAGTCGTTGTTAATTCTTAAGACTAAAGCTTGCTTAAATGCATATTTGAAACTGCTATAGAATGATGGGAAAGAGGCTCAGTCCAAGAGTGACAGGGAGATGAGCTGGTATTTTTTTAATAACTAAATAAAATGGGTTTAATTTATTTTAATCCATTAAATATTTAAAATGAATCCATTAACACATTTCTGACAGACCTATATTTTTTTCTAATGATGTTATGATAACAGAGGTCCGTGCTCTGTGTTATTAATATGGCCTGTGTTGTGATTAATATAAGCTGCGTAATTAGCGGTGATCTGTGAGTTATTATTATGCGCTGTGCAATTTGCTGAGCTGTGCTGCTTATTACTATGAATTGTGTAATTAGTTGTGCTGATAATTAATATGCTGGTCTGTGTTATTTGATGCTGTGAGCTGGTGATTAGCATGGCCTGTGCAGTACTGATTTGTTAATATGAGCGGTGACAATGAATGGGGGAGCTGCGTCCCTTGCTTTGGGCCCATATGGTGGGACTGTGCCTGCACTGCCCCTGGGGAGGGGCTGAATTATGTTCCACCAGTCAGAACGAGGGGGGACTACTGCTGCTCCACCGAACACTCCCCACGGGACTCCCCCATTCCTCATAGCCCACAGTCACATACACCCCCACACAGAGTCCAGAAAATAAAGCAACAGAAGAAGAAAGGGACCAAGCGAGAATGAGGGAGAGGGGGCGGAGGGCAAAGAGCGAGAGGGAAGAAAGCAACTGGGAGTCCTTCATCAGACAAAAAGTGCAACCCCGCCACCCGACACGTGCCACACCTCGCCTATTGTTTCCCATGCAACACACAACTCTTGTGCGCACACAATCCAAGGAAACAAACTCACAAAGCTTGTAACGGAAGGAGATTCACATCTCCACCTGAAAATAGAACGCTGCAAAGCCTGCATCGATCAAGTTCTATATATAGCTCCAAGGGTTTTGCTTTCAAACATCTCCACTCTGAGGTGACTTCCAATCTCACTTGAACCGTGCTGATGCAGAGCTAAAAACAGCCCCAACTCAGACACACCACTGGTCCAATAGACGAGAGAAAATCGTCTCCTAAAGAAGATCCAAAATATCCACCACCATTAATTAATAAAGAATAATTATAATAATAACAACAACTTAGTTTCATATTACATATACCGTGGCAGAAATTACAACCTATGGTTCAATAAAATGAACAGGCTATTGTAATTTTTTGTGAACAAATCTACATTCTCCTATACTCCTTCCATGCAGACATGACTTTTTTTAATTAGTTCAGCCATGTTTGCCGAATATGGGGCAGTGGTGGCCTAGCTGGTAAAAAAGCGGACGTATAATCAGAAGGTTGCCAAAGTGCCACTGAGGTGCCACTGAGCAAAGCGCCGTCCCCACACACTGCTCCCAGGGTGCCTGTCATGGATGCCCACTGCTCACCAAGGGTGATGGGTTAAATGCAGAGGACAAATTTCACACTGTGTACCATGTGCTGTGCTGCAGTATTTCACAATTACAATGTCCTCGCTGGAGAAGCAGACAAAGCAAAAGCTGGCATCATGGACACGCCATGCTCGAGACTGATACCGAATGTGTGCTGGAATGGGCCTGTATATCAGAAGTTTGGAGCATCTGACTCAGCCGCAGAGCTGGAGGGTCGTGCATGCTTCTCTCATCTTCTGGAGTCTCAGTTCCCGATGGGAGTGCAATGGGCTCAACCGCAGAGCAGAAGAGGTTGAAGACGTCTGTTTTTTAATAAGACATCTATGCGTAGCTTTTGGTGTTACCCGAGCAGAGACTGAAAGAAGGAACGTATATAATTCTGTTTCAACAAAATTATGCGATCAACAGGTTCAAAACGTCGCACTTAGAGGGCACGGACTGGTGACAAACTATTCCAGGTAAACACTACACTAGGGCTGAAACGATTATTCGAGTAACTCGAATGATTTGATTACAAAAAATGTTCGAGGAAAACTCTTTGCCTCGAGGCTTCGTTTAATTTGTCACCAAAGTCCATCTTTTATCGTATCGCTCCCGCTTTGTAGACTGCAACTAGCACCGGAATCATTGTTCTAAAATGACCGTTTTAACTGACGTGCATTTCAAAGATTTAAGGAGGCGCGATTTATTGGTGGAAAATGAAGATACCGGTGCGCGTAAAAGGCATAAAATGACTGAAGTGTGGGACCTGGCATAATAGTACTTCATCAATACTACAGCACCTTAACCGAACAAATCCTCACGTAAACCGCACTTCTCCAAGCGGACTTGGAGCTTCTACAAGGTATCGTATTTTTATGATTGCTAACTAACATTAGCGCTTCTTAGAACGTACAAGATTTGTAATTATTTGTGTTATGAGTCGATGTTGACGAGGCATGATAAGGCATGAGAACTCATGTAATTCATCCCTCCATCCCACACGCACACACACACACACTGATAGGTTACATCTCAAACCACACCTTCCCCATACATTAGGTAGTAATAACTAATGCAACAAATGGACAAATCTACATTCATTAGCATATAGATTTACTTTTGGGCGAGTTTATAGCATTTATTGCACAAATCAATGTTTTTTTTAATAAAATTGTTTTTTGTGAGGAATAACAGCCAAATGTTTGCTAATTGTAAGAGGATTTTCATGTTGCATAACACACTATTGATAGAGTTGTTTAAAAGCGCAAAAGTATGATTTATCCGATTACTAAAAAAACGACAGAATTCTCAATTCCAAAAATATTCGATAGTTGCAGCCCTACACTACACCAATTCACACTAAGGTCTGGTTCCATAATAAAGAGCCAACGTGGAACTGTGGCATACCCATGCCATGACGCACACACACACACAGCTACTTACAGCACACACTACACCCTCTACACACACACAGACCTGGAACTGATAAAAATGGCAGCGCCCACAAAACAGCTGACCTTACCAACACCACACGGGAAGCCGGGAACGACACTTCACCATCTCACCCTCGTCACCTCGGCAACCACGGACATGCAAAACTTTGTTCAAACGTAGTGCATCAGACGAGGAGGGTGCACACACGTCACTGGCGTTACCGCCGAGTAAACCATCACTACACCTCTCCTCCTCCTCCTCTCCTCCTCCTCCTCTCCTCCTCCTCACCTCCTCCTCTCCTCTCCTCCATCCTCTCCTCCTCCTCACCTCCTTTCTTCCTCCTCTTCCTCTTCTCCTCCTCTCCTCCTTTTTTTTTCTCCTCCTCTCTTCTCTCCTCCTCACCTCTCCTCCTCACCTCCTCCTCTCTTCTCTCCTCTCCTCCTCACCTCTCTTCCTCACCTCCTCTCCTCCTCTTCCTCTCCTCCTCCTCTCCTCCATCCTCCTCTCCTCTTTCCTCTCTTCTCCTCCATCCTCCTCTACTCCATCCACACCTCCTCACCTCCTCTCCTCCTCCTATCTTCTCTTCTCTCCTCTTCCTCTCCTCCATCATCCTCTCCTCCTTCCTCTCTTCTCCTCCATCCTCCTCTCCTCAATCCTCTCCTCACCTCCTCCTCTCCTCCATCCTCCTCTCCTCTTTCCTGTCTCCTCCTCCTCACCTCCATCCTCTCCTCCTCTCGCGTGTTCGGGTTCTGGGTCTCTTTTGTTTCTTTGTCTGCTGACAGTGAAGCTCCACCACAGTATAAGAGGGTAAACCGCGGCCGCCGCCTACCTTGTCCGGGTCGGCGCTGGAGC